>NC_041221.1:152927093-152949300 GCF_002837175.3 Physeter macrocephalus
CTAAGTGTCCAGCAACAGATGAATGGATAAAGAAGATGTGGCACATATATACAATGGAATATTACTCAGCCATAAAACGAAATGAAATTGAGTTATTTGCAGTGAGGTGGATGGATCTAGACTCTGTCCTACAGAGTGAAGTAAGTCAGAAGAGAAAAACAAATACTGTATGCTAACACATATATATGGAATCTAAAAAAAAAAAATCTTGTGAAGAACCTAGGGACAGGACAGGAATAAAGACACAGACGTAGGGAATGGACTTGAGGACACAGGGAGGGGGAAGGGTAAGCTGGGATGAAGTGAGAGAGTGGCATGGACATATATACACTACCAAATCTAAAATAGATAGCTAGTGGGAAGCAGTTGCATAAAACACAGGGAGATCAGCTCAGTGCTTTGTGTGCCCCTAGAGGGGTGGGATAGGGAGGGTGGGAGGGAGAAGAGGGAGGGGATATGGGGATATATGTATACGTATAGCTGATTCACTTTGTTATAGAGCAGAAACTAACAGAACATTGTAAAGCAATTATAGTCCAATAAAGATGTTTAAAAAAATGAAGATAAATTTTAAAAAGAGAGAGAGCAAATTTCTAAGGAAATTCTTTCAAGAGGCATTGACCCAACCTGGTGTCACATGATGTAGACCCAGAGCTGACTGGGTTCCTAAGGCTGGACACTTATGGGGCTGAGCAACCTGAACTGGATGTGCCAGCAAATGAAACCCCACTGGAGTTGTACTGCCTGGTCCCCACTCAATGGGTCCCAAATCTACAGATGCAGGGGAGCCAACCTACAGCAAAAACTCGCCTGGGACACCCAGAAGATGGTGGACCGTCTGGATGGGAAGACTTTGGACAAGTCACCTCATCTCCACATTACCTGGTGGTGGGGTTCCCCACTCCAGCCTCCTTACTTAGAGCCTCCCCACCTGGGGAAGGCAGCACCCTCAACGGCCGGTTTTTCACGGCTTGGAATTTGTCGGGGGATGAAGGGGAAGGGGGGGGTAAGAATGAGACACAGGCTAAGGTGTTTGGACAGGCCCATGCCACTCTAATTTCCAAACAGGAAGTAGAAATTCCCGAAGGCTCAGGTTGCCCCAGGAACCAGAACCGGGCTTGAACAAATTCTGCCACTTTTTGACCGGTTTCCAAAACAAAGAGTTGAAAACCTGTGCTGAAGGGCAGTGTAATTCACAAAGCTTGCAGGTTTGTAAATGAAACCTATCATCGAAAAATGTCTTGGGGTAAGTAATTGAAAATGACTTGAAAACAAGGCAGAATTGCAAGAACCGGATTTCAAGAGGTGGATTGGACTTGCCTTTAAGGCACATGAAAAGCTGCTCAACATCACAAATGAGTCGGTTGGCCAAAAATGGGCATATGCGTTTCTCCTTAATATACTAAGGAAAAATCCGTGCTCCCATTTTGGCCAACCAGACAGGCAGGAAATGCAAATCAACACTACAAAGAGGTATCACTTCTCACCAGTCAGAACAGCCATCTTCGCAAAGCGTAAAACCAGAAATGGAGGACAGGGCATGGAGAAAAGGGAGCCCTGTTACACTGATGGTGGGAATGTAAATTGCCTACAGCCACTCTGGAGAAGTGTATGGCATTCCCTAACAAATCTAAAAAACAGAGCTACAGAGCCTACCGCACTTCCACTCCTGGGTGTATATCTTGGGAAAACAAAAAATCGACAGGACATAAGCACCAAAAAGTTAGTGCAGCCTTGTTTACAAGAGCATCGACTTGGAAGCAACCTAAATGTCCTTCGAAGCAAAAAATGAAGAAAGAAGATGCGGTATTTATGTACAATGGAATATTAGCCATGAAATGAAAGAAACAGCGCCAGTGGCAGCAACTTGGATAGGCCTAGATTTGATCATACAAAGTGACATAAGTCATTCAGGGAAAGAGACGCATCATAAGATATCACTTATAAGTGGAATCTAAAAATAGGTACACGTGAACTAACTTATAAAAGAGAAACTGAGTCACAGATTTTAAAAACACACTTATGGCTACTAAAGTGGAAATGTGGTATGGGGGAGGCATAAACCAGGACGTTGAAATTAGCATAGATACCATTCCATAGGCAAAATAGGTAATCGACAAGGACCTACTGTATAGCACATAGAACTCGACTCAACACACTGTAATCACCAGAAGAGAATATACAAGACTAGTAAGAAGATGAAAAAGAATTTATTGATATCTCTCTGTAAGTGAATCAAGTGGTAGTATAGCAGAAAGAAACACATCATTGAAAATCAGCTATACCTCATTACAAAAATAAAGATAAATTACAAAAAAAAAAAAAACCAAAAGATATGAGAGACAGAGTAATTCTTACAAAATTCGTTCAGGGTCGGTGACCCAACCTGGAGTCATACCATCTAGACCCACAGCTGGATGGGACCTAAGCCTGGACACACATGAGGCTGAGAGGACTGGTGGGGATGGGCCAGCAAATGCAGCCCCTTTGGAGTTATACTGTCTGGTCCCCACTCCATGGGTCCCAAATCGCCAGGTGCAGTGGAGCCAAACTACAGCTAAAACATGCCTGGGACACTCAGAGGATTGTGGACCATCTGGTCGGGAAGAGTTTGGAAAAGTCATCTCGTCTCCACATTTATGGTGGTCGGGTTCACCCCTCCAGCTTCTTTCCTTAGAGTCTCTCCACTTGGGGAAAGCAGCACCCTGAACAGCCTGTTTTGCATGGCTTGGAATTTTTCGGGGGGATGAAGGGGAAGGGAGGGAAGAAATGAAACACAAGCCCTAGGTGTTTGGACAAGCACATGTCACTCTAATTTCCAATCAGGAAGAGGAATTTCCTTAAGGTTCAGTTTGGCCCAGTAACCACCACTGGGCTTGAAGCAATTATGCCCCTTTTTGTCAGGTACAGGAAACAAGTGGAAAATCTGTGCTGAGGGGCACTGCAATTCACAAAGCCTGCATGGCTGTAAATGACACCTATCATTAAAAAATGTCTTGGGGTAAGTAATCATAAAGGACTTGAAAACAAGGCAGAATTTCAGGAATGGGTTTTCAAGAGGTGGATTGGACTCGCCATTAAGGCACAAGAAAAGCTGCTCGACATCACAAATGATTCAGTTGGCCAAAAAGGGCATACACATCTTTCCTTAATTTAAGGAAATTAAGGAAAAATAGGCGGGAAATGCAAATCAACACTACAAAGAGGTATCACTTTGCACCAGTCAGAGTGGCCACCTTCACAAATTCTAAAAACAAGAAATGCTGGAAGGGGCGTGGAGAAAAGGGAAATCTGCCAAGCTGACGCTGGGAATGTAAGTTGCTAACAGCCACTCTGGAAAAGTGTATGGCGTTTCCTAGAAAATCTAAAAAATAGAGCTACACAGCAAATGGCACTAACACCACGGGAGTATATCTTGGGAAAACCATAAATCGACAGAACACAGGCATCCCAATGTTTAGTGCAGCCCTGTTTACAAGAGCATCACCTTGCAAGCAACCTAAATATCCTTGGAAGGAAAAATTGGATAAAGTAGATGTGGTACTTATGTACAATGGAATATTACTCGGCCATGAAATGATGAATAATGCCAGGTGCAGCAACTCGAATGGACCTAGATACGATCACACTAAGTGACATAAGTAAGAAAGAGGAAGAGATGATATGAGATCATATTATCATATGATATCACTTAAAGGTGGAATCTAAAACTGGATACATATGAAATAACTTACAAAACAGAAACAGAGTCACAGATTTTAAAAAGGATTATGACTGCCAAAGGGGAAATGTGGAAAGGAGGGAGGCATAAACCAGGTGGTTGAAATTAGAATGCATACACTTC
This sequence comes from Physeter macrocephalus, assembly GCF_002837175.3. Taxonomy (NCBI): domain Eukaryota; kingdom Metazoa; phylum Chordata; class Mammalia; order Artiodactyla; family Physeteridae; genus Physeter; species Physeter macrocephalus. The sequence continues at coordinate 152,930,938 of NC_041221.1, forward strand.
CGTAGAGAAAATAGGTAATCGTTAAGACTTACTGTATAGCATACAGAACTCGACTAAACACACTCTAATCACCAGAAAATAATATATAAGACTGGTAAGAATCTGAAAAAAGAATTTATTGATGTCACTCTGTAAGTTTATCAAGTGGATGTACAGCAGAAAGAAACACAGCCCTGAAAATCAACTATACCCCACTATAAACATAAAGATAAATTACAAAAAAAAAAAAAGAGAGAGAGAGACAGAGAGAGACAGAGAGAAATATTTACAAAATTAGTTCGGGGCAGTAACCCAACTTGGAGTCACATCATCAAGGCACAGAGCTCTCTAGGTTACTAAGGCTGGAAACTCCTGGGGCTGAGTGGCTTGGTGAGGATGTGCCAGCAAATGCAGCCCCATTGGAGCTGTACAGCCCAGGTCCCACTCAATGGGTCCCAAATCTACAGGTTCAGGGGAGCCAACTTACAGCAAAAACATGCCTGGGACACCCAGAAGATGGTGGACAATCTGGGAGGGAATGGTTTGGATAAGTCACCTCATCTCCACATTACTTGGTGGTAGGGTTCCCCCCTCCAGCCTCCTTACTTAGAGACTTCCCACCTGAGGAATGCAGCACCCGCAACAGCTGGTTTTGCAGGCTCGGAATTTGTCCAGGGGATGAAGTGGAAGGAGAGGTAAGAATGAGACACAAGCCCGAGGTGTTTGGACAGGCCCATGCCACTCTAATTTCCAAACAGGAAGTAGAAATTCCCGAAGGCTCAGGTTGCCCCAGGAACCAGAATGTGGCTTGAACAAATTCTGCCACTTTCTGGCCCGTTCCTGAAACAAGTTGAAAACCAGTACTCTGGGGCACTGGAATTCTCAAAGACAATAGTGCAGTAAATGACACTTACTGCAAAAAAAATCTTGGGTTAAGTAAACAAAAAGGACTTGAAAACACAGCAGAGTTGCAGGAAAGAGATTTAAAGAGTTAGATTGGACTCGTCATTAAAGCACATGAAAATCTGCTCAACATCACCAGTGATTTTGTTGGTCTAAAAGGGCGTAAGGGTTTTTCCTTAAAATATAAGGAAATATATTAAGGAAAAACACGTATGCAATTTTTGGCCAACCAAACAGGCAGGCAAGGAAATCAACACTACAAAGAGGTGTCACTTCCCACCAGTCAGAATGGCCATACTCAGAAATTCTAAAAACCAGAAGTGCAGGAGAGGGCATGGAGAAAAGGGAACCCTGCTACCTTGATGGTGGGAATGTAAATTGCTAACAGCCACCTGGAGAAGTGTATGGCGTTTCCTAAAAAATCTGAAAAACACAGCTACAGAGCATACAGCATTTCCACTCCTGGGCGTATATCTAGGGAAAACCATAAATCGACAACACACAGGCACCACAAAGTTTAGTGCAGCCTTGTTTACAAGAGCCTGGATTTTGGAGCAATCTAAATGTCCTTGGAAGGAAACCATGGATAAAGAAGATGTGGTAATTATGTACAATGGAATATTACTCAGCCATGAAATGAATGAAATAAGGAGAGTTGCAGCAACTCGGATAGAACTAGATACGATCATACTAAGTGACATATGTCAGACAGAGAAAGAGACTTATTATAAGATATCACTTATTTGTGGAATCTAAAAGTGGATACAAATGAACTAACTTACGAAACAAAAACAGAGTCACAGATTTAGAAACACACTTATGGCTAATAAATGGGAAAGGTGGAAAGGGTGATGCATAAACAAGGAGGTTGAAATGAGCATACATATCCTTCCATAGAGAAAAGAGATAATTGACAAGGACCTACTCGAGTCAACAGATTGTAATCACCGGAAAAGAATATATAAGACTGGTAAGAACATGAAAAAGAATTTATTGACGTCTCTCTGTAAGTGAATCAAGTGGATGTACAGCAGAATGAAAAACAGCATTGTAAATCAGTTATACTCCATAATAAAAATAAAGATAAATTACAAAAACAGAGAGAGCGTGCAAATTTCTTAGTAAATTATTTCAGGGACAGTGACCCAACCTGGTGTCACATTATGGAGATGCAGAGCTGGCTAGGGTCCTAAGGCTGGACACTCGTGTGGCTGAGCGACCTGGTGAGGATGTGCCAGAAAATGAAGCCCCATTGGAGTTGTACTGCCTGGTCCCCATTCCATGTGTCCCAAATATCCAGGTGCAGAGGAGCCAACCTACAACTAAAACATGCATGGGACACCCAGAAGATGGTGGACCGTCTGGGCGGGAAGAGTCTGGAAAAGTCACCTCATATTCACATCTCCTGGTGCTGGGGTTCCCCACTCCAGCCTCCTTCCTTAGAGTCATCACACCAGGGAGAGGCACCACCCTCAAAAGCTGGATTGCACGGCTTGGGATTTGTCCCAATGATGAAATGGAAGAGGGGGAAGGAATGAGACACAAGCCCTACGTGCTTGGACAGGCACATGTCACTCTAAATTCCAATCAGGAAGAGGAATATCCAGTGGGCTTATGTTGCCACAGTAACCAGAATGGGGCTTGAAGCAATCCTGCCGCTTTGTGGCCGCTTCCCAAAACAGCAAGTTGAAAACTAGTGCTCAGGGGCACAGCAATTCACAAATCCTGCAGGGTTGTAAATGACACTTAACCTCGAAAAATGTCTTGGGGTAAGTAATTGAAAAGGACTTGAACAAAGCAGAAATGCAGGAAAGGGATTTCAAGAGGTAGAATGGACTCGCCCTAAAGCACATGAAAAGCCACACAACATTGCCAATGAATGGATTGGCAAAATAGGGTGTACGATTTTTCTGTAATATATTAAGGAAGAGTTCTTACTCCCTTTTTGGCAAACAAGACATGAAGGAAATGCAAATCAATACTACAAACACATACCGTTTCAGAATGGCCATGGCCACGATGTGTAAAAACAAGAAATGAAAGAGAGGGCGTGAAGAAACGGGAATCCTGCTACACTGATTGTGGGAAAGTAAATTGGTAGTAGACACTCTGGAGAAGTGTATGGCATTTCCTAAAAAATCTGAAAAACACAGCTACAGAGCATACAGCATTTCCGCTCCTGGGCGTATACCATGGGATAACCATAAATCGACTTGACACAGGCACTGCAACATTGGTGTAGGCTTGTTTACAAGAGCCTCAACTTGGAAGCAATCTAAATGTCCTTGGAAGGAAACAATGGATAAATAAGATATGGTACTTATGTACAATGGAATATCACTGAGCCAGGAAATGAATGAAATAAGGAGAGTTGCAGCAACTTGGATGGAACTAGATACGATCATACTAAGTTACATAAGTTAGAGTGAGAAAGAGAATTATCAAAAGATATCACTTATAAGTGGAATCAAAAATGGATACAAATGAGCTAACTTACAAAACAGAAAAAAGAGTAAATTTAGAAAACACACTTATGGTTTCTAAAGAGGAAGTCTGGATGGGGGAAGGCATAAACCAGGACATTGAAATGGCCCAACATACCCTTCCATAGACAAAATAGGTAATCGACAAGGACCTACTGTATAGCACAAAAAATTCTACTTAACACACTGTAATCACCGGAAAAGAATATATGACACTGGTAAGAATCTGAAAAAGAATTTATATAGCTGTCTCTCTGCAAGTGAATCAAGTGGATTTACAGTAGAAAAAAACACAGCTCATCATCTAGACCACAGCTGGCTAGGGTCCTAAGGCTGGATACTCCTGAGCTGAGTGGATGGCTGAGGATGTGCCAGCAAATGCAGCCCCATTGGATTTGTACTGCCTGGTCCCTACTCCATGAATCCCAGAGCTCCAGGTGCAGGGGAGGCAACCTACAGAAACACATGCCTGGGACACTCAGAGGATGGTGGATCGTCTGGTCCGGAAGAGTTTGGAAAAGTCACCTCATCTCCACATCTCATGGTGGTCGAGATCCAACCATCAGCCTCTTTCATTACACTCTCCCCACTTGGGGAAGGCAGCACCTTGAGAAGGCTGCTTTGCACAGCTTGGAATTTGTTTGGGGGTTATAGGGGAAGGGAAGGAAGGAATGAGACACAATCCCCAGGTGTTTGGACAGGCAGCTCTCACTCTAATCTCCATTCAGGAAGAGGAATTTCCTTAAGGTTCAGTTTGCCCCAGTAACAACAACTGGGCTTGAAGTAATCCTGCCCATTTGTGTCCTGTCACAAAACAAGTTGAAAACCTGTGCTCAAGGGCACTGCAATTCACAAAGTCTGCAGGGTTGTAAATGACACCTATCAACGAAAAATGTCTTGGGGTAAGTAATCAAAAAGCATTTGAAAGCAAGGCAGAATTTCAGGAACCGGATATCAAGAGGTAGATTGGACTCGACATTAAGGCACATGAAAAGGTACTCAATATCACAAATGATTCGGTTGGCCAAAAAGGGTGTATGCATTTTTCCTTAACATATTAAGGAAAAACCGGACTCCCATTTTGGCTAACCAAACAGGTTGAAAATGCAAATAACACTACAAAGAGGTAACACTTTGCACCAGTCAGAATGGCCATCATCAAAAACTGTACCAGAAAGGTAGGAAGAGGTGTAGGGAAAAGGGACCCCTGCTTCTATGATGGTGGGAATGTAAATTGCAAAAGCCACTCTGGAGAACTGCATGGTGTTTCTTTAAAAATCTTAAAAACAGAGCTACAGAGCATACAGAACTTCCATTCCTGGGCGTATATCTTGGGAAAACCAAAAATCGACAGGACACAGGCACCCCAACGTTTAGTGCAACCCTGTTTACAAGAGCCTTGATGTGGAAGCAACCTACATGTCCTTGCAAGGAAATAATAGATAAAGAAGATGTGGTGTTATGTACAACGGCCAACAAATGAATGAAATAAGGACAGTTCCACAACTTGGATGGACCCAGACACGATCATACAGAGTGACATACTTCAGACAGAGAAAGAGACTTACCATAAGATCTCACTTAGAGGTGGAATATAAAAATGTATACAAATGAACTAACTTACGAAACACAAACAGAGTCATAGATTTAGAAAACATACTTGTGGCTACTAAAGGGGAAAGGAGATGTGGGGGAGGTGTAAACCAGAACATAGAAATTAGCATAAATACTATTCAATAGAAAAAATAGGTAATCGACAAGGACCTACTGTACAGCACATACACTCGACTCAACACACTGTAATCACTGGAAACGGATATATAAGACAGGTAAGAATCTGAAAAAGAATTTATTGATGTCTCTCTGTAAGTAAATCAAGTGGAAGTTCAGCAGAAAGAAACAGCATTGAAAATCAGCTATATCCCATTATAAAAATAAAGATCAATTACAAAAAAAAAAGAGAGTGAGAGAGAGAAATTCTTTAAAATTCGTTCAGGGGCAGTAACAAAAACCTGGAGTCACACCATCTAGACCCACAGCTGGATGGGACCTAAAGCTGGACACTCGTGGGGCTGAGCGGCTTGGTGAGGATGGGTCAGCAAATGCAGCCCATTTGGAGTTATACTGCCTGGTCCCCATTCCAGGTGTCCCAAACCTAGAGGTGCAGGGAACCCATCCTACAGCTAAAACATGCCTGGGACACCCAGGGGATGGTGAATCCTACTGTTGGGAAGGGTTTGGAGAAGTCACCTCATCTCCACATCTTTAGGTGTTCAGGTTCCCCCCTCCAAAAGCTTTCCTTAGTGTACCCACTTGGGGAAGGCAGCACCCACAAGAGCCTGTTTTGCATGTCTTGCAACAGTCTGGGAGATGAAGGGGAGCTGGGTGGGAAGGAATGAGACACAAGCCCTAGGTTTTGGGACAGGCACATTCCACTCTAATTTCCAATCAGGAAGAGGAATTTCCCGTATGCTCGGGTTGCCCCAGCAACCAGAATTGGCTTGAAGGAATACTGCCTCTTTGTGGCTTGTTCCCAAAACAACAAGTTGAAAACCTGTGCACACTGCACTGAAATTCAAAAGTCTGCAGGGTTGTAAATGACACATATCATCGAAAGATTTCTTGGGCTAAGTTATCGAAAAGGACTTGAAAGAAAGGCATAACTACAGGAACGGGTTATCAAGAGGTAGATTGAAATCACCATTAAAGCACAGGAAAAGCTGCTGAACATCCCCAATGATGCGGTTGGCCAAAATGGCGTATGCGTTTTTCCTTAATATATTAAGGAAAAACACATACACCAATTTTGGCTAACCAAACAGACGGACAATATAAATCAACACTAGAAATAAATATCACTTCACACCAGTCTGAATGGGATCCTCACAAAGTGTAAAACCAGAAATAGAGCAAATAGAGTGGAGAAAAGGGAACACTGTTATGATGATGGTGGGAATGTAAATTGCCAACAGCCACTCTGGAGAAGTGTATGGTGTATCCCGAAACATCTAAAAAACAGAGTTACAGAGCATACGGCAAGTCCAATCCTGGGTATATATCTTGTGAAAAACATAAATCGACAGGACACAGGCACCCTAATATATATGCAGCCCTGTTTACAAGACCCTAGACTGGGAAGCAACATAAATGTCCTTGGAAGGAAAAAATGGATAAAGAAGATGTGGTACTTATGTACAATGGAATATTACTCAGTCATGAAATAAATGAAATAAGGTCAGTTGCAGAAACTTGGATAAACCTAGACGTGATCATACTGAGAAACATAATTCAGATAGAGGAAGAGACTTATAAGATATCACTTATAGGTTGTATCTAAAAATTGATACAAATGAACTAACTTACAAAATGCAAACAGAGTCACAGATTTAGAAAACACAATTGTGGCTATTAAACCAGAAAGATGGTGTTGGGGAGGTATAAACGAGAACGTTAAAATTAGCATACATACCATTCCATAGGCAAAATACGTAATCCATAAGGACACACTGTATAGCACATACACTCGACTGAACACACTGTAACCACTGTGTGTTTACACAATATAGAAGAGACGTAAAACTCTGAAAAGAATTTATTGATATCTCCCTCTAAGTGAATCAAAGAGATGTACAGGAGAAAGAAACACAGCATTGAAAATCAGCTATACACCATTATAAGAATAAATTACAACAACAATAACAAAAGAGTCAGAGTGAGAGAGAGAGAAATTCTTACAAAATTCATTCAGCAGCTGTGATGCAACCTGGATTGACCATATCCAGGTCGACAGCTGGATGGCACCTAAGGCTGGACACTAGGGGGTTGAGAGACTTGTAGAGGATGGGAGCAAATACAGCCCCTTTACAGAAATACTGCCTGGTCCCCATTCCATGCATCCCAAATCTCCAGGTGCAGGGGACCCTTCCTACAGCTAAAACATGCATGGGAAACCCTGAGGATGGTACACCATCTGATCCGGAAGAGTTCGGAAAAGGCACCTCATCTCCTCATCTCCTGGTGGTCAGATCCCCCCTCCAGGCTCTTTCTTAAAAATCTCCCCACTTGGGGAAGTTAGCACCTTCAACACTCTGTTTCGCACAGTTTGGAATCTTTCTGGAGGATGAAGAGGAAGCAGGCAAACCAATGAGAGACAAGCCATAGGCATTAGGACAGGCACATACCATTCTAATTTCCAATCAGGAAGAGGAACTGACTAAAGGCTCAGCTTGACCCCGGAACCAGAATAGGACTTGAAGCAAACCTGCTCTTTTGTGGCCAGTCACCAAAAAAACAATTTGAAAAATGTAGCTCAGGGGCATTGCACTTCACAAACCTGCAGACTTGTAAATGATACCTATCATGGAAAAATGTCTTGAGTAAGTCTTCTAAAAGGACTTGTAAGCAAGGCAGAATGGCAGGAAACGGATATCAAGAGGTAGACTGGACTCGCCATTAAGGCACTTGAAAAGCAGCTGAACTCTGCCAATGAGGCGGTTGGCCAAAAAGGGCGTATGCGTTTTTCCTGAATATTCAGGAAAAACATATACGCCCTTTTTGGCCAGCCAAACAGGAAGAAATGCAAATCAACACTACAAAGAGGTATCACTTCCCAGCAGTCAGAAGGGCCATCCTCACAAAGTGTAAAAAGGAGAAATGCAGGACAGGGAGTGGAGAAATGGGAGCCCTGTTACGCTGATGGTGTGAATGTAAATTGCCAATGGCCACTCTGGAGAAGTGTACTGCGTTTCTTAAGAAACCTAAAAAACCGAGCTACAGAGCTTACGGCACTTCCACTCATGGGCATATATCTTGGGAAAACCAAAAATCGACAGGACACAGGCACCCAAAGTTTAGTGCTGCTCTGTTTACAAGAGCCTCGACTTGGATAGAACCTAAATGTCCATGGAAAGAAAAAACGGATAAAGAAAATGTGGTATTTATGTACAATGCCATGTTACTCACCCATGAAATCAATGCAATAAGGCCAGTTGCAGCAATTCGGGTGGACTTACCTATGATCGTCCTAAGTGACGTAAGTCAGACAGAAAAAGACACTTATCATAAGATATCACTTATAGCTGGAATCTAAAAATGGATACACATGAACTAAATTACAAAACAAAAACTGTCACACATTTAGAAAACAAATTTATAGCTGTAAAGGGGAAAGCTGGGGTGGGGAGAGGCGTAAACAAGGAGGTTGAAATTAGCATAGATACCGTTCCAGAGACAAAATAAGTAATCAACAAGACCAACTGTATAGTTCAGAGAAGTGTACTCAGCACACTATAGTCACCCAAAGATATTATATAAGACTTCAAGATTCTGAAAAAGAATTTATCGATGTCTCTCTTTAAGTAAATCAAGTGGTTGCACAGCAGCAGGAAACGCAGCATGAAAAATCAGCAACACCGCATTTGAAAAATAAATTAACAAAAACAAAGAAAGACAGTGAGAGAGAGAGAAATTCTTACAAAAATCGTTCAGGAGCTGTGATGCAACCTGACTGACACATCCACACACACACAGCTAGATGCGACCTAAGGCTGGACACTCGTGGGGTTGAGAGACTTGGTGAGGATGGCCCAGAAAATTGAGTCCTTTTACAGAAATACTGCCTGGTCCCCATTCCATGCGTCACAAATCTCCAGGTGCAGGGGACCCTTCCTACAGCTAAAACATGCAAGGGAAACCCAGAGGATGGTACACCATCTGATCGGGAAGAGTTTGGAAAAGGCACCTAATCTCCTCATCTCCTGGTGGTAGGCTTCCCCCCTCCAGCCTCTTTCCTAAAAATCTCCCCACTTGGGGAAGTCAGCACCTTCAACATCCTGTTTCGCACAGTTTGGAATTTGTCCGGAGGATGAAGAGGAAAGGGCCAAACCAATGAGAGACAAGCCATGGGTATTAGGACAGGCACATGTCATTCTAATTTCCAATCAGGAAGTGGAATTGAACAAGGGCTCAGCTTGCTCCTGGAAGCAGAATAGGACTTGAAGCAATCCTGCTCTTTTATGGTCAGTTGCCAAAAAAACAAGTTGAAAAATGGAGCTCAGCAGCACTGCTATTCACAAAGCTGCAGGGTTGTTAATGATACCTATCGTCGAAAAATATCTTGAGGTAAGTCAACGAAAATGATTCGAAAGCAAGTCAGAATTGCAAGAAAGGGATTTCAAAAGGTAGACTGGACTCGCCTTTAAATCACATGAAAAGCGGCTGAACTTCACCATTGATGCAGTTGGCCAAAAAGGACATATGCGTTTTTCTTGAATATATTCAGGAAAAAAGCATACACCCTTTTTGGTCAACCAAACAGGCAGGCAATGCATATCAACACTACAAAGAGGTATCACTTCACAGCAGTCAGAAGGGCCACCCTCATAAAGTGTAAAAACCAGAAATGCAGGACAGGGCATGGAGAAATGGGAGCCCTGTTACGCTGATAATGGGAATGAAAATTGCCAACCGCCTCTCTGGAGAAGTGTATTGTGTTTTCTAAAAATCTAAAACTCAGTGCGACAGAGCCTATGACACTTCCACTCATGGGCGAATATCTTGGGAAAACGAAAAATAGACAGGACACAGGCACCCAACGTTTATTGCTGCTTTGTTTACAAGAGCCTCCACTTGATACAACATAAATGTCCTTGAAAAGAAAAAATGGATAAAGAATATGTGGTACTTATATACACTGGAATATTACTCAGCCATGAAATCAATGAAATAAGGCCAGTTGCAGCAACTCAGGTGGAACTGGGTACGATCATTCCAAGTGACATAAATCAAACAGAAAATGAGACTTATAAGATATCACTTATAAGTGGAATCTAAAAAGAGCTACACATGAACTAAATCATAAAAGAGAAACTATCACACATTTAGAAAACACACTTATGCCGGCTAAAGGGGAAAGGTCAGGTGGGGAGAGGCATAAAGGAGGAGGTTGAAATTAGCATAGATCCCGTTCCATAGACCAAATAGGTAATCGACAAGAATTACTGTATACTTCAAAGAACTGGACTCAGCACTCTGTAGTCACCTGAAAAGAATATATAAGACTTTTAAGAAACTGAAAAAGAATTTATTGATGGCTCTCATTATGTGAATCAAGGGGTTGTACAGCAGCAGGAAACACAGCATTACAAATCAGCAAAACCGCATTACAAAACTCAATTACCAAAAGGAAAGAAAAGACAGGGACAGAGAGCGAAATTTTTACAAAATTTGTCCAGGGGCTGTGATGCAACCTGGATTGACCACATCCAGACCCACAGGTGGATGGGACCTAAGGCTGGACACTCGTAGCGCTGAGACACTTGGTGAGGATGGTCCAGCAAATGGAGCCCCTCTAGAGGAATACTGCCTCGTCTCCCTTCCATGCATCCCAAATCTCCAGGTGCAGGGGACCCTTCCTACATCTAAAACATGCATGGGACACGCAGAGGATTGTACAACGTCTGATCGGGAAGAGTATGGAAAAGGCACCTCATCTCCTCATCTCCTGGGGTCGGCTCCCCCCTCCAGCCTGTTTCCTCACAATCACCCCACTTTGGGAAGCCAGCACCTTCAACATCCTGTTTCACACAGTTTGGAATTTGTCCAGAGGATGAAGTGGAAGCAGGAGAACCAATGAAAGGCAAGCCATAGGTATTAGGACAGGCATATGCCACTCTAATTTCCAATCAGGAAGAGGAATTGACCAAAGGCTCAGCTTCACCTTGGACCAGAATAGGAATTGAAGCAATCCTGCTCTTTTGTGTCCAGTTGCCAAAAAAAACAAGTTGAAAAATGTAGCTCAGGGGCATTGCAATTCACAAACCTGCAGACTTGTACACGACACGTATCGTTGAAAAATGTCTCGAAGTAAGTCATCGAAAAGGACTTGTAAGCAAGGCTGACTTGCAGGAAAGGTATTTCAAGAGGTAGATTGGACTCGCCATTAAAGCATATGAAAAGCGCCTGAACTTCTCAAATAATGCTGTTGGCCAAAAAGGGGGCATGCGTTTTTCCTGAATATATTCAGGAAAAACGCATGCCCCCTTTTTGGCCAACGAAACAGGCAAGGAATGCAAATCAACACTTCAAAGATGTATCACTTCTCAGAAGTCAAAAGGGCTATTCTCACCAAGTGTAAAACCAGAAATGCATGACAGGGGGTGGAGAAGAGGGAGTCCTTTTACACTGATGGCGGGAATGTAAATTGCCAACAGCCACTCTGAAGAAGTGTATTGTGTTTCCTAAAAAATCTAAAAAACAGAACTACAGAGCCTACGGCACTTCCATTCATGGGTGGATATCTTGGGAAAACCAAAAATCGAAAGGACACAGGCACCCCAACGTTTAGTGCTGCTCTGATTACAAGAGCCTTGACTTGGAAACACCTAAATGTCCTTGGAAAGGCAAAATGGATAAAGAACATGTGGTACTTATATACAATGGAATATTACTCAGCCATAAATGAGTGAAATAAGCCCATTTGCAGCAACTCGGGTGGACTTAGTTACGATCATTCCAAGTGACATAAGTCAGAAAAATAGGAGACATGTCATAAGATATCACTTATGGTTGGAATCTAAAAATAGCCACATATACACTAAATTAAAAAAGAGAAACTGTCACACATTAGAAAACACACTTTTGGCTGCTAAAGGGGAAAGGTCGGGTGAGGAGAGGCATAAACGAGGAGGTTGAAATTAGCATAGATACCGTTCCATAGACCAAATAGGTAATCGACAAAACCTACTGTATACTTCAAAGAACTGCAGTCACCAGAAGAGAATATATAAGACTTTTAATAACCTGAAAAACAATTTATTGATATCTCTCTTTAAGCGAATCAAGTGGTTCTACAGCAGCAGGAAATGCAGCAATAAAAATCAGCGAAACTGCATTAGAATAAGAAATTACCATACACACACCAAAAAAGTTAGTGAGAGAGAGAAATTCTTACACAATTCTTTCAGGGGCTGTGATGCAAGCTGCACTGACCACATCCAGACACACAGATCGATGGGACCTAAGGATAGACACTTGTGGGGCTGAGACACCTGGTGAGATGGGCCACCAAATGGAGCCCCTTTAGAGGAATATTACCTGGTCCCTGTTCCATGCGTCCCAAATCTCCAGGTGCAGGGGACCCTTCCTACAGCTAACACATGCATGGGACACCCAGAGGATGGTACACCGTCTTAACGGGAAGAGTGCGGAAAAGGCACCTCATATACTCATGTCCTGGTGGTGGGCGCCCCCCTGAAGCCTCTTTGCTGACAATCTCCCCACTTGGGGAAGTCAGCACCTTCAACATCCTGTTTTGCACAGTTTGTAATTTGTCCGGAGAATGAACCGGAAGAAGGAGAACCAATGAGAGACAAGCCCTAGGTGTTTGGATAGGCACATCCCACTCTAGTTTCCAATCAGGAAAAGGAACTGACCGAAGTCTCAGCTTGCACCCGGAACAAAAAGAGGACTTGAAGCAATCCTGCTCTGTTGTGGTCAGTTGCCAAAAAAATAAGTTGAAAAATGGAGCTCAGGGGCATTGCAATCACAAACCTGGAGACTTGTACATGATATGTATCATCGAAAAATGTCCTGAGGTAAGTCATGGACAAGGAGTTTTAAGGAAGGCAGACTTGCAGGAAAGGGATTTCAAGAGGTAGATCGGACTCGTCATTGAAGCACACGAAAAGCAGCTGAACTTCGCCAATGATGCAGTTGGCCAAAAAGGGCGTATGCGTTCTTCCTGAATATATTCAGGAAGAACGCACACGCCCTTTTTGGTCAACCAAACAGGCAGGCAATGCAAATCAACACTACAAAAAGGTATCACTTAGCAGCAGTCAGAAGGGCCATCCTCACAAAGTGTACAAACCAGAAATGCAGGACAGGGCGTGGAGAAAAGGGATACCTGTTACGCGGAAGGTGGGAATGTAAACTGCCAACGGCCACTCTGGAGAAGTGTATTGTGTCTCCTAAAAGATCTAAAAAACAGAGCTACAGAGCCTACAGCACTTCCATTCATAGGCGTATACCTTGGGAACACCAAAAATCGACAGAACACAGGCACCCCAATGTTTAGTGCTGCTCTGTTTACAAGAGTCTCGACATGGATACAACCTAAATGTCCTTAGAAAGAAAAAATGGATAAAGTATGTGGTATTATGTACAATGGCATATTACTCAGCCATGAAATTAATGAAATAAGGCCAGTTGCAGCAACTTGGGTGGACTTATCTATGATCGTCCTAAGTGACATTAGTCACACACAAAAAGACTCTTATCATAAGATATCACAAATCGCTGGAATCTAAAAATGGCTACACATGAACTAAATTACCAAACAGAAACTGTCACACATATAGAAAACAGACTTATGGCTGCTAAAGGGGAAAGGTGGAGTGTGGAGAGGCATAAACGGGAGGTTGGAATTAGCATAGATACCGTTTCATAGACCAAATACGTAATTGACAAGACCTACTCTATAGCTCAAAGAACCTCACTCAGCACACTGTAGTTACCAGAAAAGAATATATAAGACTTTTGAGAATCTCAAAAAGAATTTATTGATGTCTCTATTTAAGTGAATCAAGTGGTTGTACAGCAGCAGGAAACACAGCAATAAAAAACAGCAAAACCGCATTAGAGAAACAAATTACAAAAAGAAAAAGACAGTCAGAGAGACAGAGAAATTTTTACAAAATTCGTTCAGGGACTGTGATGCAACCTGGATTGACCACATCCACACACTCAGCTGGATCGGATCTAAGGCTGCACATTCGTGGGGCTGAGAGAGTTGGAGTGGATGGGCCAGCAAATGGAGCCCGTTTAGAGTAATACTGCCTGGTCCCCATTCCATGCGTCCCAAATCTCCAGGTGCAGGGGACACTTCCTACAGCTAAAACATGCATGGGACACACAGAGGATGGTACACCATCTGATCGGGAAGAGTTTGGAAAGGGCACCTTATATACTCATCTTCTGGTGATCAGCTTCCCCCCTCCAGACTCTTTGCTAACCATCTCCCGTTGGGGAAGTCAGCACCTTCAACATCCTGTTTCGCACAGTTTGGAATTTGTCCTGAGCATGAAGCGGAATGGAGCGAGCCAATGAGAGACAAGCCCTACCTGTTTGGACAGGCACAGGCCACTCTAATTGCCAATCAGCAAGAGTATTCCACCAAAGGCTCAGCTTGACCCTGGAACCAGAATAGGACTTGAAGCAAACCGGCTCTTTTGTGGCCAGTCCCCAAAAAACAAGTTGAAAAATGTATCTCAGGGACACTGTAATTCACAAACCTGCAGACTTGAAAATGATACCTATCATGGAAAAATATCTTGAGTAAGTCTTCTAAAAGGACTTGTAAGCAAGGCAGAATAGCAGGAAACGGATTTCAAGAGGTAGATTGGACTCGCCGTTAAAGCGCTTGAAAAGCGGCTGAACTTTGCCAATGATGCGGTTGGCCAAAAAGGGCGTATGCGTTTTTCCTGAATATTTGCAGGAAAAACGCATACGCCCTTTTTGGCCAACTAAATAGACAGGCAATTCATATTAACACTACAAAGAGGTATCACTTCGCAGCAGTCAGAAGGGCCATCCTCACAAAGTCTAATAACCAGAAATGCAGGACAGGGCTTTGAGAAATGGAACCCTGTTACGCTGATGGTGTGAATGTAAATTGCCAACGGCCACTCTCAAGAAGTGTACTATGTTTCCTAAAAAATCTAAAAAACCGAGTACAGAGCCTACGGCACTTCCTCTCATGGGCATATATCTTGGAAAAACCAAAACTTGACAGGACACAGGCACCCAACGTTTCGGGCTGCTCTGTTTACAAGAGCCTTGACTTGTATGGAAACTAAATGTCCTTGGAAATAAAAAATGGATAAAGAAGATGTCATAGTTATGTACAATGCCATATTACTCAGCCATGAAATCAACGAAATAAGGCCAGTTGCAGCAACTCGGGTGGACTTATCTACGATCGTCCTAAGTGACATAATTCAGACAGAAAAAGACACTTACCATAAGATATGACTTATACCTGGAATCTTAAAATGGCTACACATGAACTAAATTACAAAACAAAAACTGTCACACATTTAGATAACAAACTTATAGCTGGTAAAGGGGAAAGGTGGAGTGGGGAGAGGCGTAAACCAGGAGGTTGAAATTAGCATAGATACCGTTCCATAGATCAAATAGGTAATCGACAAGACCAACTGTATAGCTCAGAGAAGTGCACTCAGCACATTGTAGTCACCCAAAAAGAATATATAAGACTTTAAGAATCTGAAAAAGAATCTATCGATGTCTCTAAGTGAATCAATGGTTGTACAGCAGCAGGAAACAGCAATAAAAATCAGAGAAAGCGCATTAGAATAATAAATTACCACACACATGCAAAAAAAGATGGTGAGCAAGAGAGAAATTTTTTTATTTTATTTTATTTATTTTTTACACAGCAGGTTCTTGTTAGTCATCAATTTTATACACATTGGTGTATACATGTCAATCCCAACCTCCCAATTCATCACACACACACCCCATGGCTTTCCCCCCTTGGTGTCAATACGTTTGTTCTCTACATCTGTGTCTCAATTTCTACCCTGCAACCCGTTCATCTGTATAATTTTTCTAGGTTCCACATATATGCATTAATATATTTGTTTTTCTCTTTCTGACTTACTTCACTTCTATGACAATCTCTAGATCCATCCACGTAGCAATAAATGACCAAATTTCGTTCCTTTTTATGGCTGAGTAATATTCCACTGTATATATGTACCACATCTTCTTTATCCATTCATCTGTTGATGGGCATTTAGGTTTCTTCCATGACCTGGATATTGTAAACAGTGCTGCAATGAACATTGGGGTGCATGTGTCTTTTTGAAATATAGTTTTCTCTGGGTATATGCCCAGTAGTGGGATTGCTGGATCATATGGTAATTCTATTTTTAGTTTTTAGGAACCTCCATACTGTTCTCCATAGTGGCTATATCAATTTTCATTCCCACCAACAGTGCAAGAGGGTTCCCTTTTCTCCACACCCTCTCCAACATTTCTTGTTTGTACATTTTCTGATGATGCCCATTCCACCTGGTGTCAGGTGATACCTCATTGTATTTTTGATTTGCATCTCTCTAATAATTAGTAATGTTGAGCAGCTTTTCATGTGCTTCTTGGCCATCTGTATGTCTTCTTTGGAGATATGTCTATGCAGGTCTTCTGTCCATGTTTGGATTGGGTTGTTTGTTTTCTTAATATTCAGCTGCATGAGCTGTTTATATATTTTGGAGATTAATCCTTTGTCTGTTGATTTGTTTGCAAATATTTTCTCCCATTCTGAGGGTTGTCTTTTCGTCTTGTTTATGGTTTCCTTTCCCGTGCAAAAGCTTTCAAGTTTCATTAGGTCCCATTTTTTAATTTTTGTTTTTATTTCCATTACTCTAGGAGGTGGATCAAAAGAGATCTTACTGTGATTTATGTCAGAGTGTTCTTCCTATGTTTTCCTCTAAGAGTATTATAGTGTCCGGTCTTACATTTAGGTCTAATCCATTTTGAGTATATTTTTGTGTATGGTATTAGGTACTGTTCTAATTTCAGCCTTTTACATGTACTTCTCCAGTTTTCCCAGGACCACTTATTTTTTTTTACATGTATTTGGAATTATGCAATATTAGTGTTCTATTTTTGTCAAGAACACAGATAATTTTATAACCGCAAAGCACAAGTTTAGATGCATCTTTTTTTTAACATCTTTATTGGAGTATAACTGTATTACAATGGTGTGTTAGTTTCTGCATTACAACAAAGTGAATCAGTTATAAATATACATATGTTCCCATATCTCTTCCCTCTTGTGTCTCCCTCCCTCCTACCCTCCCTATCCCACCCCTCTAGGTGAGGACCACTTATTGAAGAGACTGTATTTTCTCCATTGTATATCCTTGTCTCCTTTGTCATCGATTAGTTGACCATAGGTGCATGGGTCTATTTCTGGGCTTTCTATCCTGTTCCATTGATCGATGTTTTGTTTTTGTGCCAGTCCCATATTGTCTTGATTACTGTAGCTTTGTAGTGTAGTCTGAAGTCAGGGAGTCTGATTCCTAGAGCTCCATTTTTTTCCCTCAAGACTGCTTTGGCTATTGGGGGTCTTTTGTTTCTCCATACAAATTTTAAGATTTTTTGTTCTGGTTCCATAAAAAATGCCATTGGTAATTTGATAGAGATTGCATTGAATCTGTAGATTGCTTTGGGTTGTATAATCATTTTCACAATATTGATTCTTCCAATCCAAAAACATGGTATATCTCTCCATCTGTTGGTATCATCTTTAGGAATGCAAGAGATTTCTGTGCATTAATTTTGTATCCTGCAACTTTACCAAATTCATTGATTAGCTCTAGTAGTTTTCTGTTGGCATCTTTAGGATTCTCCGTGTATAGTATCATGTCATCTGCAAAGAGTGACAGTTTTTCTTCTTCTTTTCCAATTTGTATTCCTTTTATTTCTTTTTCTTTTCTGATTGCCATGGCTAAGACTTCCAAAACTATGTTGAATAATAGTGGTTAGAGTGCACATCCTTGTCTTGTTCCTATTCTTAGAGGAAATGCTTTCAGTTTTTCACCATTGAGAATGATGTTTGCTGTGGGTTTGTCGTATATGGCCTTTATTATGTTGAGGTAGGTTCCCTCTATGCCCACTTTCTGGAGAGTTCTTATCATAAATGGTGTTGAATTTCGTCAAAAGCTTTTTCTGCATCTATTGAGATGATCATATGGGTTTTCTTCTTCAATTTGTTAATATGGTGTATCACATTGATTGATTTGCGTATAATGAAGAATCCTTGCATCCCTGGGATAAATCCCACTTGATCATGGTGTATGATCCTTTTAATGTGTTGTTGGATTCTGTTTGCTAGCATTTTGTTGAGGATTTCTGCATCTATATTCATCAGTGATATTGGTCTGTTATTTTCTTTTTTTGTAGTATCTTTGTC
>NC_041221.1:152949855-152969134 GCF_002837175.3 Physeter macrocephalus
CTCATAGCATTGTGGTCAGAAAAGATGCTTGATATGATTTCAATTTTCTTAAATTTACTGAAGCTTGATTTGTGACCCAAGATGTGATCTATCCTGGAGTATGTTCCGTGTGCACTTGAGAAGAAAGTGTAATCTGCTGTTTGTGGTTGGAATGTCCTATAAATATCAATTAAATCTATCTGGTCTATTGTGTCATTTAAAGCTTGTGTTTCCTTATTAATTTACTGTCTGGATGATCTCCATTGGTGTAACTCTGGTGTTTAAGTCCCCCACTATTATTGTGTTACTGTCGATTTCCTCTTTTATAGCTGTTAGTAGTTGCCTTATGTATTGCGGTGCTCCTATGTTGGGTGTATATACATTTATAATTGTTATATCTTCTTGGATTGATCCCTTGATCATTATGTAGTGTCCTTCCTTGTCTCTTGTAACATTTTTTATTTTAAAGTCTATTTTCTCTTATATGAGTATTGCTACTCCACCTTTCTTCTGATTTCCATTTGCATGGAATATTTTTTTTCATCCCCTCACTTTCAGTCTGTATGTGTCACTAGGTCTGAATTGTGTCTCTTGTAGACAGCATATATATGGGTCTTGTTTTTGTATCCATTCAGCAAGCCTGTGTCTTTTGGTTGGATAATTTAATCCATTCACATTCAAGATAATTATCCATATGTATGTTCCTATGACCCTTTTCTTAATTGTTTTGGGTTTATTTTTGTAGGCCTTTTTCTTCTCTTGTGTTTCCCACTTAGAGAAATTCCTTTAGCATTTCTGGTAGAGCTGGTTTGGTGGCTCTGAATTCTCTTATCTTTTGCTTGTCTGTAAAGCTTTTGATTGCTCCATCGAAACTGAATGAGATCCTTGCTGGGTGGAGTAATCTTGGTTGTAGGTTCTTCCCTTTCATCACTTTAAGTATATCATGCCACTCCCTTCTGGCTTGTAGAGTTTATGCTGAGAAATCAGCTGTTAACCTTATGGGAGTTCCCTTGTATGTTATTTGTTGTTTTTCCCTTACTGCTTTCAATAATTTTTCTTTGTCTTTAATTTTTGCCAGTTTGATTACTATGTGTCTCAGCATTTTTCTCCTTGGGTTTATCCTGTATGGGACTCTCTGCACTTCCTGGACTTGCGTGGCTATTTCCTTTCCCATGTTAGGGAAGTTTTCAACTATAATCTCTTCAAATATTTTCTCTGGTCCTTTCTCTCTCTCTTCTCCTCTGGGACCCCTATAATGCTAATGTTTTTGCGTGTAATGTTGTCCCAGAGGTCTCTTAGGCCGTCTTCATTTCCTTTCATTCTTTTTTCTTTATTTTGTTCCGCAGCAGTGAATTCCACCATTCTGCCTTCCAGGTCACTTATCCGTTCTTTTGCCTCAGTTATTATGCTATTGATTCCTTCTACTATAGTTTTCATTTCAGTTATTGTACTGTTCATCTCTGTTTGTTTGTTCTTTAATTCTTCTAGGTCTTTATTAAACATTTCTTGCATCTTCTTGATCTTTGCCTCCATTCTTTTTCCGAGGTCCTGGATCATCTTCACTATCATTATTCTGAATTCTTTTTCTGGAAGGTTGCCTATCTCCACTTCATTTAGTTGTTTTTCTGGGGTTTTATCTTGTTGCTTCAACTGGAACATAGCCCTCTGCCTTTTAATCTTGTCTATCTTTCTGTGAATGTGGTTTTTGTTCCACAGGCTGCAGGATTGTAGTTCTTCTCGCTTCTGCTGTCTGCCCTCTGGTGGATGAGGCTATCTAAGAGGCTTGTGCAAGTGTCCTGATAGGAGGGACTGGTGACAAATTCTTACAAAATTCGTTTAAGGGCTGTGATGCAACCTGGATTGACCACATCCAAACCCACAGCTGGGTGGGACCTAAGTCTGGACACTCCTCAGCCTAAGAGACTTGGTGAGGATAAGCCAGCAAATGGAGCCCCTTTAGAGAAATACTGCCTGGTCCCCATTCCATGCATAACAAATCTCCGGGTGCAGGGTCCCTTCCTACAGCTAAAACATGCATGGGACACCCATCTGATTGGGAAGAGTTTGGAAAAGGCACCTCATCTCCTGGTGACCAGGTTTCCCCATCCAACCTCTTTCCTAACAATCTCCCCACATGGGGAAATCAGCAACTCCAACATCCTCTTTCGCACAGTTTGGAATTTGTCCAGAGGATGAAGCGGAAGGGGATGAACCAATGAGAGACAAGCCATAGGTACTTGGACAGCCACATGCCACTCTAATTTCCAATCAGGAAGAGGAAGTGATCAAAGGCTTAGCTTGCCCCTGGAACCAGAATAGGACTTGTAGCAGTCCTGCACTTTTGTGGCCAGTTGCCACAAAAACAAGTTGAAAAGTGGAGCTCAGGGGCACTGCTATTCACAAACCTGCAGACTTGTACATGATACGTATCAGCGAAAAATGTCTTGAGGTAAGTCATCGAAACGACTTGGAAGCAAGGCAGACTTGCAGGAAAGAGATTTCAAGAGGTAGATTGGACTCGCCATTAAAGCACATGAAATGCGGCTGAACTTCGTCAATGATGCAGTTGGCCAAGAAGGGCGTATGCGTTTTTCCTGAATATATTCAGGAAAAACACATATGCCCTTTCTGCCCAACCAAACAGGCAGGCAGTGCAAATCAACAATACAAAGAGGTATCACTTCGCAGTAGTTAGAAGGGCCATCCTCACAAAGAGTAAAAAGCAGAAATGCAGGACAGGGCGTGGAGAAAGGGAGTTCTGTTATGCTGAAGGTGTGAATTTACGTTGCCAACGGCCACTGTGGAGAAGGGGACTGTGTTTCCTAAGAAATTTAAAAAACCGAGCCACAGAGACTACGGCACTTCCACTCATGGGCATATATTTTGGGAAAACCAAAAATCGACAGGACACAGGCACCCAATGTGTAGTGCTGCTCTGTTTACAAAAGCCTCAACTTGGATAGAACATAAATGTCCTTGGAAAGGAAAAATGGATAAAGCAGATGTGGTACTTATGTACAATGGCATATTACTTAGACTTGAAATCAGTGAAATTAGGCCACTTGCAGCAAATCGGGTGGACTTATATACGATCGTCCTAAGTGACATAATTCAGACAGAAAAAGACACATATCATAACATATCACTTATAGCTGGAATCTAAAAATGGCTACACTTGAACTAAATTACAAAACATAAACTGTCACACATTTAGAAAACATACTTATGGCTGCTAAAGGGGAAAGGTGGGGTGGGAAGAGGCATAAACCTGGAGATTGAAATTTGCATAAATACTGTTCCATAGACAAAATATGTAATCGGCAAGACCTACTGTATAGCTCAAATAACTTCACTCAGCACACTGTAGTCACCGGAAAAGAAAATATAAGACTTTTAAGAATCTGAAAAGAACTTATTGATGTCTCTCTTTAAGTGAATCAAGTGGTTTCACAGCAGGAAACGCAGCAATAAAATTCAGTGAAACCGCATTACAAAAATAAATTACGCAAAGAAAAAAAAAGACAGTGAGAGAGAGAGGTAAATTATTACAAAATTGGTTCAAGGGCTGTGATGTAACCGGATAGACCACATCCAGACTCACAGCTGGTTGGGACCTAAGGCTGGACACTCGTGGGTCTGAGAGACTTGGTGAGGATGCACCAGCAAATGGAGCCCCTGTAGAGGAATACTGCCTGGTCCCCACTCCATGTGTCCCAAATCTTCAGATGCAGGAGACCCTTCCTACATCTAAAGCATGTATGGGACAGCCAGAGGACTGTACACCATCTGATCGGGAAGAGTTTGGAAAAGTAACCTCATCTCATCTCCTGGTGGTCGGCTTCGCCACTCCAGCCTCTTTCCTAACAATCTCCCCACTTGGGGAAGTCAGCACCTTCAACATCCTGTTTTGCACAGTTTGGAATTTGTCTGGAGAATGAAGCAGAATGGGGGGGACCAATGAGAGACAAGCCCTAGGTTTTTGGACAGACACATGCCACTCTAATTTCCAGTCACAAAGAGGAACTGACCAAATGCTGAGCTTGCCCCCGGAAGCAGAATAGGACTTGAAGCAATCCTGCTCTTTTATGGCCACTTGCCAAAAAAACAAGTTGGAATATGGAGCTCAGGGACACTGCAATTCACTAACCTACAGGGTTGTAAATGATACCCACTGTCGAAAAATGTCTTGAGGTAAGTCATCGAAAAGGACTTGAAAGGAAGTCAGAATTGCACGAAAAGGATTTCAAGAGCCAGATGGGACTCACCATTGAAGCACATGTAAAGCGGCTGAACTTCACGAATGATGAATTTGGCCAAAAAGGGCGTATGCATTTTTCCTGTATATATTCAGGAAAAACGCTTACGCCCCTTTTGGCCAATCAAACAAGTGGGCAATGCAAATCAACACTACAAAGAGGTGTCACTTCACATGCCTCAGAAGAGCCATCCTCAAAAAGTGTAAAAACCAGAAATGCAGGACAGGATGTGGAGAAAAGGGAGCCTTATTATGCTAATGGGGGGAATGTAAATTTCCAATGGCCACTCTGGAGAAGTGTATTGTGTTTCCTAAAACATCTAAGGAACAGAGCTACATAGCATATGGCACTTCCACTCATGGGCCTATAACTTGGGAAAACCAAATATCGACAGGACACAGGCACCTCAACGTTTACTGCTGCTCTGTTCAAAAGAACCTCGACTTGGGTACAACTCACATGTCCTTGGAAGGAAAAAAGGGATAAAGAAGATGTGGTACTTTTGTACAATGGAATAGTACTCGCTATGAAATCAACGTAATAAGGCCAGTTGCAGCAACTTGGAGGGACTTAGGTCTCATCATTCTAAGTGACATAAGTCAGACAGAAAAAGAGACTTATCATAAGATATCACTTATAGCTGGAATCTAAAAATGGCTACACATGAACTAAATTACAAAACAGAAACTGTCACACATTTAGAAAACACACTTATGGTTGCTAAAGGGGAAAGGTGGGGTGGGGTGAGGCATAAACCAGGAGGTTGAAATGAACAAAGATACCATTCCATAGACAAAATACGTAATCGACAGGACCTACTGTATAGCTCAAAGAATTGGACTCACCATACTGCTGTCACTGGAAAAGAATATATAAGAATGGTAAGAACTTGAACAAGAATTTATTGATGTCTCTCTTTAAGTGAATCAAGTGGATAGATGTAGAGCAGCAAGAAACACAGCATTGAAAATCAGTTGTATCCCATTATAAAATTAAATAACAAGAACAAAAAAAAAAAAAAGACCGTGAGAGAGACAGAAATTCTTACAAAATGTGGTCAAGGGCTGTGATGCAACCTGGACTGACCACATCTAGACACACAGCTGGATGGGACCTAAGGCTCTACACTCGTCGGTATGAGAGGCTTGATGAGGATGGGACAGCAATTGCAGCCCTTTTAGAGTAATACTACCTGGTCCCCATTCCATTGGTCCCATATCTGCAGGTGCAGGGGACCCTTCCTATAGCTAAAACATGCATGGGAGAGCCAGAGGATGGTACACCGTCTGATCGGGAAGAGTTTGGAAAAGTCACCTCATCTCCACGTCTCCTGATATTCAGGTTCCCCCCTCCAGCTTCTTTCCTTAGAGTCTCCCCTCTTTGAGAAGGCAGCACACTCAACAGCCGGTTTTGCACAGCTTGGAGTTTTCCGGGTGGGGAAGGGGAATGGAGGGATGGAATGAGACACAAGCCCTAGGCGTTTGAACAGGCATATGCCACTCTAGTTTCCTAATCTGGAAGAATTTCCCTATCCTTCAGGTGCCCCAGTAACCGGAATGGGTCTGTAGAAATCCTGCCCCTTTGTGGTTGCTTCCCTAAACAACAAGTTGAAAACTGGTGCTCAGGGGCACTGCAATTCACAAACATGCAGGGTTGTAATTGACACCTCTAATGGAGTCATTTCTTGAGCCAGGTATTCGTAAAGGCCTTCTAAGCAAGGCAGAATTGCAGGAAAGGGATTTCAAGAGGTAGTTTGCACTCACCATTAAAGCACATGCAAAGCTGCTGAACATCGCCAACGATGCAGTTGGCCAAAAAGGCCATATGCGTTATTCCTTAATATATTCAGGAAAAACTCTTACTCCCTTTTTGGCCAACAAAACAGGCGGGCAATGCAAATCAATACTACAAAGAGGTATCACTTCACACCAGTCAGAACGGCCAACCTCACAAAGTGTAAAACCTGAAATGCAGGACAGGGCGTGGAGAAAAGGGAACCTTGACAAGCTGATGGTGGGAATGTAAATTGCTAACAGCCAGTCTGGAGAAGTGGATGGTGATTCCTTAAAAATCTAAAAAACAGAGCTTCAGAGCATATGGTGCTTCCAATCCTGGGCCTGTATCTTGGAAAAAACATGAATTGACAGGACCCAGGCACTCCAACCTTTATGCAGCCCTGTTTACAAGAGCGTCTACTTGGAAGCTACCTAAAAGTCCTTGGAAGGAAGAATGGATAAAGAAATTATGGTACATATGAACAATGGAACATTACTCAGCCGTGAAATGAATGAAATAAGGCCATTTGCAGAAACTCGGAAGGACCTAGATACATTCATACTAAGTGTCATAAATCAGACAATGATAAATATCATATGATATTACTTACCAGTGGAATCTAATAATTGATACAAAGGTACTATCTTACAACACATAAACAGAGTCCCAGACTTAGAACACAAATTATGGTTACCAAACTGGAAAGGTGTTTTGGAGGCATAAGTCATGAGGTTGGAATTAGTATATACATATTTACAGAGAGAAAACATGGACCTGCTGTAGAGCACTTGGAACTCTTCTCAACACACTGTAGTAACCTCAATGGGAAAATAATTCTAAAAAGAATATATAGTCATCTCTGTATAAATAAATCATGTTGATGAATATCAAAAACAAACACAACACGGTAAATCAACTATAATCCATTATAAATTTAAAATTGAATTACAGACAAGAAAAATGATCACTAAATTGGTTTAGTCGTGGTGAACGTGCTAGTGTCACATCCCTGACACAGACCCAATTTGGTCCCAAGGCTGGACTGTTATGGGCCTCAGGACCTCGGGAGGATATGCCAGCTACTTCACCCGCCTTGAACCTGTAGTACCTGGTCCGCTCTGCATGGGATCATAATCTCCAGATCTAAGTGTGCCCTCATACTACTAAACCAACCCTCTGACATCCAAAGGATGGTGGACTCTCTGGGCTGCGTGACATTTGGAAAATCACCTGGTCTCAACATATCCTGGTGTTTGCGTTCCGACCTCCAGACTCCTTCGTTAGGGTCATCCCACTCTGCCAGACAGCACCCTTAACAGGTGATTTTGCAGGGGTTTATACTTGTTCGGGGGATGAAGGGTAAGGGGGAAGAAGGAATGGGACGGAAGCCCTTACATGTTTGGTCAGGCACATTCCACTCTAAAACCCAGGAACAGGTCTTTCCCTACATCTAAGGTTGTGTCAGTAACCAGAGAGGGACAGTAGAAATCCTGCCACCTTCTGTTTCCCATAACAACAACTCTAAAACTGGACCTTATAGGCACTTCATATTCACAATGCCTGGGGAGCAGTAAATGAAAACAGCCCTCAAAAAAAGTCTTGGCGTAGGTAATCGAAATAGACTTCAAAACAAGGCAAACTTTCAATAACCCTGTTTCAAGAGGTAAATTTTACTCACACTGTTTAAAAAAAAAGCACATATGAAGATGCTCACCATTGCTTTATGTTAGACAAATGCAAATCAGATGTACAAAGAAGTATCACCTGGAACCACTCAGAATGGCCATCATCACAATGTCTACAAACAAGAAATGCTTCAGAGGGTGTGGAAAAAAGAGAAACCTACTACTTTTTTTTTTTGGCTGTGTTGGGTCTTCGTTGCTGCACGCGGCTTTTCTCTAGTTACAGCAAGCGGGGGTTACTTATCGTTGTGGTGCGCGGCCTTCTCATTGCGGTGGCTTCTCTTGTTGTGGAGCACAGGCTCTAGGCACACAGGCTTCAGTAGTTGTGGCACATGAGCTCAGTAGTTGTGGCTCATGGGCTCTAGAGCGCAGACTCAGTAGCTGCGGCCCACGGGCTTAGCTGCTCTGCGGCATGTGGGATGTTCCCAGAGCAGGGCTCGAACGTGTGTCCCCTGCATTGGCAGGTGGATTCTTAACCACTGCACCACCAATACTACGCTATTGGTGGCAATGCCAATTGGTAACAGCCACTATGGAGCACAGAATGGAAGTTACCAGTAAAGAGAGGCGGGAGGGATAAATTGGGATTGACATATACACACCACTATATATAGAAGAGATAACAAATAAGGGCCTACTGTATAGCACAGGGAACTCTACTCAATACTCTGTAATGACCTGTATGGGAAAGGAATCTAAAAAGAATTGGATATATGTATAACTGATTCACTCTGCTGTGCAGCAGAAAGTAACACAACATTGTAAATCAACTATACTCCAAAAAAATTGAAATTGAAATGAAATGAAATAAAATAAAATAAAATGGAGCTACCAGATGATCCAGCAAGTTCACTCCTGTGTGCATATCTGGAGGAAAGCATAAATCGAAAAGACACATCTTCCCCGATGTTCACTGCAGCACTATTTACAATAGCAAAGACATGGAAGCAACCAAAATGTCCATCAACATATGAATAGGTAAAGAATATGTGGTACATATATATAGTGGAATATGACTCGGCCATAAAATAGAGTAAAATAATGCCAATTGCAGTAACATGGATGATCCTAGAGATGATTGTACTAAGTGAAGTCAGACAGACTAAGACAAATATTGTATGATATCACTTCTAGGTGGAACCTAAAAATTGATACAAATGAACTAACTTACAAAACACAGGCAGACTCACAGACTTGGAAAACAAACTTATGGTTACCAAAGGGGAAAGGTGAGGGATAGGGATTAATCAGGAACTTGGGGTAAACATACGAATACTTCTATATAACACAGATAAGCAACAAGGACCTACTATATAGCACAGGGAACTCTACTCATTATTCTGGAAATACCTTTATCAGAAAAGAACCTGAAAAAGAATGAATATATGCATATGTGTAACTGAATCACTTGCTGTGCATCTGAAACAAACACAACATTGTAAATCAACTATACTCCAATAAAAATTTAAATTAAAAAAGAAAGAAAATCACCTATATTTCAAAAGAAAAAAAGAATTCCCATATATGTTTGTGGCTTGATAGCTTACTTTTTTAGTGCTCAATATTATCCCAATCCCAGAATATGTTAATACTATATCATTTCATTCACCTATTGGAGGACATCTTAGTTTCATTCACATTTTGGCAATATTGAATTAGGTGCTATAAATAACCATATGCAGGTTTTTGTCTGGACGTATGTTTTAAACTACTTTCATTAAATATCCATGAGAACACTTGCTGGATTGTACAGTAAGGGAATGCTCAATATTATAGCAAGTGTCAATCAGACTACCAAAGTAGCTGTATTATTTTTCATTTTCACCAATAACAAATGAGATTTCCTATTGTTCCACATCCCCTACAGAATTTGTTCTTGTCATTGTTCACATTTTAGCCAGTCTAAATGTTATATAGTGGTATGTAATTGTATTTTTAATTTGTTTTTTCATGGCAGCATGTAATCTGGATTACTCTTTTGTATACTTACATGCAAAATGTCTATTTTCTTTGGTGAAGTGTCCATAAAGTACATTGGTCCACATTTTATTTAGGCTGCTTTCATTTTTTTCTACCCAATCTGTATTTATTTTATTTATTTTCATGCCTTATTGCATTAGCAAGGACTTGGAGTAAAATATGGAAAAGGAGTGATGAAAGGGGACATCCTTGCTTCTACCTGAACTTAGTGGAAAAGCTGCATGTTTTTTACCATTAATCATGATGTAAGATAAATGTTTCCTGTAGATTTTTGTTATCAACGTGAGAAAGCTCCAGTCTATTTCTTTAACTGAGAGTTTTTATGAAGAATGGGTGTTAGATTTTTTTCAAAGGTCTTCTGAATCTATTGATATGCTAATGATTGTCTTTAGGGTGTTGATATGATGGATATAATTATTTGATTTTAGAATGTTGAACCAGCCTTGCATACCTGGGATTATTCCCTCTCATTCACGATATAAAACTCTCTCAAAATATTGTTGGATTCGATTTGTTAATATTTTGCTGAGGATTTTTGTATTGATGTTCCTGAGAGGTATTGGTCAGTTTTCTTTACTATTCATATGTTCCTCTAAGTTTGGATGTTGTGGTTTTATTGTCAGACATTCATTTGGGGAGATTTTCAATCTTTTTAAAAAATATTTTCTGTTCTTTGTTATCTTTATTCTCCTCCTGCTATACCCATTACGTATAGGTCATAGCATTTTTCATTGTTCCACAATTATTGATTACTCTGTTCTGTTGATTTCTTTCCTGCCCATTTTCTCTTTTCTTTTGAGATTTAAAGGTTTCTCTTGATATGTCTTCCTTTCTGTTCTTTGTTATCTTTATTTTCCTCCTGCTATACCTATTATGTATAGGTCGCAGCATTTCCATTGTTCCACAATTATTGATTACTCTGTTCTGTTGATTTCTTTCCTGCCCATTTTCTCTTTTCTTTTGAGATTTAAAGGTTTCTCTTGATATGTCTTCAAGCTCACAGATATTTCTCCTCAGCCAGCTCTTTGACTGCTAAAACAAAATACAAGAGACTTGGTAATTTATAAACAAAAGAATTTTTTTTTCTCATAATTGCTGAGGCTGAAAAATGCAAGAACAAATTACCAGGGGCTTCCCTGGTGTACAGTGGTTAAGAATCTGCCTACCAATGCGGGGGACACGGGTTCGATACCTGGTCCGGGAAGATCCCACATGCCATGGAACAACAAAGCCCATGCACCACAAATACTGAGCCTGTGTTCTAGAGCGCAAAAGCCACAACTACTGAGCCCGTGTGCCACAACTACTGAAACCCGAACGCCTACAGCCTGTGCTCCACAACAAGAGAAGCCGCCAAAAGAAAAGCCCACGCACTGCAACAAAGACCCAATGCAGCCAAAAAATTAATTAATTAATTAATTATTTTTAAAAAAGAACAACTTCCCAGCTGACTTAGTGTCTGGTGAGGGACCAATATCTGGTTCATAATGTAGGTCTTCTGGCTCTGCAATAAAATCATGTAATGGGCAAAAGATCTTTTGTGTGCTATATTTATTAGGTCACTAATCCCATGTTTGAGGTCTCTGGCGTCATGACCTAATCACCTCCCAAAATCCCCACCTCCTAATACCATCAACATGGGAGCTGGGTTTCAAAATTTGAAAATTAGAGGTACAAAATGTTTAACAGGGACCACAGAGTTAATGGATTTTTCCTTTCATGTTAAAGGTTTTGCACATTTATATTTATTATATAATCCCCAAACCCTTTTTTTTAAGATTCTTTTCCCATATAGGCCAGCACAGAGCACTGAGTACAGTTCCCTGCACTGTACAGCAGGTCCTTATCAATAATTATCTATTTTATATATAGTAGTGTGTATATGTCAGCCCCAATCCCCCAATTTATCCCTCCCCCACTTACCCCCTGGTAACCATAAGTTTAGACATTCATTTGGGGAGATTCTCAGTCATTTTTAAAAACTATTTTCTGTTCTTTGTTATCTTTATTCTCCTCCTGCTATACCCATTATGTATAGGTCACAGCATTTTCATTGTTCCACAATTATTGATTATGCTGTTCTGTTGATTTCTTTCCTGCCCATTTTCTCTTTTCTTTTGAGATTTAAAGGTTTCTCTTGATATGTCTTCAAGCTCACAGATATTTCTCCTCAGCCAGCTCTTTGACTGCTAAAACAAAATACAAGAGACTTGGTAATTTATAAACAAAAGAATTTTTTTTTCTCATAATTGCTGAGGCTGAAAAATGCAAGAACAAATTACCAGGGGCTTCCCTGGTGTACAGTGGTTAAGAATCTGCCTACCAATGCGGGGGACACGGGTTCGATACCTGGTCCGGGAAGATCCCACATGCCATGGAACAACAAAGCCCATGCACCACAAATACTGAGCCTGTGTTCTAGAGCGCAAAAGCCACAACTACTGAGCCCGTGTGCCACAACTACTGAAACCCGAACGCCTACAGCCTGTGCTCCACAACAAGAGAAGCCGCCAAAAGAAAAGCCCACGCACTGCAACAAAGACCCAATGCAGCCAAAAAATTAATTAATTAATTAATTATTTTTAAAAAAGAACAACTTCCCAGCTGACTTAGTGTCTGGTGAGGGACCAATATCTGGTTCATAATGTAGGTCTTCTGGCTCTGCAATAAAATCATGTAATGGGCAAAAGATCTTTTGTGTGCTATATTTATTAGGTCACTAATCCCATGTTTGAGGTCTCTGGCGTCATGACCTAATCACCTCCCAAAATCCCCACCTCCTAATACCATCAACATGGGAGCTGGGTTTCAAAATTTGAAAATTAGAGGTACAAAATGTTTAACAGGGACCACAGAGTTAATGGATTTTTCCTTTCATGTTAAAGGTTTTGCACATTTATATTTATTATATAATCCCCAAACCCTTTTTTTTAAGATTCTTTTCCCATATAGGCCAGCACAGAGCACTGAGTACAGTTCCCTGCACTGTACAGCAGGTCCTTATCAATAATTATCTATTTTATATATAGTAGTGTGTATATGTCAGCCCCAATCCCCCAATTTATCCCTCCCCCACTTACCCCCTGGTAACCATAAGTTTTGTAAATAAGTTCATTTGTACCTTTTTTTTTTAGATTCCGCATATAAGCAATATCATATGGTACCTGTCTTTCTGTGTCTGACTTGCTTCACTCAGTATAACAATCTCTAGGTCAATCCATGTTGCTGCAAAACCCTTAATTGTTAAGGATAACTCAATTTTTTCCAGTATCATCAGCAATTCTTTCTGGCAGACATGTGATAACACTTTTAAAACAGGGATATTGAGACCAAGGCTCCTGATCTGCAAACAAACGAAATATTCGTATAGTGAAAACTTTGACCATCAAAGGATGAAAGCACTTGGTCTAAATCCTTTTGCATCCACTGCTGACAGAGGGCAGAGGAGTTTGACTCACTAACCATCCTTACGTGCACTTCTTCCTAATGGGGTATTCCCTATAAAATTTATAAGAATCGGGAATGCATCATGGAACACACCAATCTCTACTACAGATTCTGAAGCAGTGAAGAAAAAAAAAAGAAAAAGAAAAACATGATGAATCCATCCAAAGGGTTCTGTCTACACTGTTACAGCAGTTTCCCTCCCACTGTGAACCTTTTTCAAACCCTATCACTTGAACCTGTTTTTATTTTTTTCAACAACAATAATGTTAATCTGCAGTCACACACTCCAGTAATATTACACTATCCCTTGTGCAAGTATGTAGGGATTCGAGGAGCTATGGGAGGCTATCATGAGAAGTTGCCTAGAGTAATTAGGACATTTCATTTAGTGTTGGCTCTTCTCCCTAAGATGTCTGCTGCCCTCTTCTTTTTGTAGCTACTAGCATTGAGAAAGTGACCAAGATAAGGCCCTTCTCTTTTACTGCCCATGAATGCAGCTGTGATTAACCCCACAGACCCTGGTGCTTCCAGAATCCCGTGAACCTCCTGACTCTCCATGCATGGCATCACATAGAAAAGGATGGTGACGTGTATACTTGTATAATGCATGCTATAAAATGTTCGATTCTTCCCTTCCTCATAATTCCAAAGAATACATTTCTTTGGATTTCTGTTTAATGCTGCTGGAGTTGGTACATAAGTTGAGGGAGGTATCACGGCACAACAAAAGAGAGGGTAACTGCACAGAAAATACAAGCAGGTACATTTCTGTGTAGTTTCAAGAAGCTTATCTGCTATATCAACCATGGTGACATGTTGATCCTTCCTCTTTCTACTAGTAGCACAACAAACAAATAAATATATAGGCTATTTAGGCTGCTTGTTTTATCCCCACCTCTCACAATTGATCTGCATTCACATATAGGGCAATGAAGGGCCCTTAAATACCATCTTACCCAATACTTGAGAACTAGAGAATGCCCAAATTTTCCCAGGGATTATTTTCATATTCCCCCATCAGGCCTATGAAGGAATCTTACCTATTGTGTTTAATGAAGTCATATCTCTGGTGGCATCCCATCATCACCAAAACTGGAAAGAAATTTGAAGGGTCTTAGATTTTACCATATTTGAAATTCCAATACTTTAGCCTGACAAGTTTTTGGATTTTAGAAAAAAATATCTTAAATGAGACAAAAAATAATTTATGTGACACAAAAAGACAGCAATAGTTTTATATTTTTATCTGTTCCACTTGCACACAAAGGTCTCATGGGGTTATGTAAAGCACTCCTGTTGGGTGCTGTGCATGGTGCAAGTATGGATTAAAGCCTAGGAATCTTAAGCTTCAGTCACCTGAAACTTTTAAATTAGGATGCAAGCAATCCTGTCCAACATTTGAACAGAGCAAGACACAGTCTTTATTTATTTGTCAGGTAATTCATCTCTCTTTTGCCCCAAGGAGAGAAACAGCTGGCATCTTCCATCAATGTGTTGTACAAAAATCTTTGAACAGAGAGTGCAAGCAGAGGCTGATACAAGATGTGAAAAAAAAATGAGAGACCCTTGTGACATTTTCTCCTAACTTATTGCAATCTCCCATTTAAAATGTGGGAATAATCAATCTTCTGAGGAAAAAGGCCCAAGAAAGGTTTTTGCTTTTGTGGAATAATGGGATTGCTAAAGATTGCAGGAGGCAAGGAGAATTAGTGAGAATGACCATGAGACATCAGAGAAAAGTCAGATCCATGGATGAAGTGATGTTTACATCTGTGAATCAATGAGAGGTAGGAGCAAATGAATAGAAAGCTGAATACATTTTCTGAATAAATGTAACATTTTAGCTATCATAGAAAAAATTAATTTTCACCATGATACAACATATTTGGTTTAGAAAGTTAACTTAAAGCTTAATAATTAGATTTATTGAAGAAATGAAAACATCTTTGTGGTTTAGAATAATGTGCTCTGCTACAGATAAGAAGACTACATAAATAAATAGAAATAAGTCTAAATAAATAAATAAAGAGGAAAATAATAAATTAGATGTTATTAACGTTAAAAACTGACACTCACCTAAAGAAAGAGAAGGAGAGACAGAGAGAAGAACTCATATCAAGCATATATAAAAAACTCCTAAATAAGAAGTCTTCAGACGTTGGAAAAAAAAAAAAAAGAAGTCTTCAATAAGAAGATCATGTAATAGCAAAAATGGGGAAAATATACCAAAAGATATTTCAAAAAAGACAGTACAGAATGTTAGGTAAACATATGCTTGGCTTCTTAGTAGTCAATTAAATGCAACAAAAGTGATACCTGGAATTATCACTCACCAACCAGAAAGTTCAAATGAAAATGACAGGTATTATCAAGTTTGACAAGAATGTGTATAATCCTTGAATCTCATTCACTGTTGCTGAGGATGAAAAATCATACAAATGTTTTGAAAATATTTAGAAGTATCTAAAACATAAACATGTGAAAGCTATGACTCAAAAATTTTACTACTACATATATACTGAACAAAAATTTATACACGTACCACCAAAGCTCAAGTTCTAGAATTTATATACCAGTGCTATTCTCAATAGACACAAACTGAAAATCACTCATATTGTAATACACATTGGAATAAATTAATTAATAGTTAAATGTTTACACTATGGAACCCTATGGAACAGTGGCAATGCATGATCACAACAACAGGCAACTATATAGGTATATTCACAAACAACATAAGGAATAAAAAAGCCCAGCCCAAAAGTGTTTATACTGTGTCATAACACTTATATAAAATACAAAATACAGGTAAAGTGATCTATTTGTTAGATACCAGAACAATATTAAACCTTAAGGGGAGTCACCAGAATGGGACCAGGGGGTCTCTGAGTGTCTGGCAATTTTCTGTGTCTTTATCTAGAAGCTATGTATAGAGTGTATTCAGATTCTGAATTTTCTGAAATTTGTCATTTCCTTACAAACCATGCATCTTTTTAGTTGTTTTTTTATACATAACAAAAAGTAAAAAAGATAGACTAGGGAAGGTAATTATATTAGCACTTTAATATCCATGCTTTTCAAGGTGGAAGTGAAAGGTATTAAATACTTGACACTGTGATTATTTCTTCAAAGTAAGCTGAAAATTTGAGATTAATTGATAAGACATACTTCTTCATATATAATCCTCAAAGAGGAGGGGTATAAAAGAGTATTATTTTTTTTAACTTAATACAGAATAGTTAAGATAGAAAATAATGAAAACAGGCTAGGTTTTAAAAAGAGCACACTAGACTTCCCTGGTGGCACAGTGGATAAGAATTTGCATACCAATTAAAGGGACAGGGGTTCAATCCCTGGTCTGGGAAGATGCCACATGCTGCACAGCAACTAAGCCCGTGTGCCACAGCTACTGAGCCTGCGCTCTACAGCCTGCAAGCCACAACTGTAGAGCTTGCATGACACAACTACTGAAGCCCATGCACCTAGAGTCCATATTCCACAACAAGAGAAACCACTACAAGGAGAAGCCCGTGCACCACAACGATGAGTAGCCCCCGCTGGATACAACTAAAGAAACCCTGTGCAGCAACAAAGACCCACCGCAACCAAAAATAAATAAAATGAAATCTTCTGACTTCTGAGATGACTCACTCACGTGGCTGTAGTAAGGAGACCTCAGTTGCTTGCCACATGGATCTCTCCTTAGGGCTGCTTCAGTGTCCTCATGACATGGCAGTTGGCTTACCCCAGGATGAGTGATCTAGCAGAAAACAAAGCAGAAGCTGCAATGTCTTTTATGACCTACCTTTGGAAGCAGCACTTTGTCATTTCTGCAATGTCTTATTAGTTAAACAGTCAGCCCTTTTCAGGTGCGAGGGGCCACACAGGTGCATGAAGACTGGGAGATAATTAGGGGATAATTAGGGCCATCTTGGAGGCTGGCTACCAAAGTGGCTGACTAGCCGAAAACTGAATTTTGTTTTCTTCATTTCTGGAGAGAAAATCTTCAGTGAATCCCATTGGTGGTATTTGAAATGTACCAAAGCTACCTCTTGCTCTCACCCCCAGTCGTGTGGCTGACAGGGTCTTGATGCTCCAGCAGGGTGTCAAGCCTGTGCCTCTGAGGTGGGAGAGCCGAGTTCAGGACATTGGTCTACCACAGACCTCTGGTGCCATGTAATATCAAACGGCGAAAGCTCTCCCAGAAATCTCCATCTCAATGCTAAGACCCAGCTCCACTCAAAGACCAGCAAGTTCCAGTGCTGGACACCACATGCCAAACAACTAGCAAGACAGGAACACAGCCCCACCCATTAGCAGAGAAGCTGCCTAAAATTATAATAAGGTCACAGACACCCCAAAACACATGACCAGATGCAGACCTGCCCACAAGAAAGACAAGATCGAGGCCCACCCACCAGAACAAAGGCACCAGTCACCTCCACCAGAAAGCCTACACAACCCACTGAACCAACATTAGCCACTGCGGGCAGACACCAAAAACAATGGGAACTACGAATCTGCAGCTTGGGAAAAGGAGACACCAAATACAGTCCCCAAAGACAAATGACAAGACAGAGAAACACACAGAAGATGAAGGAGCAAGGTAAAAACCCACCAGGCCAAACAAATGAAGAGGAAAGAGGCAGTTTACCTGAAAAAGAATTCAGAGTAATGATAGTAAAGATGATCCAAACGTTTAACAAGGAACTAGAAGAACTAAAGAGCAAACAAACAATGATGAACAACACAATAAATGGAATTTAAAATCTCTAGAAGGAAACAATAGCAGAATAACTGAGGCAGAAGAATGGATAAATGACCTGGAAGATAAAATAGTGGAAATAACTACTGCAGAGCAGAATAAAGAAAAAAGAATGAAAAGAATTGAGGACAATCTGAGACAGCTCTGGGACATTAAACGCACCAGCATTCGAATTATAGGGGTCCCACAAGAAGAAGACAAAAAGAAAGGGACTGAGAAAATATTTGAAGAGATTATATTGAAAACTTCCCTAATATGGGAAAGGAAATAGTTAAGCAAGTCCAGGAAGCACAGAGTCCCATACAGGATAAATCCAAGGACAAACATGCCAAGACACATATTAATCAAACTATCAAAAATTAAATACAAAGAAAAAATATTAAAACCAGAAAGGGAAAAAAAACAAATAACACACAAGGGAATCCCCATAAGGTTAACAGCTGATCTTTCAGCAGAAACTCTGCAAGCCAGAAGGGATTGGCAGGACATATTTAAAGTGATGAAAGGGGAAAACCTACAACCAAGATTACTCTACCCAGAAAGGATCTCATTCTGATTCCATGGGGAAATTAAAATCTTTACAGACAATCAAAAGCTAAGAGAATTCAGCACTAGCAAGCCAGCTTTAAAACAAATGCTAAAAGAACTCCCTAGGCAGGAAACACAAGGGAAGGAAAAGACCTACAATAACAAACCCAAAACAATTAAGAAAATGGTAATAGGAACATACATATTCATAATTACCTTAAATGTAAATGGATTAAATGCTTCAACCAAAAGACATAGACTGGCTGAATGGATACAAAAACAAGACCTGTATACATGCTGTCTACAAGAGACCCACTTCAGACCTAGAGACACATAGAACTGAAAGTGAGGGGATGGAAAAAGATATTCTTGCAAATGGAAATCAAAAGAAAGCTCGAGTAGCAATTCTCATATCAGACAAAATAGACTTTAAAATAAAGACTATTGCAGGAGACAAAGAAGGACACTACAAAATGATCAAGGGATCAATCCAAGAAGAAGATATAACAATTGTAAATATTTATGCACCCAACATAGGAGCACTTCAATACATAAGGCAAATGCTAATAGCCATAAAAGGGGAAATCAACAATAACACAATCACAGTAGGGGACTTTAACGCCACACTCTCACCAATGGACAGATCATCCAAAATAAAAATAAAGAAGGAAACACAAGCTTTAAATGATACATTAAACAAGATGGTCTTAATTGATATTTATAGGACATTCCGTCCAAAAACAATAGAATACAATTTCTTCTCAAGTGCTCGTGGAACATTCTCCAGGATAGATCATATCTTGGGTCACAAATCAAGCCTTGGTAAATTTAAGAAAACTGA
This sequence comes from Physeter macrocephalus, assembly GCF_002837175.3. Taxonomy (NCBI): domain Eukaryota; kingdom Metazoa; phylum Chordata; class Mammalia; order Artiodactyla; family Physeteridae; genus Physeter; species Physeter macrocephalus. The sequence goes on from NC_041221.1 coordinate 152,969,110, forward strand.
AATCATATCAAGTATCATTTCCAAC
>NC_041221.1:152969257-152994972 GCF_002837175.3 Physeter macrocephalus
GCTGGGCCCGTGAGCCATGGCCGCTGAGCCTGCGCGTCCGGAGCCTGTGCTCCGCAACGGGAGAGGCCACAACAGGGGAAGGCCCGCATACCACACACACACAAAAAAACCTAGAAACAAATGACTAGGAAAACATGACGACCCAAAACCTAGGGGATGCAGCAAAAGCAGTTCTAAGAGGGAAGTTTATAGCAATACAATCCTACCTCAAGAAACAACAAACATGTCAAATAAATAAGCTAACCCTACACCTAAAACAATTAGAGAAAGAAGAAGAACAACAAAAAAAAAACTGGAAGTCAGCAGAGGAAAGAAATCATATATTCATTGCAGCTCTATTTACAATACCCAGGATATGGAAGCAACCTAAGTGTCCTTCAACAGATGAATGGAAAAAGAAGATGTGGCCCATATATACCATAGAGGGGTGGGATAGGGAGGGTGGGAGGGAGGGAGATGCAAGAGGGAAGAGATATGGGAACATATGTGTATGTATAACTGATTCACTTTGTTATAAAGCAGAAAGTAACACACCATTATAAAGCAATTATACTCCAATAAAGATGTTAAGAAAAAGGAAATAAATGAGGGAAACAACAGCACAGATCAATAAAACTAAAAGCTGGTTGTTTGAGAAGATAAACAATATTGATAAACCATCAGCCAGAATCATCAAGAAAAATAGGGAGAAGACTCCAATAGAATTAGAAATGAAAAATGAGAAGTAACAACTGACACTGCAGAAAAACATAGGATCATGAGAGATTACTACAAGCAACTATATGCCAATAAGATGGACAACCTGGAAGAAACGGACAAATTCTTAGAAATACACAACCTTCCGAGACTGAACCAGGAAGAAAATGACAATATAAACAGACCAATCACAAGCACTGAAATTGAAACTGTGATTAAAAATCTTCCAACAAACAAAAGCCCAGGACCAGATGGCTTCACAGGTGAATTCTATCAAACATTTAGAGAAGAGCTAACACCTATCCTTCTCAAACTCTTCCAAAACAGAGCAGAGGGAGGAACTCTCCCAAACTCATTCTATGAGACCAGCATCTCACTGATACCAAAACCAGACAAAGATGTCACAAAAGAAGAAAACTACAGGCCAAAATCACTGATGAACATAGATGCAAAAATTCTCAACAAAATACTAGCAAACAGAATCCAAAAGCACATTAAATTGATCATACACCATGATCAAGTGGGGTTTTTCCCAGGGATGCAAGGATTCTTCAATACAAGCAAATCAATGTGATACACCATATTAACAAAATGAAGGATAAAAACCATATAATCATCTCAATAGATGCAGAAAAAGCTTCTGACAAAATTAAATACCAATTTATGATAAAAAGCCTCCAGAAAGTAGGCATAGAGGGAACGTTTCTTAACATAATAAAGGCCATATATGATTAACCCACAGCCAACATTGTTTTCAATTGTGAAAAACTGAAACCATTTCCACCAAGATCAGGAACAAGACAAGGTTGCCCACTCTCACCACTATTATTCCACACAGTTTTGGAAGTTTTAGCCACGGCAATCAGAAAAGAAAAAGAAATAAAAGGAATCCAAATCGGAAAAGAAGAAGTTAAGCTGTCACTATTTGCAGATGACATGATACTATACATAGAGAATCGTAAAGATGCTACCAGAAAACTACTAGAGTTAATCAATGAATTTGGTAAAGTAGCAGGATACAAAATTAATGCACAGATATCTCTTTCATTCCTATACACTAAAGATGAGAAATCTGAAAGAGAAATTAAGGAAACACTCCCATTTACCACTGCAACAAAAAGAATGAAATACCTAGGAATAAACCTATCTAAAGAGACAGAAGACCTGTACTCAGAAAACTATAAGACACTGATGAAAGAATTCAAAGATGACACAAACAGTTGGAGAGATATACCATGCTCTTGGATTGGAAGAATCAAATTGTGAAAATGACTATACTACCCAAAGCAATCTCTGGATTCAATGCAATGCCTATCAAACTACCAACGGCATTTTTCAGAGAACTAGAACAAAAAATTTCACAGTTTGTATGGAAACACAAAAGAACCCAAAGAGCCAAAGCAATATTGAGAAGAAAAACAGAGCTGGAGGAGTCAGGCACCCTGACTTCAGACAATACTACAAAGCTACAGTAATCAAGACAGTATGGTACTGGCACAAAAACAGAAATATAGATCAATGGAACAGAGAGATAGCACAGAGATAAGTCCATGCACATAGGGTCACCTTATTTTTAATAAAGGAGGCAAGAATATACAATGGAGAAATCACAGCTTCTTCAATAAATGCTGCTGGGAAACTGGACAGCTACAGGTAAAAGAATGAAATTAGAAGACTCCCTAACACCATACACAAAAATAAACTCAAAATGGATTAAAGACCTAAATGTAAGGCCAGAGACTATCAAACTCTTAGAGGAAAACATAGGCAGAACACTCTATGACATAAATCACAGCAAGATCCTTTTTGACCAACCTCCTAGAGAAATGGAAATAATAACAAAAATAAACAAATGGGACATAATGAAACTTACAAGCTTTTGCACAGCAAAGGAAAACATAAACAAGACAAAAAGACAACTGTCAGAATAGGAGAGAATATTTGCCAATGAAGCAACTTACAAAGGCTTAATCTCCAAATTTTACAAGCAGCTTATGCATCTCAATATCAAAAACAAACAACCCAAGCCATAAATGGGCAGAAGACCTAAATAGACATTTCTCCAAAGAAGATATGCAGATTGCCAAAAAATACATGAAAGAATGATGAACATCACTAATCATTAGAGAAATGCAAATCAAAACTAAAATGAGGTATTACCTCACACAGGTAACAGTGGCCATCATCAAAAAATTTTCAAACAATAAATGCTGCAGAGGTGTGGAGAAAAGAGAACCCTCTTGCAGTGTTTGTTGAAATGTAAACTGACACAGCCACTATGCAGAGCAGTATGGAGGTCCTTAAAAAACTAAAGATACAACTACCATACGACCCAGCAATCCCACTACTGGGCATATACCCTGAGAAAACCTTAATTCAAAGAGTCATGTTCCACAATGTTCATTGCAGCTCAGGAATCTAAGAAAAAAAAATGTCATGAAGAGATTAGTGGTAGGACGGGAATAAAACACAGACCTACTAGAGCATGGACTTGAGGACACGGGGAGGGGGAAGGGTAAGCTGTGACGAAGTGAGAGAGTGGCAGGGACATATATACACTACCAAATGTCAATTAGATAGCTAGTGGGAAGCTGCGCATAGCACAGGGAGATCACCTCTGTGCTTTGTGACCACCGAGAGACGTGGGATAGGGAGGGTGGGAGGGAGGGAGATGCAGGAGGGAAGAAATATGGGGACATATGTATATGTATAAGTGATTCACTTTGTTATAAAGCAGAAACTAACACACCATTGTAAAGATAATATACTCCAATAAAGATGTTTAAAAAAAAGAATGAACCTGAAATACTGTATTTTTCTCCTGATGATTCCAAGGAAAGACAGCTCAAGTTTTCTAAATCATAAGAAAAACCAAGTTATAAATATGATATTCTGAGCCAGAGATGAAGCAACAGATTTTAGCACCCCCTCCTCATGTCATATGACCGGGATTTAAATCAGTCAGCTGCCACTGTTTTTTAAATCACATGACCCAACTTTAAATCAATCAGCTGCTTCCCTGTAATTCACCTGACTTGGCTTTGAATAGTAAGAAATGCAGAGGTATAAAAATAATGTTCTGAACAATAAATGGAAAAACAACATTTTAGAAAGTATTTTTCTCTTCGAATGGACCATTCATTGCATACAGAATAAAGGATTCTCTTGTGGATTTCTTGAACTGGAAACACATAAAATGTTTCCATTGGCTTGACTGACTTAGTTTTTGTTGTTGTTGTTGTTAACATCTTTATTGGAGTATAATTGCTTTACCCTGTTGGGTTAGCTTCTGCTGTATAACAAAGTGAATCACCTATTCGTATATATATATCCCCATATCCCCTCCCTCTTGCGTCTCCCTCCCACCCTCCTTATCCAACCCTTCTAGGTGGTCACAAAGCACTGAGCTGATCTTCCTGAGCTATATGCAGCTGCTTCCCACGAGCTATCTATTTTATATTGGTAGTGTATATATGTCCATGCCACTCTCTCACTTCATCCCAGCTTACCCTTCCCCCTCCCTGTGTCCTCAAGTCCATTCTCTACATCTGCGTATTTATTCCTCAGCAGCGACTCCTGCTAGTGATGGATACTTCCTTTTTTGCTCAGGGGAAATCCCCTAGTTTGAATATGATGTGAGTTTGATCCTGTGAAACCATCAGAACTTCCCACCAGAGATAAATGAGGACATTCTGGCCTTTATTAGTATGCATGATGAACACGGGTGTCCAGGCTGTACTTGCCAACCCTCCTATTTTATCCACCTATTTTTATCCACCTTCCTCCCTGTGAGTACCTTTGACCAACCCTGAGCTCAGACCCCTGACCTATTAGAGTGACTTTATCAGTTGACCTTCCTAAACTTGAAGGGCATCCAATCAAATAAGTAAAGGTGTTGCTCACCTCTGGCTCTTGGAGGGATTGCTAGGCAGTCTACCCAGTGTATACTAACTGCAAAACACTGTCATGGTTTTGAAACACCTATGTTCCAGGAAAGCTTTTTGGGGTGCATGGGGAAGGGTTTTTTTTGACATAAAGCAAAAAATAAATCACCAAGCTCTTTGAGCACAAGGGTTCTTAAGAGGGCAGTAGAAGGAAGGAATGGGCAGAAAAGACGATCTCCTCTGAAGTGGTCGTTTTTCCAAAAGAGTAGGATTTAGTCTCAGTTTAAGGAGAACACATTTAAATAGCTGGGACAGCTCCAAACTGCAGTTTAGGGAATGAGTGCTTCAAAAGAACAGTGCTGGGCTTCCCTGGTGGCGCAGTGGTTGAGAGTCCGCCTGCCAATGCAGGGGACACGGGTTCGTGCACCGGTCTGGGAAGATCCCACATGCCGCGGAGCGGCTGGGCCCGTGAGCCATGGCCGCTGAGCCGGCGCGTCCGGAGCCTGTGCTCCGCAACAGGAGAGGCCACAACAGTGAAAGGCGCGCGTACTGCAAAACAAACAAAACAAAACAAAACAGTGCTTTAAAAGTCCTGGCAAAGCAGCAAGAGGATGAAGAGTTGGTTTTGCATAGTTTTGAACACAGGAGTAAAGAAGCAGAGGCATCTCTGACTAAAAGGCACTGAGATCCTATGGCATCAATGGGTCAGTTGCAGGGGGCAGGGGGTGTGGGGGGCGATATTTCTCTCTCAACGTCTCCCAGGGCAGCCACTCCTCCCGACCCCACCCCCCTACTCCCTTCACCCTTCCTCCCTCCACTGTTGGGTCCCCAGGGACAGCACTTCTTAAGCTGGAGCGCTCGGCACCACCTCTGTTGTCTGGATTCTTCCTGGAGCCTGGTAAGTTCTGGGACAGGAAGGCAGGTCTGCAAGGCCACTGGGGTGCAGTCGGACCTGCAGGGCTGGAGGGGAACTGGAGCCCTGAAGCCCACCCATGTCCTTGAAGCCGAGGGAGGAACACATCTTCCTAACCGTACTTCTCAGGGGTCAGCGTGCTCCCCACCAGATGGTGATCCATACTCATTTGAGGCAGCAAGGACTGCCTCTAACTGGCCCCCTCGATTCTGCCTTAAGGGTCCTCGCACATGTGTGATAGCGCAGGCCGCAGATCTCTCTAGTCAGCTGAGGCCAGTGCTGCTGGGGTCCCTCCAGCCCCATCCCCCTGCCCCTCCTTCTGGGACTGTATCTAATAGAAGAAAGAGCACAGAGGAATTGGCTGAATCAAGGGACCTGGGAGCCTGGGTATGAGTTTGAAGACCGAGAACCTAAGGCGCAATTACATATTATTGGAAACTCTTGTGGGGTGTGTGGGGTGAGGTTAGGAGGCTGAGAGGCTGAGTCGACCTGGTGAGTCCAGCCCCAGGACACCACACAGCCCCTCCCCCCCTTCCCTGCCATCAGACAATGGGTGCCTCAACTCCAGCTGGTACTCTGCACTTCCCCCTCCCTGACTCTCCTCAAGAAGAGCAGGTGGCCCCCCTCTGAGGGCAGGGGCAAGACAACGGACCAAGTCCCCGTGGACTAAGGTGCTGCTGGAAGCTCTTCCTGAACAGCAGTGGTCCTTGGAACGAACCTGTGCACCTCCAAATTTGGTCTTGTCCTGCAGCTGAGGGATGCAGGCTTTAAGTCAGGAGCCCTGGCTTTAAATCAGTCAGCACCCCCCCTTAAAGTCAGGTGACCCTACTTTAAGTTACTGTGTGCCCCTCAGGCCTGCAACTTCAAAAGTTGGGAATTTCACTTTGATCCCAGCACCTAACATAGCTGAATGCACACTGTAATCACCCACAAGCCTGGCTTCGAGGCAGGATATAAGGTAAGGGGATGGGCGTGCACACATGGTATGAGGGTGTACTTCATGTACCAGAAGGGTCTAGGTACCCTGGGGTACAGCAAGCAGTGCAGGACGCAGCAGCTCCCTGGCAAAGCTGGTGACGCACAGGGAGAGCAGGCACAGCCAGGCATGCAGAGGTGCCAGGGCGGGAGCTGGGGCACAGCCAGCCGCGAGGCTGTGAAAGCGGAGGATCTGAGCCTTCTTGAGAAAGGCAAACCCAGAGGATGGATGAGAAACAAAGACCAGATGAAATATGGATTTGAAAAACACACCCTGCTCTTGAAATTGGGGTGGGGGGCACCCCAGATTTGAATCCTCTTACTCCCCAGTTGCTAGTACTTTGGCATTTGCCCAATTGTTTATAAAATGTGACTGATAATATCTATCCCATAGAATATTGCATTTCTAGTGGTTTTCCGTGTTTATGTTTCTATAGTGGAATAATCTTTTCTACAAGAAAAAATGTGTATTATCTGAAATAAATTAAAACCCCTTTTTAAAAAGTACTATATTAGACTTCCCTGGTGGTGCAGTGCTTAAGAATCTTCCTGCCAATGCAGGGGACATGGTCTCGAGCCCTGGTCCGGGAAGATCCCACATGCCACAGAGCAGCTAAGCCCGTGCACCACAACTACTGAGCCTGCATGCCACAACTACTGAAGCCCACGCGCCTAGAGCCGGTGCTCCACAACAAGTGCAGCAAGAGAAGCCACCGCAATGAGTAACCCGCGCACCGCAACAAATAGTAACCCCCACTCGCCGCAACTAGAGAAAGCCCGTGAGCAGCTACGAAGACCCAATGCAGCCATAAATAAATAAATAAATAAATTATTTTTTGAAAGTCCTTCTGTACATGTGTATCCTTCTGTACATCTTCTCTGGGAAGAACAGAGAAGGAGTGGGAGAGTGAGGAAGACCAATACTTAGTGCACATCTCTGATGCACGTGCTCTGCTGGCTCAGGTAGTTTTATCCCCACCTTTACAAAGGAGGAAATAAGCTCAGAGAGGTTTAGTAATTTTCCCAAAGCCAAACAGCTATTGAGTGGTAGAACCAGGATCCAAACCAAGTCTGTTACCTTCAAAGCCTAAGCCATTATCAGAGCAAAACTCAATATTTACATTTATCGAATTAACATTGCAATCTGGTGATTTCTTGGCACAATCCTGAATAAGAGTGAGAGTGAAAGAAATAGCATTGTTCATATAGTCAACCAAATTTTTTGGAGCAGCTGCTAGATGCCTGGCCCTGTTTGGGGTTCAGCAGTGATCAAGACAGGAAGAGTCTTGCTTTCATGAAGCATGTAGTAGGGAGGAGAGATGGGTGCATCTTGGGTGAAGAATTTCACCTTGCTGGGCCTCTGTTTTCTCATCTGGAAAATGGGATGGGGTGTTTCTCATTTTCTGGGATTGTCTAGCCCTCACATTCTCTGATTCCTTAAGAAGCATTTGTTTTCCTGTTTCTTTAAAATTCAATCAGGCCATGAGCTGTGATGAATGTTGTTAGCTGCTCCCCAAATCAACTCTATTTCCACCCTTTTCCTGTGATCGGGTCTTTCCCCCTACATGACTCACAATCAATCAAGTCACAGAACCTAAGGGGCACCCAGCAGAAGAATTCCAACCCTGGCTTCTCAGGAGCTCTGCGGTCTACCTGGCCAGGTAAACTTCATTCACCTGGCACAAGGTGGCCATCCCTGGTTTCACATCAACATGATCTCAGGCACAAATCTCCTTGTTTTTCCATTTTGTCTTTAAGTTACTTGTTCAAACAACTGCACAAATATGACAAAGATATAAAATCAGGCACCTTCTGCCCCCTGTGCCTACTAATAAATGATTTTCTGCCACTTTAATGATAAAGATAGAACATTTCAGCATTCCGCTGCCCTTATTATTTTTCATTTTTGTTGATATTTCTATTGAATACATCTTTCAAAACTTTAACAGTGGAACATTTATTTAGGTTGTTCCAGACCCAGCCTTTAGTGGTAAGGGTTTTGTTGTTATATTTCTATTAAGTTTCCTTTAAAAATCATTATCCTGTTTAAATGGATTAAGTCAATTCTACAGGCATTTATCTTAGGATATTGATGAAATTACTACATAGAGGGCAGTAGTACAAGTTGATTGGACTTGAGAACCTCTATTAGCACAGTTAAATATAAATATTATATATATATAAACCAAAGTACATGCTGAGTGAGATTCTCCGACTCTTTTTCACTGTCTGCCCCTCAAGCCTGTGAGAAATGGAATATTTCTTGCCATCTCAGCAAACAAAGGATGTCACAGTCATCAGTACTTGCAGCCCTCCAATGTGAGCCAGCGGGCCCTGAGGAAACTCAGGATGTGCAAATACAGAATACTGGTCCCAGAGAGCTGAGGTGCATATCAAAGGAAGGATTTCAGTGAGCCCAGATTCTTGCATCTTCCCATACTTAGAAAAGCACTAAATTCCTTAACTTGGGATTTCTGGTTTTCCTTAGTTAACAATCACCTTTTGATGTTCCCCATTACCTGCGCCAGTCCCCCTCCCTGTCCCCTCCCACCAGTACTTTAGCTCAGGGAGGAAGGGGCGCAGAGGGGCTCGGCTGAATAAGAGGCCTGCGAGCCTCGGGAGGAGTTTTCAGCCGCTTTCCCCGCCGTCTGGAGGAGAGGCGCTGACGCTGCAGCCGGACCCTGCACCTTCCTTGCCCCGTGTCCCCTCAGGACGCTCTGGCCGACCCCTCCCCACGCCCCCCAGGCCCCTCGAGCCAGGCCGAGGGCAGGGCCGAGAAGAGGGGCCGAAGTTCCCCGGGACCAGATGCTGGGCGCCGCCCTTTCTACACAGCAGCGGCGGGTGGCAGCGAACCCCTGCCCCTCAGAAGGTGGTCTTGCTCTGCCGCCCAGGCACCGGACCAGGCGGAGGGTCCCCGCCCACTTACCTGCTCCCCGGTCCCCAGGACTTTCGCGTCTTCGGCTGCTGGGGCCCCTCCAGAGCCGGCAGCCTCAGTGAGGCCGCCCCTCCCCTCGGGCTCCGGGGCAGTTCAGTGACGGCGGAGGGAAGAGACCCCGAGCCGGGAGTTCCAGCTCTGCGGAAACGCGGACTCTGTTCTGGGCGCAGGGGGTGGGACCGCTCTGCCCTGAGGCCTTCCGGGAGGGAGGGGTGGCCGGGGGAGGGAGCCGCCAGGAGCGCATGGCACAAGGTGGCCATCCCTGGTTTCACATCAACATGATCTCAGGCACAAATCTCCTTGTTTTTCCATTTTGTCTTTAAGTTACTTGTTCAAACAACTGCACAAATATGACAAAGATATAAAATCAGGCACCTTCTGCCCCCTGTGCCTACTAATAAATGATTTTCTGCCACTTTAATGATAAAGATAGAACATTTCAGCATTCCGCTGCCCTTATTATTTTTCATTTTTGTTGATATTTCTATTGAATACATCTTTCAAAACTTTAACAGTGGAACATTTATTTAGGTTGTTCCAGACCCAGCCTTTAGTGGTAAGGGTTTTGTTGTTATATTTCTATTAAGTTTCCTTTAAAAATCATTATCCTGTTTAAATGGATTAAGTCAATTCTACAGGCATTTATCTTAGGATATTGATGAAATTACTACATAGAGGGCAGTAGTACAAGTTGATTGGACTTGAGAACCTCTATTAGCACAGTTAAATATAAATATTATATATATATAAACCAAAGTACATGCTGAGTGAGATTCTCCGACTCTTTTTCACTGTCTGCCCCTCAAGCCTGTGAGAAATGGAATATTTCTTGCCATCTCAGCAAACAAAGGATGTCACAGTCATCAGTACTTGCAGCCCTCCAATGTGAGCCAGCGGGCCCTGAGGAAACTCAGGATGTGCAAATACAGAATACTGGTCCCAGAGAGCTGAGGTGCATATCAAAGGAAGGATTTCAGTGAGCCCAGATTCTTGCATCTTCCCATACTTAGAAAAGCACTAAATTCCTTAACTTGGGATTTCTGGTTTTCCTTAGTTAACAATCACCTTTTGATGTTCCCCATTACCTGCGCCAGTCCCCCTCCCTGTCCCCTCCCACCAGTACTTTAGCTCAGGGAGGAAGGGGCGCAGAGGGGCTCGGCTGAATAAGAGGCCTGCGAGCCTCGGGAGGAGTTTTCAGCCGCTTTCCCCGCCGTCTGGAGGAGAGGCGCTGACGCTGCAGCCGGACCCTGCACCTTCCTTGCCCCGTGTCCCCTCAGGACGCTCTGGCCGACCCCTCCCCACGCCCCCCAGGCCCCTCGAGCCAGGCCGAGGGCAGGGCCGAGAAGAGGGGCCGAAGTTCCCCGGGACCAGATGCTGGGCGCCGCCCTTTCTACACAGCAGCGGCGGGTGGCAGCGAACCCCTGCCCCTCAGAAGGTGGTCTTGCTCTGCCGCCCAGGCACCGGACCAGGCGGAGGGTCCCCGCCCACTTACCTGCTCCCCGGTCCCCAGGACTTTCGCGTCTTCGGCTGCTGGGGCCCCTCCAGAGCCGGCAGCCTCAGTGAGGCCGCCCCTCCCCTCGGGCTCCGGGGCAGTTCAGTGACGGCGGAGGGAAGAGACCCCGAGCCGGGAGTTCCAGCTCTGCGGAAACGCGGACTCTGTTCTGGGCGCAGGGGGTGGGACCGCTCTGCCCTGAGGCCTTCCGGGAGGGAGGGGTGGCCGGGGGAGGGAGCCGCCAGGAGCGCAGGGCCCCGTCAGGGGTCCTGGAGGGGCGGCCAGGACTGGGGACCCCACCCACTGTGGCCGCAGCCCAGGCCTTTTCCCTGGAATCCTACACAAAAAAGTTAGAAAGATACACGGTCTATAGTAAATATTCACAAATGATTGTTGCTGCTGTGCTTACTATTCTATTAAATGTGTAAAATCCATTAAACACTTTAAGTTCAAAGCTAAATATGAATTTTTACCTTTCCTTATTATCTCTCTGCTATTAACAATTGTGGTTAATGAATCAGAGACTGTGGCATCACTAGTTAAAAATGAGCTTGTTAAAAAAAAGAAATTCAGGCCCACCGGACCTACTGTATCAGAATCTGCAATTTTACAATCTCTCCAGTGTGCTTGTGTACGCATGAATAGTTGAAAGGTACATTTCTACCTCGAAATGTCTTTTCTGTCTGAGAAATACACACATTTTTTCCAGTTTGACATAAATAAAACACTCAAAAATGCATATGCCTGTGTTGAAACCATCATTTTGTAATTTCTTTTCCAGATAAGTATAGTCTCTATACTGGTTTTGTGGATCACATGCCATACTCTTTTCTTGTAGTTAGAAATAATGTAGAGAATGTTACTTTGTAAATATATATATATATATATATATATATATATATATAAGTGGATAATTCAAGACACTTCTAATTTAAAACAAGCTCTCTTAATTTGCTGTTTCCTTCATGGGTCACATTATGAACTCTTCCCATGGCCACATGGCCTGTGTACTTTTAATTTCAAGGACTGCTGACATTCCAGGATGTGACCATAGATTTCTCTCAAGAGGAGTGAGAATGCCTGGACGAAGATCAATGGGAATTGTACAGGGATGTGATGTTACAGAACTATAGGAACCTGCTCTCCTTGGGTGAAGATACCTTCCTTCCAGAATTCCTTATCCACCCACAGGGTTTACAGTCTTCCATTTGTAGAATGTTTCCTGGAATCTTTTGCTTCCTACAATAGGGTTTCAGATTGCAAGTTCTCAGGAAAGATTGGGAGTTTGTGGGTATATTTTATTTTATTCTTTTAAAATTGCAACCTCCCTTTTAATATACTTTGTAACTGCTTGGGATGTGTCTATAGGAACTGTGTACTATATGCTTCTGTTATAGTCCTTACAATATTTTATTGTCATTTTCTGTAACAATTTTCCATGGATTCTTTGGGTTTAAGATATATTAAAAGGGAGACTGTGATTCTGGGACTTCCCTGATGACGCAGTGGTTAAGAATTCGCCTGCCAATGCAGGGGACATGGGTTCGATCCCTGGTCCGGGAAGATCCCACGTGCCACGAAGCAACAAAACCAGGGGGCCGCAACTACTGAGCCTATGCACCACAACTACTGAAGCCGGTGCGCCTTGAGCCCGTGCACCATTTATTTTTTGGAGAATAAAACCACCTGTGAGTGATTAAAATTTAGACCAGCTAGTCAAAATGCTTTATCACTTGTTGTTCTAAAACACTGATCAACGGAACAAGTTAGACTAAGGATAACGGTGTAATAGTATTCTAGAGTTCATATCGACAATACAGTTTATGACCTTCATGCTGGATCAGGACATTTAAATGGTATAACTGCTATTAATGGTCTGTTCAACGATTAAAGTCCCACGTGATCTGAGTTCAGACTGGATCATCCTGGTTGGTTTCACTCTAGATTTCCCCCAGTAGGAAAGGACAAGAGAAATACAGTTTACTTTACAAAATGTCTTCAAACTAAATGATGATATAATCTACATTCAATTAATTTATACATACCCTACTGTAGAACAGGGTTTGTTACGGTGGCAGAGCCCAGTAATTATGTAAAACTGAAACTTTTATCTGAAGTGGTTCAAGTCCTCTTCTTAAGAATATGTATATAATCAACATTCTTTCACAAATTACCCAATTTAATTCACCATAGCATTCCTCATATTAACTAAATGGACAACCATAGGCTATATACAAATCCAGAAATGGCCAAAAATCATCAGCCCCTGTGGATTATTACAACCCATTGCTGAGGCATTCAAATTATTTATTAAAGAACCACCATGACGATCAACATCATCAATTTATATATTATTTTTTTTTGTGGTACGTGGGCCTCTCACTGTTGTGGCCTCTCCCATTGCGGGGCACAGGCCCCGGACGCGCAGGCCCAGCGGCCATGGCTCACGGGCCCAGCCGCTCCGCGGCATGTGGGATCCTCCCAGACCGGGGCGCGAACCCGGTTCCCCTGCATCGGCAGGCGGACGCACAACCACTGCGCCACCAGGGAAGCCCCAATTTATATATTATTGCCCCAATGTTAAACTTAACCGTGGCTCTCACAACATGAATTCCTCTTCCCATATCTTATCCACTAATTAATATAAATGTACGCATATTATTTATATTAGCCATATCAAGCCTAGCCATTTATTCCATCCTCTGATCTGGATGAGCTTCAGATTCAAAATACTCACTCACTGGAGCTCTACGGACAGTAGCACAGACAATCTCATATGAAGTCATGCTGGCAGTTATTCTATTCTCAGTCCTACTGATAAATGGATCATTTACACTTTCAACAGTAATTATTATACAAGAACACCTATGACTAATTTTCTCCTGACCCCTACCCAGAATTTGATTATCTCTGCAGTAGCAGAAATCCAATGAAGCCCCACTTGATTTAACAGAAGTATAATCAAAACCTGTACTTGACTAACATGAATTCCTCTTCCCATATCTTATCCACTAATTAATATAAATGTACGCATATTATTTATATTAGCCATATCAAGCCTAGCCATTTATTCCATCCTCTGATCTGGATGAGCTTCAGATTCAAAATACTCACTCACTGGAGCTCTACGGACAGTAGCACAGACAATCTCATATGAAGTCATGCTGGCAGTTATTCTATTCTCAGTCCTACTGATAAATGGATCATTTACACTTTCAACAGTAATTATTACACAAGAACACCTATGACTAATTTTCTCCTGACCCCTACCCAGAATTTGATTATCTCTGCAGTAGCAGAAATCCAATGAAGCCCCACTTGATTTAACAGAAGTATAATCAAAACCTGTACTTGACTTCAATGTAGAAAATGTAGCAGGCCCATTCACCCCGTCCTTCCTAGAGAATATGTCAATTTCCTTGTAATAAGCATTTCCACAACATTCTATCTTTAGGAGCATTCGACAATCCCTAGGTGCCAGAATTATATACAGTCCAAGTCATCATTAAAACACATCTAACAATCTCCTTTCTATGAATTCGAGCATCCTACCCACAATTTTGATATGTCATATACATCTCTTACAAAAATTTTTTTACTACTAACATTAGCCCTATGTATATGAGTTTTCACTACCTGTCATCATACCAGGCAACCCACCACAAACTTAAGAAATATGTCTGACAAAGAGCTACTTTGATAGAGTAAATGATAGAGGTTTAAATGCTCTTATTTCTGGAATTGAACTTATTCCTAAGAATTTTACATTCTCCATGCTACCACATTACACCTCATGCTATATAGTAAGGTTCTCTAAGAAAGCTTCAAGGTCCCCCAAAATATTGTTGTATATCCTTCCTGTACTAATAAACTCCCATTGTTTTTACTATCATTCTACTGACAATTATCTCAGGAAATATAATTTTAGTAACAAGCTCACACTGGTTAATGGTATCCCCATTCTAATAAAAAAACACGAACCCATAAGCTACAGAAGCATCCAACAAATATTTTCTAAAACAATCTACCACATCAGTACTACCTATAATGGCTATTAGCATTAATCTAATATACTCTGGTCAAGGAACACAATGAATTACAATAATCTTTAATCCAGCAGCATCCACCCTCATGACAATCATCCTTGTCACAAAAGTAGGACTTTCCCCATTTCACTTCTGAGTGACTGAAGTAACTCAAGGCATTCCATGAAGAGCAGGCCTGATGCTATTAACATGACAAAATTGCACCCCGATCAGTTTTATACCACATGTCACCATCCATCAACCTAAACATACTATTAATCATAGTGATATTATAAATCATAGTTGGAGGCTGAGGCAGACTTAGTCATACGCACCTGGAAAAAATTACAGCCTCCTCATCATTTGCGCATAAAGGATGAATAACAGCTATTATAATGTATATTCCAATTATAACAATCCTAAACATACTAATTTATATCATAACAACACTCTCTTCTTATTATTTATGCCCAGATCATGTACTACAAGAGTATCATTATCACACACATGAGATAAAACACCTCCCATCACAATCCTTTTCCTCACCATTATAGTATCATTAGGAGGTTGCCCACCATTATCAGAGTTTTGACCCAAATGAATAATTATCCAAGAGATAAAAAAAATGGTAACATAATTCTACCAACACTAATATCCATCATAGCAGTACTCAGCTTATATTTCTGCTTGCAGCTAACTGTATTCCCTTCAATAAACAACACAAAAATACAACAATTTGAACATACAAAACAAATAACCTTCCTATCATTACCAATCATAATAGCCACACGATTACTACCCATAACACCCATTCTATCAGTGCTGGACTAGGAATTTAGGTTACTTCAGACCAAGAGCTTTCAAAACCCTAAACAAGTACAATTTACTTAATTCCTGAAAATAAGGACAGCAGGACTTTATCCTACATCAATTGAATGCAAAGCAAACATTGTAATTAATCCAAATCCTTACGAGATTGATGAGTTTTAACCCCAGGAAATTTTAGTTAACAGGTAAATCCTCTAGTCAACTGGCTTCAATCTACTTCTCCTGCCTTAGAGAAAGAAAAAAGAAAAGAAAAAACAAAAGGCAGGAAAATCACCAGCAGAATTGAAGCTGCTTCTCTCAGTTACAATTCAATTTGCTGATTCACCACTGGATTTGCCAAAGAGAGCTCAATCTCTGTCTTTAGATTTACAGTCTAATGCTAGCTCAGTCATTTTACCTCTGTTAGTCAACTGGCTTCAATCTGCTTCTCCTTCATTTGAGAAAGAAAAAAAGAAAAAAGGCAGGAAAATCTCTGGCAGAATTGTAGCTGCTTCTCTGCAATTACAATTCAATTTGTTGATTCACCACAGGGTTTGCAAGAAAGAGGTCTCAATCTCTGTCTTCAGATTTACAGTCGAATGCTAATTCAGTCATTTTACCTCTGTTCATACACTGCTGATTATTTTCAACAAATCACAAAGATATCGGCATTTTATATTTACTATTTGGTGCTTGAGCTGGAGTAGCAGGCAGCACCTTAAGCATATTAATCCAGGCTGAGCTATGCTAACCTGGAGCGCTACTTGGAGATGCACAAATCTGTAACGTGGTCATAACAGTCCCTGCACTTGTAATAATTTTCTTTATAGTTGTACCCATTATGATTGCAGGGTTTGAAAACTGACTTGGGCCACTAATAACTCAGACACCTGAGGTAGCATTTCCCCAAATAAATCATGTAAACTTTTGACTACTTCCTCCATCATTCTTACTCCTACTCATATCACCAATAGTAGAAGCTGGTTCTGCTACCAGTGGAACCGTATATTCAGCTCTAGCCTGCAATCTGGCCCATGCAGGAGCCTCTGTCGACCTAACCATTTTCTCCTTACATTTAGCAGGTGTCTCTTCAATTCTTGGTTCTATTACTTTCATTACTATAGTCTTTAATACAAAACCAGCAGTCATATCCCAATACCAAACACCATTATTTGTTTAATCTTCTCCAACTATAGCCATATTACTATAATTACCACTCTCAGTCTGAGCAGCCAGAATTGCCATACTGTTAAGAGATAGAAATCTAAACACTACTTTCTTTGACCCTGCAGGAGGAGACCGAATCCTATACCGACACCTATTTTGATTCTTTGGTAACCCTGAAGTCTGTATTCATGGCCTACCAGGGTTTGTTATAATCTCACATATCATTACACACTATTTAGGACAAAAAGTGCCTTTCAGCTATTTGGGAATAATATTAGTCATGTCCACTGGCTTTTTAGGTGGGCCCATCACATGTTTACTGTAGGGATAGCTGTCGACTCAGGAGCATACTTTGCATCAGCTATGATAATTACTTCTATCCCTTCAAGAGTAAAATTCTAGCTGATTAACAACTCTTTAAAAATTTTTTTTTCTTTCCTTTTTTTTTTTTTTTGGCTGCATTGGGTCTTCGTTGCTACACGCGGGCTTTCTCTAATTCCGGTGAGCGGGGGCTACTCTTCGCTGCGGTGCGCGGCCTTTTCATTGCAGTGGCTTCTCTTATTGCAGAGCACGGGCTCTAGGCGCGTGGGCTTCAGTAGTTGTGGCTCGCAGGCTCAGTAGTTGTGGCTCACGGACTTTGTTGCTCCGCGGCATGTGGGATCTTCCCAGATGAGGGCTCTAACCCATGTTCCCTGCATTGCCAGGCGAATTCTTAACCACTGCATCACCAGGGAAGTCCCAGATTAGCAACTCTTCACGGAGGTAATATTATACGACCTCCCACTATATCATAAGTTTTAGGCTTGATTTTCCCTTTTACAGTAGGTGGTTTGACAGGAATCATCTTAGTCAACTCATCCCCAGACATTGTCCTCCAGGATATATACTATGTAGTAGCACACTTCCATGACCTAATGTCCATGGGAGCAGTCTTCTCTATTATAGAAGGATTCCTAAACTTATTCCCACTATTATCAGGTTATACAGTTAACTCAGCATGAGCAAAAATTCACTTCACAAGTATATTTGTAGTAGTTAATATGACTTCGTGCAGCACTTTCTTGGCCTCTCAGGGATGTCACTACGTTAGTCTGAGTACCCGGAGGCACACACAACATGAAATATTTTGTCTTTAGGCTCTTCCATCTCAGTAGCAGCAGTAATGCTAATAACTTTCATACTCTGAAAAGCTTTTGTGTCCAAACGAGAAATCTCAGCAGTGGAAACT
This sequence comes from Physeter macrocephalus, assembly GCF_002837175.3. NCBI lineage: Eukaryota > Metazoa > Chordata > Mammalia > Artiodactyla > Physeteridae > Physeter > Physeter macrocephalus. The sequence goes on from NC_041221.1 coordinate 152,987,380, forward strand.
GCTACTCCTAACCTAGAATGGTTACACGGATGCCCTCCACCATATTCTATGTTTCAAGATCCTACCTATGTAATGTAAAATAAGGAAGGACTCAAGTCTTTTTCAACCAGTTTCAAGCCAACAGCATAACAATTATGACTTTCTCAATAAATGAGATAAAAGTAAAAAGTGATGTCATTTTGTCAAAGTTAAATCATAGGCTAAAATCCTGTATATCACTAAGGCATATCAATTTCATCTAGGCTCTCAAAATACAATGTCACCGATTATGGAAGAACTTTTACATTTTCATCATCACACATTAATAGTGATTTTAAAAATAAGTTCTCTAGTCCTCTATATTATTTCACTAATATTGACATCTAAACTAACTCATATACGTACAATAGATGCACAGGTAGAGAAAATTTGAACAATTTACCAGCCATTATTGTAATCTTAATTGCCCTATCATCATGAAGAATCCTTTACATGATACATGAAATCAATAACTCTTCCCAAACCATAAAAACTATGGGTCAGTAACGATTCTGAAGCTACAAATACACAGATTATGAAGATTTAAATGTTGACTCCTCTGTAATCCCCACATCAGAGCTAAAACCAGAATAATGAATAATAAAAGTCAACAACCGTGTAGTATAGAGATAGTCATTGAATATTAGTTTCAGCTGAAAAGGTTTTACACTCCTGAGCTTTTCCTTCTTAGGCCTAAAAAGAGCTGCTATCCCAGGATGCCTAAATTAAAGAATCCTAATACTGACAAGACCAGACCTATGTTGTGGACAATGATCAGTAGAGGTCATTTTCCTGAGTTCAAAGACAGGACAGAGGGATATGGCTGAGATATTGGGTGAATCTAGAGCCCATGAGGATGCACTCTCCAAGATCCAGGATAGGAATGGGGCCTCTGGGGTGCCAGGCCATCCACCACGCCCTCCCGAGCAGGATCTTGGCAACATTCCCTGTCAGTGACGATGTTACCTAGCACTTGTCATGCCCCGATGTTGTGTCCTATGTGGGTCCCATGCTCTTGGGACCACACCCCACACTCTGCAGGTCCATGCTGCAGGGTCCTTCCTGCCTCAGGAGTAGAGACCACCCAGCAAGCATCTCTTTCCCCAACCAGGAGGAAGAGGGGAGGAGAGCAGGGGCACCAGGAGAATCTCACTCAGACAACAACACCGCAGGGGTGCCAGCGGGGACAGTGATGATGCAGATGATGCACAGACCAAGAGATGGGACCAGAGGACCCAAAAGGCAGCTGGTCAGGTCCTGGCTCATCTGCACCCTGGACACCTTTGTCCCTCATACACCCCCTTCCTCATACACCCTCTCCTTAAATGCAGATTCTTTAGTTGCAATCAGGCAGAGCTTCAGACTGAAAGTCAGCTCTTCCAAAATGACCTGTCAGCAAACACTGCAGGATTCCGCTCCAGTGGGGGCCCTGGAGTCCACAACTCAGGGACTGAAGTGGATATCGGTGCCAGCGGCAGTGGGAGGGGATGGGTAGTGAGACTTTCATGGTGGTGGAATTTTGGTTTTGCAAGATGAAAAGTTCTAGGCATGGTGGTGACGGCTCCACGAGAAAGTGAATAGATCTGACGCCTCAGAAATGTGCACTTAAAATGGTGATGATGGTGACATGTGTTTTATTTCACTTAAAATAAATTCTTAAAATAATATCTTGTTAATTGAGATTCCATTTCGACTCCCCTTCATCACAAATGTCGGAGGACCAAACACAGTCCCCCGCCTAAGAGGACATCATAGTATCTTCACATGGCACATGGGAGACCATTATTGGAGGGGCTAGTCCGTGCTCACCTGACCTCTGTCCAGGGTGACCCAGGCAGTGGTGACCCCCATAGATTGGACGTATGATATGCGATGATATTAATATGATACCAGCAAGTGTTGTCACTCAGCAGAACACAGCAGCAACCCACTCAAACATGCCTGACCTCATATGAATGTGACAAGATTAAGAGAAGAAAAGGAACCACAGGATAATCAGGGCAACACTCTTAACTCAGATGTTGGAAATCTCAAAAGGGAAAAGAAACTCTGCAGGCAAACAGCAGATATGGGGTCTCCCCGTACATGTGATCCTGACACATGCAGATGTGGTGAGACCCACACAGTCCCCACACCCTATACCTGGGATCGCACATCCACACTCACCACGGTGACCCACCTTCCCAGACACTGCATCTAAAGTCACACGTTCTCACTCACCAGGTGAGCCCACCTACCCAGACCCTTCCACCTGGGTCACACGTGCATAGTCTCCAGGGTGACCCCACCTCCCCAGACACCCCCAACTGGGTTCACATGTGCACAGTCTCCAGGGTGACCCCACCTCCCCAGACCCCCCACACCTGGGTGCACAGGTCCACACTCACCAGGTGACCCCACCTCCCCAGACACTGCACGTCCCCTTGGTCAGGATACCATGGCTCTGCTGGTTGGTCGCCTAATGTGGAAACAAGCTGGATTCCTGGGACCTCCTGGGATGGGAAAAAGTGTAAGGTTGCTCTCCTCCCCCCACACTTGTCCCACAGAAGTCCTCCTCTTCTCACTTTGATTCTGTGTGATTTTAACTGTTTTTAAAGATTTCATGCTAGAGTTGAACACACTACTTGGTTCTGGCAGGCGCAGTCCTTTCTTGTCTCACTTCCATGTTGAGAAAACTCACAGGACAGCAGGGCTGAAAGCCGAGGGGCAGCTCTGGACGCTGCTGAGTAGGGACGGTAGACTGGAAGGAGAGCTCAGCAGCAGCCTCACCTGTTGCCCATCAGCCTTTTGCCCTATCTACGCGCCCTGCAATCAGTTCACCAGGTAAACCTGCCCCCCTACTCACCGTGCACGTGCTGGTAAATTGGAATAATTTCCCGGTAGCCCTTCTGAGGATTCTCCACGAGCCCCAGAGAAGGTGAACCTCACAGGGATAAAGACTAAGGCCCCGACCATAGCCCTGACCCTTGGGAGGGCCAGGTAACCACACTCAGAAGAGAGGCTGTTACCTAGACAAGCCCACCTGAGCTCCAGACCCAGACATCTAAGCACTGAATTTCAGATGCAGGCACGGAGCTTTCCAGTACTGAGATCAGGCCGGGTCTCTACCCAGGTTCCCATACTCCTAGCGTACACAGAACATGGTCAGGTCTAAATGTTCTTATTATAGACAACACATGGTCGGCTCTAAACATAATCAGTGGACAGGACATGCAGAGGTCTATATCTACCGTGTAGACAGAACTTGATCATGTTTAAACTACCTTAGGGCTGATCTCATAGGAGGTACAGGTCACACACATGGGTATTTCATCTTTGGACACCCACATCAGGAAACTGAACAAAATCTTTGTCATTAAACATTTCAACAGGCGAAACAAAAATGTTACCAATTTCTCTGTCCACCTGATGGCCAGGATCCACAGGTGAACCAGGAACTTCTTAGAGTGCAGCCCAGTCTGCTGACAGGACAGACAAGAAGTGGCCTGATTCCAGCCTCCAAGGCTTCCAGAAGGAGGCAGCTGCACAGGAAGCCCAAGCAGGACAGTCCTGCATGGTCCAGGCCGGGAGATCTGGTCTGTCCGTTCCTCTGGCTGATTCTGGGCGGGGCGCTCAGGGCCACTGAGAACCCTGCACGCAGGACCTGCTTCCCTGCAGCATGTGCGGGGAGCGGGAGGGGATGGAGGGGGGGTGGCTGATGGCTCCTATGGCTCCAGGTCAGGTGACCTCATGCCCTGGGGCTGACACCCAGCATGGGCACCGACCTGTCTTCGAGGGGAGGCACGGGGAGAGGTAGAGGCACAGAAGCCATTGGAGAGCAGAACCCACTGCGGAAATCCTTGCATACTGGCTCATCCCAACCTGGTGACCCGCCTGCCCATCGTGGGCCACATGCCACCACCCCACCACCCCTGAGTGCAGAGTGCCTGATCTTTCAAAATCACAGGTTCTCACATGAAGGAGACTCAGCGGGGACTGTCACCCCTGCCCCCACTCCTGATGCTGTGTTTGGGGAGAATGAACCCCCTTGACTGGGCGATGGGACCCTGTGAGGAAAGAGGTGGTGGCCGCATCCAATTTGAGGCCTGGCTGACAGATGGGAACACAGGAGCCACGTTCAGGGTCTGGAGGCCATGCCAACAGGAGGGGCACACCCAGCCCTGGCCAGACTCTCCAACTGTGAAATTGTAGCTTATAGGGGACCCAGAGCAGGTGACTGAATGTAATGGGGGCCTAAGCTGGACCCTGAATGGGGCTTAAAGAAGGTCGGAAGCATGTTACTAAGACAGTGACAGTCATTGGAGGATAGACTCTGTGTCAGGACATCCTGCTCCATCCATTTAAATCCCTGAGATCTGTGACCTTTACCTGGCTATGCAGGATTGTTTGAGCAGGTGCGTGCGGACATATGTGGGGCACAATTCAGTCTGCAACCAACTTGCAAGGGGTTCCCGAAAACACACAGGTGTGCGCACAGGTAGACACAGCACACACACAAACATACACACGTGCAGAGCACAAATATATTCACACACTAGCATATGAACACACATGCACACATATGCCCATGCACACACTAACGTGTGCAAATGCACACACCTATGCACATGCACAGCACATGTATGCAAACAGGCACATGCATAGCACACACACAAGGAATAAAGTGAATACCATAAAGCATTAATTCCTGAACACAAGTGAAGCTGACATGTATTCTACCCTTTTTCTTAGCTTTGATGTTTTTCACAATAAAAAGTTTAAGAAAAAAGTTAATGGCAAATGACTTTTGATTCATAGGACTTTCCAATGTTATTCCACAAATATTATACAACATGAGAAATGAATGTAGATATTACATGTGTCCATTAAAAATGAATGGAGGGGGCTTCCCGGGGGGCGCGGTGGTTGAGAGCCCGCCTGCCGATGCAGGGGACCCGGGTTTGTGCCCTGATCCGGGAGGATCCCACGTGCCGCGGAGCGGCTGGGCCCGTGAGCCATGGCCGCTGAGCCTGCGCGTCCGGAGCCTGTGCTCCGCAACGGGAGAGGCCACAGCAGTGAGAGGCCCGCGTACCTACAAAAAAAAAAAAAAAATGAATGGAGAAGCAAAACATGGTCCATCCATACAAGGGAATGTTATTCAGCGTAAAAAGGAAGGCAATTCTGACACAGGCTGCAGCAGGGATGAACCTTGAGGGCATTATGCTCAGTGATGTAAGCCAGACACAAAAAAACAAACAGTGCTTGATCCACTCATACAAGGCCCCTAGAGCAGTCAGAAGCATAGAGACAGAAAGCAGGATGGTGGGTGCAGGGGCTCAGGGAGGGAGAATGGGGAGTGAGTGTTTAATGGGGACTGTTTCAGTTTTGCAAGATGAAAATGTTCTGGAGGAGGATGGCGGTCAGTGTTGTACAACAGTGCAAATTACTTCATGACCCTGAAATGTGCACTTAAACATGGTTAAGACAGTAAATTTTATGTTATGTGTATTTGACCACAATTTTAAAAACTTTTTAAAAAACAATAGGAAACAGTCCATGAATACCACAAGACGCACAACTTCACTAACAACTTATGGGATTAAAACTACAAGAAAAATACTGTGCATACACCTACCAGAAGGGCAGACATGAAAGACATAGTATCAAATATCAGCAGGCTGCGGGACAATGGAAAGCCTGGTACGCAGCGGGGGGATGCAACCACTTCTGAGACAATCAGGCCTCAGAGAGCGAAGTCGGTGCACACAGACCCGCAGGGCTCCTCCCAGCTGAACACAAACCCACCGGCTCTGCACCAGGAGACACGGACATGGACTCTGCAGCCACAGGAGCCAAACCTGAAATAACCTGAAGGCCATCACAAGCGCATGCAGAAATGAACCATGCACACTCCTATGAAGGAATAATCCACAGCAATGGAGTACATTTTGTTTAAAGGTAGTAAAACTATAAAAATTATTTTTTTTAAAAAATATATTCACAAGATGAAAGAATCTCATGGACACAATGCTAAGCCATCAAGAGCAATAAAGCAGCATGCACGGTACACCCACTTACCGACTTTGGAACTAGTCAAAGCTGGGCTGTGTTATTTAGGGATGCGTGCCTGGGCGTAAACTATGAAGACAAGTCACTGACACAAATTCAGGAGAACAGCTACCTCAAGGTAGGGAGGATGCTGTGATGAGGGAAGGGCTCTCCTGGGTGTCCACGCATCATGTTCTGTTTCTTGATCTCTATGATTATTCTTTACATGTATATAACCTAATCCTTAATATGTACTTTCAGCTTATCATTTTTGTTTATTAAAAAGGGGGTCTGTTCTGTTTCTTGATCTTTATGATTATTCTTTACATGTATATAACCTAATCCTTAATATGTAGTTACAGTTTATCATTTTTGTTTAGTAAAAAGGGAGTCTCCCCAACAAAGTAGAAGGAGACCTGCTTCTCCCAGGGAAGAAAAGCAATAGTTTCTACCAGTGAAATCTCGATACCATGGCTGCTTCAACCATCAAGCCTGACAGCAACTCCCGTGAGAGGGGCACCGGGGCCACGACACTCAGAAGGATGCTCGGGGGCCTCAGTCCTGGGTCACTGCCTCTGAGGAGTCCATGGCACCTGGTCAAAGTTCTCAGTCATTCTGTGCACGACGCCTTTGTCTTGGTTGCTCTGGCACAGCTCGGCCGGCACCATCGCTGGGAGAGAAAGAAGAAACGTGCAGCAGAGGGAACCGGGCTTCAAGCTGACCCACCTCCTTCTACGGAGATGATGTCACAGTCCCTAAGAGAGGACAGCAAGGCCACGGAATCCAACCTCTCTGCCTGAGGCCTGGTCACACTAGCGCCCCACACTTCTGATGCCACAGGGAGATTTTCACGAGGTGCCCTCAGACCACCTGGTGGACACATGGGGCTTTCAGACACGCAGGTCCTGTCCGACCCCGCACCTCTGGGGTCACATTCTGGAGGTGGGTCTGGAAGACTCCAGGTTTTCACTTTTGGTAACAGCTTTATTGAGATTGAATTTCTTTACCACACAGTTAGTTAACCCATTTTAAGTATTAAGCTCAGTGGTTTTTTGCATATTCACAGGGTTGTGCAGCCACCAGCAAAATACATTTGACAACATTTCCATCATCTCCCCAGAAGCCCACTCTTTAGAGGTCACCCCTCATTTCCCAGCCCCGGAATCCTCAGTCCATTTTCTGTCTCTCTGGGCTTGCCTGTTCTGGATGTCTCATGTAAGTGGAATCCACTAATTGTCTTTTTCTGTCTGGCCTCTCACTGAGCATCATGTTTTCGAGGTTCATCCACATCATAGGCTGTGTCACTGCTTCACTCCTTTTCCATGACTGAGTCACCCTTACCCTCTCTTCTTTTAACTCTATAATTAATTGTGACTCCCTGCCTGCACAGGGCTGATGAGGATTTCTCCTTCCGTCATTCTTGGGCTGTAAGCTGAACTTTTAACCAACACCAAGGGGTCCTGTGCAGAGGCTGAAAGCCCAGCCGCACAGGGTGCACAGTTGCCCTGTGTGACCAGAGCCCGGGAGGAAGGGTGAGATGGGCCTGCT
>NC_041221.1:152995007-152998977 GCF_002837175.3 Physeter macrocephalus
CCCAGGAGGAAGGGTGAGATGGGCCTGCCTGTTTACAGGACCAGCGTCCTACGGTCTCATGGGAAACCAACTCACTCATCAGCATCTCGTGAGAGCTGCTTCCCACCGTGCTAAGCGGGCAAGACACACTGGTCAGGGACCAAGGTGCTGCCTTCAGTTCAGGCCCACTCATACTAACTGTCTAGTTGGAAAGTGCTGAGGCTCCAGGGGAGGGTCCTTCCTGCTTCTTCCAGCTTCTTGGGGCTCCAGGCATCCCTGGGCTTATGGCTGCACCCCTCCCATGTCTGCCTTCATCTTCATGTGGCTTCCCCTCTGTGTCTGTGTCTCCACTCATCATATAAGCACGCAGTTACACAGGATTGGGACCAACCTAAGGCCCCTGTCTCACCTAGTTACACGACCAGGCCCTACTTCCAAATGAGGTCATGTCCTGAGTCCCTGGGGTCAGGACATGGATGTCTCTTTCCCTGGGGGGTACACAATCCCCATTCAGTCTGAGATAACAGTAATGTTGCCCAGGAAACAAACAAGGCCCTTACCTAAGCCAGCTCCTCTAAGACGTCTGAGCCTGCCTGGTCTCTTGGAAACTGACTGGGCAGGAGAGTGCGGCTCAGGACCCGAGTGTGAAGGACACCAGGAAGCACCCGTGTGAGGCTCCCCTTCGCAGCGGCAGCACTGGACCAGCTGATGAGGCCCAGCAAGGCAACCCCGAGCTCCTTAGAGGGCTCGACCCACGTGGACTGGGGGCGACAGGCAGCAGGGAGTGGGTGTGTGAGGAAGTGTATGTGAAGGGCCTGCAGTGAGCAGGTGAGCACAGCTGTGTGTGTCACATCAGGCACATGTGATGGGTCAGCATTGCGCACACATGGCTGAGATCAGCTGAGGTACACACTCACGTGATCAGGTTCATGTGGCATCTTAACGGGCAGGGCACCCCAGGGCTGCAGTGCTGCCACCGGCTCGAGCTACCGACCCTGCCTGGTGTGGAGCTTCCCTCCCCCACCACGTGCCCAGCAGGTTCCAAGTCCGTAACTGCGCAGTGGCTGCACCTGCGCAGAGTACTTCCCCTGAGCAAGTACTTCTTGAAGAGGGTCACCTCCGTGGTGACGGCGACCTTCCTCTTCTGCTGCTTCAGTGGGGGCCGCCCGCGCCAGTGGCGGCTTGCACCAAGGCATCCGGGCCTCAGAGGGCTGGTCCCTGCCCCTGAGACCAAAGAGAAGGACTTGAGGCGCTGCGCTTTCTCCCACCAGGAGCCCCATATCCAGGGGGGTCAGCGTGGCCATGTCAGACAAACAGGGCCGGACATTCTGATTCATCTTCCCCCAACACGGTGGGTGAAAGGAGAGCCACGTGGGACCTCAGACCACGTAGGACAAGGTGCGTGTCGAGGACCAACTCACCACTGTCGATTGGCCCATTCAGTTTGCTCTCCTGTGAAATGCTGTTCATGACCGGCTTTTCTCTACGTGAAAGCTGAAAAGAACTGCTAGTATTTAAAAAGTGAAACATTTGTGTGAATTTGACGAAGGGGTACGTGCAACCAAGCACACAGCTTGGTAGGAGGTTACTGCTATTCAGGACGGACAGATACCTTAATGGTTTTAGCGCTTTTCTAAATGTGGGAAGCGGCAAGAATCCAGGTTCATAAAAATTTTCTCCTGAAAATATCAAACTCTCTGAGGGTCAGTTCTGCGGGTTTTCCCAGAGTACAAAGTGCCTCATCCTGCTCTTCGCCCTGAATTCCTTTCAGTGTGTCCTGTAAGTCAGTGATTCTGGTGGTTGATGACTTAATTCTTGTACAACTGAATGGTGGGCAAACATTCTTTTTGTTACAATCCCCCTCTTTTGTTCTTAATTTTGACCAAGGTTTAGGAGGCATTTCATGACCAATTTATCCCACGGTGCCTGGAATAGTCATTTCAAGTTCAGGTGAAGATTTCCTTGATAGGCCACTCAATGTGCTGTTACTGGACTAGGCCCTGTTAACAGTAGCCTAAAGCCTCTGGGTCGCTAGTCCTACTAGTCTGTTATGGTCCAGGAAATGGTTCCCTCTTGTAGCATCTTCCCATATCTAGAGTTATACTATTAAAATCACTGATCTTATAGAACTATGCATTTGACAATTGTTTTAGACACTGTCCTATGCCTGCCCGCCCTTCCTGGGAAGGACCTGCACATGATTTTCTGAGCTGAGAATCTGACTCTGTTCTACTTTACACACAAGTTATTTCTATATGGCTTTAAGATAGGCTGAATTTTGCAGGAATAGAACAATGATGTGATTCTAGGAAAGCTTGTTCACACAGTTATTCAGAACTTTACCAAGAATTCTCTGACATTTTGGAAAATCCAATCTCCTGGTAAAGTGGCTCAGAGTTTCTGAATTGCCAGTTAATGCACCAGGATTGCTGTCACCACAGTAATTCGAATTATATACAACAATGCCTATTTGTCCTCATTTAAAAATATTAAATCTGAAGTTTGAAGCTAGTTGAATGTTACCTGCCTTTTCTTAAATCTAAACTGAAAAAAAAACCTACAGCCAAGATTACTCTACCCAGCAAGGATCTCATTCAGATTTGATGGAGAGATTAAAACCTTTACAGACAAGCAAAAGCTGAGAGAGTTCAGCACCACCAAACCAGCTATGCCAATAAAATGGACATCCTGGCAGAAATGGACAAATTCTTAGAAATGCACAAGCTGCCGAGACTGAACCAGGAAGAAATAGAAAATATGAACAGACCAATCACAAGCACTGAAATTGAAACTGTGATTAAAAATCTTCCAACAAACAAAAGCCCAGGACCAGATGGCTTCACAGGCGAATTCTATCAAACATTTAGAGAAGAGCTAACACCTATCCTTCTCAAACTCTTCCAAAAGATAGCAGAGGGAGGAGCACTCCCAAACTCATTCTGAGGCCACCATCACCCTGATACCAAAACCAGACAAAGAGGTCTTAAAGAAAGAAAACTACAGGCCAATATCACTGCTGAACATAGATGCAAAAATCCTCAACAATTACTAGCAAACAGAATCCAACAGCACATTAAAAGGATCATACACCATGATCAAGTGGGGTTTATTCCAGGAATGCAAGGATTCTTCAATATATGCAAATCAATCAACGTGATACACCATGTCAACAAACTGAAGAAGAAAAACCATATGATTATCTCAATCGATGCAGAGAAAGCTTTTGACAAAATTCAACACCCATTTATGATAAAAACCCTGCAGAAAGTAGGCATAGAGGGAAATTTCCTCAACATAATAAAGGCCATATATGACAAACCCACAGCCAGCATTGTTCTCAATGGTGAAAAACTGAAACCATTTCCACTAAGATCAGGAACAAGACAAGGTTGCCCACTCTCACCACTCTTATTCAACATAGTTTTGGAAGTTCTAGCCACAGCAAACAGAGAAAAAAAAGAAATAAAAGGAATCCAAATAGGAAAAGAAGAAGTAAAGCTGTCACTATTTGCAGATGACATGATATTATACATAGAGAATCCTAAGGATGCTACCAGAAAACTACTAGAGCTAATCAATGAATTTGGTAAAGTAGCAGGATACAAAATTAATGCACAGAAATCTCTGGCATTCTTATACACTAATGATGAAAAATCTGAGAGTGAAATTAAGAAAACACTCCCATTTACCACGGCAACAAAAAGAATAAAATATCTAGGAATAAACCTACCTAAGGAGACAAAAAACTTGTATGCAGAAAACTATAAGACACTGATGAAAGAAATTAAAGATGATACAAATAGGTGGAGAAATATACCATGTTCTTGGATTGGAAGAATCAACATTGTGAAAATGACTCTACTACCCAAAGCAATCTACAGATTCAATGCAATCCCTATCAAACTACCACTAGCATTTTTTACAGAACTAGAAAAAAAAATTTCACAATTTGTATGGAAACACAAAAGACCCCAAATAGCAAAAGCAATCT
>NC_041221.1:152999863-153002413 GCF_002837175.3 Physeter macrocephalus
TGGGCATATACCCTGAGAAAACCATAATTCAAAAAGAGTCATGTACCATAATGTTCATTGCAGCTCTATTTACAATAGCCAGGACATGGAAGCAACCTAAGTGTCCATCAACAGATGAATGGATAAAGAAGATGTGGCACATATATACAATGGAATATTACTCAGCCATAAAAAGAAATGAAACTGAGTTATTTGTAATGAGGTGGATAGACCTGAAGTCTGTCATACAGAGTGAAGTAAGTCAGAAGGAGAAAAACAAATACCGTATGCTAACACATATATATGGAATCTAAGAAAAAAAATGTCATGAAGAGATTAGTGGTAGGACGGGAATAAAACACGACCTACTAGAGCATGGACTTGAGGATATGGGGAGGGGGAAGGGTAAGATGTTACGAAGTGAGAGAGTGGCATGGACATATATACACTACCAAATGTAAATTAGATAGCTAGTGGGAAGCAGCCGCATAGCACAGGGAGATCACATCTGTGCTTTGTGACCACCTAGATGGGTGGGATAGGGAGGGTGGGAGGGAGGGTGACGCAAGAGGGAAGAGATATAGGAACATATGTATATGTATAACTGATTCACTTTGCTGTAAAGCACAAACTAACACACCATTGTAAAACAGTTATACTCCAATAAAGATGTTAAAAAAAATTTAAGTTGAAGAAAAATTTAAGCAAACATCTGATTACTTAGTGTAGTTTAAGCCAAGCATTCACCTATTATATTATGTATTATTTCATTAAAATATATTTATCTTTAATTCTCCTCTCTATTGTAACTATAGCTGCATACGCACATATACATAATTATACTTAAATTGTATGTGTAGAGAGATTATCTTATCTCTGCCTCTGATTTCAGAAAGTGAGGGGAGTGTTACAAAGTACTTGATATAAAAGGGGTGAGGGTCTGATGGGCTGACAGAACACCCTTGACATAGCATTTCATTCCCTCTAAGGTACTAGAATCCAAAAGACAGACGATAAAAAGGAGAGAACTTGGAACCTTCAAAGAGTGCTAGTGGGAATGTGAAATGGTGCCACCATTTTGGAAGACAGTATGGCAGTTCCTCAAAATGTCAAACATGGAGTCACTACAAGACCCAGCAATTCCACTCCTAAGTATAAACCCAAGAGAAAGGAAAACACATCCACACAAACACTTGCACATGCATGTTCATAGCAGCATGATTCACAACAGCCAAAATGTGGAAACCACCCAAATGACCATCAACAGGTAAACAGAGAACAGATACACACAATGTGCTCCATCCACACAATAGAATATTACTCAGCCATGAAAAGGAGTGAAGCACCGACACTCACTACAGTGTTGACAATCCTCGAGAAGACAATGCTCAGTGAGAGGAGCCAGACACAGAAGGACACTGTCTTAGTCTGCTTCGGCTGTCAGAGTGAACTACCAGCCTGGGGGCTTCAACAACAGAAATTTATTTCCTACAGTTCTGAAGGACAGAAGTCTGAGATCAGGGTGCCACTACAGTCAGGTTCTGGTGAGGTTCTCTTCTTGGTTGTACGTGGCATCTTCTCCCTGTGTCCTCACATGGAGAAGATGTGAGGGAGCTCTCTGAGGTCTCTTTTATAAGGACACTAACCCCATAATAGGGGCTCCACCCTCATGACCTAATCACTTCCCAAAGGCACTACCTCCTAATACCATCACCTTGGGGGTAAGGATTTCAACATGTGAATTTTGGAGGGACACAAAAGTTCAGCCAAGAACAACCACAAACTGTATGATTCCATTTATATGAAATGTCAATTAGAGGCAAAGCCACAGAGACAGGAGAGGGTTAGTGGTGCCAAGGGCTAGGAGAGGGGGAGGGGTCTCCTTTTGGGGGGATGAGAATGTTTCACAACCAGATGGAGGTGGTGCTGGCTCAACATTGTGAATGTGATCAATACCACTGTGTTGTTCAAGTTAATGGTCAATGGTGAATTTTATGTTATATATATTTTCATCACAATTAAAAAAAAATTCGTCACATCAAAAACTTGACATCTCAGGGAATTTCCATTTCTGCTAAGAGACGCTGTCTGTTGCCCAGGTGATTCCTGGGACCGTGGGTGACGTCGTGGGGGCCGTGGAGTGTAAATGAGGGCATGAACAACCCCACACAGGGATGGTCCAGAGGCAGACCCAGGGGTCGTCCCCAACAGCATAGGACAGGATCCGTTTGGATTTGTCATCACACTGTGAACAGCCCCATGGGGCCGGTGGCCGGGCACTGCCTGACTGCAGCCCTCGACACCAAGGCCGTGGCCCGATCTCCCTCGCCCCAAGGCTGGGACCTGCCAGGTGAAGCAAACGGCGCTGCAGTAGGTCCTCGGGAGATGCAGACGCACGGGCCCAGCCACAGAGTAAGGCCGGAGCACTTGCAGCTACCTGAACACCCACATGTTAGAAACAGGATTTTCCCATAACGCATGGGGGACCTAAAAGTGTGTTTTCTCACGTAAACTGATAACACTGCCCCCTCCATGTGTGGACGCCGCCCTTACAGCGGCAGAGTTGAACCC
>NC_041221.1:153002579-153004580 GCF_002837175.3 Physeter macrocephalus
GACTGTACTGTGTGCTCAATCACCTCTCTGTCCTCAAGGTTTTTCTAGTTAATAGAGGCTATTTAGTAATTATCAGGGCCACGTGGCCTCTATGCGTTGTTAGTCCCCATACAAGGACGACCTTCGCTGACCTGTTCCCGGCACCCATGAGGCCAGTTACCCATTCATGAACCTTGACTTAGGAATGTACGCCCTGTTTCCAAGCACGCCCCGCCCACAAGTGAAGCATAAATTGTGCCGGTGACCCGTTGGCCATGCAGAGCGCGGCTGCACATGCTGCCGATCGTTGTCCACCACATCCCAATCCCACCCTGTGAGTAAACTACCAGTAATAAACATATCCATTAATTACCTGGAGCTGCCTGCCTCGGTTCTCGGTCTCACGATGTCCTGTCAGTTCGGTGGGCACTTCCCGTTCCCTCCATCCGCTAACACCTCACTTACTACTGCGGGTTCAGTAGTGTCCCACCGCCCCCAATTTATATCCGTTCTGACCCCAGAATCAGACCTTTTTTCTGAAACAGGGTCTCTGCAGATGTGGTTAAGATGAGGTCATGCTGGATTAGGGAGAGCCCTAAATCCAGCAGCTGGTGTCCTTATAAGAAGAGGAAAATCTGGATACAGACACAGAGGAGAAGCCACGTGATGATGGAGGCAGAGGTGGGGGTGATGCATCCCCAAGTCCAGGGGCGCCAAGGATTTCTGGAGACCAGAGAAGCCAGGAGAGGCCAGGGCAGATTCCCTGAAGTTGCAGAAGGAACCAACCACAACTTCATTGTGCATTTCCAGCGTCCAGAGCTGCGAGAGAGAAATCTCTGCTGTTGTGACCCCCCTGGCTTGTGGCATGTTGTCACGATAGCCCCAGGACCCCCACACCTGCCAGATGATGAGACACGGGGCATCGGAGGAAAGAGCCCCTCGGTATCTAGACGAGCATCTCTACACACACGTCTGGGTGCTGAAGGTGGAGGACACGCAGCCACCTCCGCACCCAAGCTGGGCGTCGCGCTGCCTTGCTGTCATGCTCGCTCCTGTCGTATGTGCAGTGGGTGACCCGCCTCTGCTGATGCGGGCGCCCCGCTGCTGTCCTACGACCTCCCCACGCCCCTCCCACCCACAGGCCGCGCTCCGGTCCCGGCTGCTCAGCAGCCTCAGCCTGGCTGCAGTGACGGCTCAGGGGACCCGTACGGAAGACGCACATCCCGACACCACATAATGGGACGTGGTGTGCAGATGGGCCACCGCAGCGCTGCCGGGGTGAGACGAGGTCACTGAGCTGTGTGCGGGCATCCTCACCGGGGCATTTGTACCCAGGCACACGGGGGAGAAGGCGGTGTCACGGCAGAGACGGAGATGGGGCTGGCAGTGGTCCGGGCCCAACTGACCCGAGAACTCGCGGAGGAGCGGCCTCCAGCACCTTGACCTCGGGCTCCAGGCCTGAGAGGACGCGTCCCCTGTCCCAACCCCGCCCCCGTCTGGTGTTCTGTGCCGGGGCCGCAGGACTCCCACACCCGGGCTGCGGGGCACGGCGCTGTGCTTGCTGACACCCAGGACTGTCACCGGCCGCCCCCCTCTGAGCAGGACCCCCACTCCTCCTCGAGGAGGGACCCAGGGTCCAGGACCCCCGTCCCACACGTCCCTGTCACGGCGACCTCCCCTTCCCCCAGCTACCCTGGGGGCATCTCAGACCCCAGAAAGGAGCCGCAGTGCCGAGGTGACCTCGGCGAGTGGCCACAGGCCATCACACCCACCCCGAGACCTGAGTGTGGCCATCTGAGAAGGGATGCACCAGCCCCCTGACCCAGGCGCCCCGTTTCACAGGGCAGGTCCTCTTGCCGAGTCTATGGAGGGGGTGTCGAGCAGGGGTGACTGAGGCCTGTGAACATGTGGGTCAGAGAGGTTCTCCCCAGGAGCCCAGGCACAGTGAGCCCAGGACGGGTCCATCCCTCCCCTCCTGTACCCCACGGAGTGAGGATAAAGCCACAGTGACCCCCAAGAAGA
>NC_041221.1:153005030-153008268 GCF_002837175.3 Physeter macrocephalus
AAGTCCTTCTCTTTGGTCTCAGGTGCAGGGACCAGCCCTCTGCGACCCGGACGCCTTGGTGAAAGCAGGCACTGGCGGGGGCGCCCTCGCTGAAGCAGCAGAAGAGGAAGGTCGCCGTCACCACGGAGGTGACCTTCTTCAAGAAGTACTTGCTCAGGGGAAGTACTCTACGCAGGTGCAGTCACTGCGCAGGTGCAGACGTGGGAGCTGCTGGGCACGTGGTTGGGGAGGGAAGCTCCACACCAGGCAGGGTCGGTGGCTCGGGCCCGTGGCAGCACTGCAGCCCCGGGGTGCCCTGCCCACTAAGACGCCACGTGAAGCTGATCACGTGAGTGTGTATCTCAGCTGATCTCAGCCATGTGTGCTCACTGCTGACCCATCAAGTGTGCCTGATGTGACACACACAGCTGTGCTCACCTGCTCACTGCAGGCCCGTCACATACACTTCCTCACACACCCACTCCCTGCTGCCTGTCGCCCCCAGTCCACGTGGGTCGAGCCCTCTAAGGAGCTCGGGGTTGCCCTGCTGGGCCTCATCAGCTGGTCCAGTGCTGCCGCTGCGAAGGGGAGCCTCACACGGGTGCTTCCTGGTGTCCTTCACACTCGGGTCCTGAGCCGCACTCTCCTGCCCAGTCAGTTTCCAAGAGACCAAGTGGGCTCAGACCTCTTCGAGGGGCTGGCTGCGGTGAGGGGCTGGCTGAGGTAAGGGCCTTGCTTGTTTCCTGGGCAACATTACTGTTATCTCAGACTGAATGGGGATTGTGTACCCCCCAGGGAAAGAGACATCCATGTCCTGACCTCAGGGGCTCAGGACATGGCCTCATTTGGAAGTATGGCCTGGTCGTGTAACTAGGTGGAACAGGGGCCTTAGGGTGGTCCCAATCCTGTGTAACTGCGTGCTTATATGATGAGTGGAGACACAGACACAGAGGGGAAGCCACATGAAGATGAAGGCAGACATGGGAGGGGTGCAGCCATAAGCCCAGGGATGCCTGGAGCCCCAAGAAGCTGGAAGAAGCAGGAAGGACCCTCCCCTGGAGCCTCAGCACTTTCCAACTAGACAGTTAGTATGAGTGGGCCTGAACTGAAGGCAGCACCGTGGTCCCTGACCAGTGTGTCTTGCCCGCTTGGCACGGTGGGAAGCAGCTCTCACGAGACGCTGACGAGCGAGTTGATTTCCCATGAGACCGCAGGATGCTGGTCCTGTAAACAGGCAGGCCCATCTCACCCTTCCTCCTGGGCTCTGCTCACACAGGGCAACTGTGCACCCTGTGCGGCTGGGCTTTCAGCCTCTGCACAGGACCCCTTGGTGTTGGTTAAAAGTTCAACTTACCACCCAAGAATGATGGAAGGTGAGAACCTCATCAGTCCTGTGCAGTGCAGGCAGGGAGACACAATTAATTATAGAGTTGAAAGCAGACAGGGTAAGGGTGACTCAGCCATGGAAAAGGAGTGAAGCAGTGACACAGGCTATGATGTGGATGAACCTCGAACACATGATGCTCAGTGAGAGATGCCAGACAGAAAAAGACAATTAGTGGATTCCACTTACATGAGACATCCAAAACAGGCAAGCCCACAGAGACAGAAAATGGGCTGGAGATTCCAGGGCAGTGGGAAATGAGGGGTGACCTCTAAAGAGTGGGCTTCTGGGTAGATGATGGAAATGTTGTCAAATGCATTGTGCTGGTGGCTGCACAACCCTGTGAATATGCAAAAAAAACACTGAGCTTAATACTTAAAATGTGTTAACTGTGTGGTATAAAAACTCAATCTCAATAAAGCTGTTATCAAAGAGTTAAAACCTGGAGGCTTCGAGGCCCACCTCCAGAATGTGACAGTAGAGGTGCGGGGTCAGACAGGACCTGTGTGTCTGAAAGCCCCACGTGTCAAACCAGATGGTCGGAGGGCACCTCGTGAAATTCTCCCTGTGGTATCAGAAGTGTGGGGCGCTAGTGTGGCCAGGCCTCAGGCAGAGAGGCTGGATTCCGTGGCATTTCTGTCTTCTCTCAGGGACTGTGGCATCGTCTCTGTAGAAGGAGGTGGTTCAGCTTGGAGCCCGGTTCCCTCTGCTGCACGTTTCTTCTTTCTCTCCCAGCGATGGTGCCGGCCGAGCTGTGCCAGAGCAACCAAGGCAAAAGCGTCGTGCACAGAATGACCGAGAACTTTGGCCAGGTGCCATGGACACCTCAGAGGCAGTGACCCAGGACTGAGGCCCCCGAGCATCCTTCTGAGTTTCGTGGCCCCGGTGCCCCTCTCACGGGTGTTGCTGTCAGGCTTGATGGTTGAAGCAGCCATGGTATCGAGATTTCACTGGTAGAAACGATTCCTTTTCTTCCCTGGGAGAAGCAGGTCTCCTTCTACTTTGTTTTGGAGACTCCCTTTATACTAAACAAAAATGATAAGCTGAAAGTACATATTAAGGATTAGGTTATATACATGTAAAGAATAGTCATAAAGATCAAGAAACAGAACATGATGAGTGGACACCCAGGAGCGCCCTTCCTCGTCACAGCCTCCTCCCCACCGTGAGGTAGCTGTTCTCCTGATTTTGTATCAGTGACTTATCCTCAGCGTTTTCACCCAGGGACGCATCTCTGCACAACGCAGCCTAGCTTTGCCTAGTTCCATGTCAGTAAGTGAGTATACCGTGCATGCTGCTTTATTGCTCTTGATGGCTCAGCATTGTGTCCATGGGATCCTTTCATCTTGTGTATAGAGTTTTTTAAAAAAATAATTTTTATTGTTTTACGAGCTTCAAACAAAATGTACTACATTGCTGTGGAATATTCCTTCATAGGAGCGTGCATGGTTCATTTCTGCATGCTCTTGTGATGGCCTTCATGTTCTTTCAGGTTTGGCTCCAGTGGCTGCGGAGTCCATGTCCGTGTGTCCTGGTGCAGGCCGGTGGGTTTGTGTTCAGCTGGGAGGAGCCCTGCGGGTCTGTGTGCACGGACTTCGCTCTCTGAGGCCCGATTGTTTCAGAAGTGGTTGCATCCCCCCACTGCGTACCAGGCTTTCCATTGCCCCACAGCCTGCTGATATTTGATACTATGTCTTTCACGTCTGCATTCTGGTAGGTGTATGCACAGTATTTTTCTGATGATTTTAATCCCTCTGTGGTTAGTGAAGTTGTGCATCTAGTGGTATTCATACACTATTTCCTGTTCGTTTTTTAAAAGTTTTTAAAATTGTGGTCCAAAACACACAACATAAAATTTAGTGTCTTAACCATTTT
>NC_041221.1:153008338-153017270 GCF_002837175.3 Physeter macrocephalus
TCCTCCAGAACTTTCTCATCTTGCAACATTGAAACAGTCCCCATTAAACACTCACTCCCCATTCTCCCTCCCTCAGCCCCTGGCACTCAACATCCTACTTTCTGTCTCTATGTTTCTGACTGCTTTAGGGACCTTATGTGAGTGACATAAAGTCCTTTGAATCTAAAGTCATTTTCCATTAACTTTTTTCTTAAACTTTTTATTGTGAAAAACATCAAAGCTAAGAAAAAGGGAAAATACATGTCAGCTTCACTTGTGTTCAGGAAATAATGCTTTACGGATTCACTTTATTCCCTGTGTGTGTGCTACGTGTGTGCATGTGCCTGTTTGCGTACATATGCTGTGCATGTGCATAGGTATGTACACTTACACACGTTAGTGTGTTCACGGGTACATGCGTGCATGTGTGTTCATATGCTAGCGTGTGAATATATTTGTGCTGTGCACGTGCGTATGTTTGTGTGTGTGCTGTGCCTGCCTCTGCGCACAACTGTGTGTTTTCTGAAACTATTTGCAAGTTGGTTGCAGACTGAATTGTGCCCCAGATATGTCCGCACGCATCTGCTCTAACATTCCTGCTTTTGCACGTACAGATCAGAGATCTCAGGGATTTAAATGGATGGAGCAGGATGACCTGACACAGGGTCAGTCTTCCAATGACTGTCACTGTCTGAGTAACATCCTTCACACGTTCTTTAAGCCCCATTCAGGGTCCAGCTTAGGCTCCCATTACATTCAGTCACTTGCCCCGGGTCCCCTATAAGCTAAAATGTCACAGTTGGAGAGCCCGGCCAGGGCTGGGGGTGCCCCTCCTGTTGGCCTGGCCTCCAGGCCCTGCACGTGGCTCCTGTGTTCCCATCTGTCAGCCAGGTCCAGACTTGGATGGGACGCCACATCTTTCATCACAGGGTCTCATCGCCCAGTCAAGGGGGTTCATTCTCCCCAAACTGAATATCAGGAGTGGGAGTGGGGACGGTCCCCACTGAGTCTACTTCATGTGAGACCCTGTGCTTTTGAAAGAGCAGGCACCCTGACCTCGGGGGTAGGGGCTGGGGGGTGACATTCGGTCCACGATGGGCTCTCGGGTCCCCGGGTGGGGCGTGCCAGTGTGCAAGCGTTTCCGCGGTGGGTTCTCTGCTCCAACGGCTTCTGTGCCCCTACCTCTCCCCGTGTCTCCCCTCGAAGACAGCGCGGTGCTCGGGATGGGAGCCATGGGAGCCGTCAGCCACAGCCCCCTCTACACACACACGCACACGCACACACACACACACACACGCACACGCACACGCTGCAGGGAGGCAGGACCTGAGTGCAGGGCTCTCAGCGGCCCTGAGCGCCCCGCCCGGAATCGGCCAGCGGAATGGACAGACAGGCTCTCTCGGCCCGCACCATGCAGAACTGTCCTGCCTGGGCCTCCTGTGCGGCCGCCTCCTTCTGGAAGCCTGGGAGGCTGGAATCAGGCCACTTCTTTTCTGTCCTGGCAGCAGACTGGGCTCTAAGAAGTTCTTGGATCACATGGGGATCCTGACCATCAGGTGGCCAGAGACACTGGTAACATTTCTGTTTTGCCTGTTGAAATGTTCAATGGCAACGATATTGTTCAGTTTCCTGATGTGGGTGTCCAAAGATGAGAGACCCATGTGTGTGATCTGTACCTGCTATGAGATCAGCCCTAAGCTTGTTTAAACATGATCAAGTTCTGTCTACACGGTAAATTTAGACCTCTCCATGTCCTGTCTACTGTTTATGTTTAGAGCTGAGCATGTGTTGTCTATAATAAGAAGATTTAGACCTGACCATGTTCTGTGTAGGCTAGGAGCATGGAGAGCTGGGAAGAGACCCGGCCTGGCCTCAGTACTGGGAAGCTCTGTGCCTGGATCCTGACCATCAGGTGGCCAGAGACACTGGTAACATTTCTGTTTTGCCTGTTGAAATGTTTAATGACAACGATATTGTTCAGTTTCCTGATGTGGGTGTCCAAAGATGAGAGACCCATATGTGTGATCTGTACCTCCTAAGAGATCAGCCCTAAGCTAGTTTAAACGTGATCAAGTTCTGTCCACACGGTAAATTTAGACCTCTCCATGTCCTGTCTACTGTTTATGTTTAGAGCTGACCATGTGTTGTCTATAATAAGAAGATTTAGACCTGACCATGTTCTGTGTACGCTAGGAGTATGGGGACCTGGGTAGAAACCCAGCTTGGCCTCAGTACTGGGAAGCTCCGTGACTGGATCAGAAGGTCAGTGCTTAGATATCTGGGGTCTGGAGCTGAGGTGGGCTTGTCTAGGTACCACCCTCTCTTCTGAGTGTGGTGACCTAGTCCTCCCAAGGGTCAGTGCTATGGTCGGGGCCTTAGTCTTTATTTCTGCAAGGTTCACCTTCCCTGGGGCTCATGGAGAATCCTCAGGAGGGCTACCTGCCGATTATTGCAATTTACCAGCACGTGCACGGTGTGTAGGGAGGCAGGTTTAGCTGGTGAATTGATTGCAGGGCACGCAGATCCGGCAAAAGGCCGATGGGTAACAGCTGAGGCTGCTGCTGAGCTCTCCTTCCAGTCTACCGTCCCTACTCAGCAGCGTCCAGAGCTGCCCTTCGGCTTTCAGCCCTGCTGTCCTGTCAGTTTTCTCAACAAGTAAGGGAGACAAGAAAGGACTGCGCCTGCCAGAACCAAGTAATGTGTTCAACTCTAGCATGAAAGCTTTAAAAAGAGGTAAAACCCCTGACCAAGGGGATGTGTGACCCCAGGTGCAGGGTCTGGGGAGGTGAGGTCACCCTGGAGAATGTGCATGTGTGACTTCAGTTGGGGGAGTCTGCGGAGGGCGGTTCACCCTGGGACTGTGGACATGTGACCCAGGTGGAGGGGTCTGGGTAGGAGGGGTCACCTGTTGAGAGATAACGTGTGACTTTGTGCACGTGTGACTCCAGTTGGGGGAGTCTACGGAGGGCAGTTCACCCTGGGGCTGTGGACATGTGACCGAGGTGGAGGGGTCTGGGTAGGAGAGGTCACCTGTTGAGAGAGAACGTGTGACTTTAGGTTCAGGGTCTGGGGAGGTGGGTCACCCAGGTGAGTGTGGATGTGTGACCCCAGCTATAGGTTGCGGGGACTGTGTGGGTCTCACCACATCTTCATGAGTCAGGATCACATGTATGGGGAGACCACATATGTGCTCTTTGCCTGCAGTGTGTCTTTTCCCCACTGAGATTTCCAACCTCTGCATTAAGGGTGTTGCCTTGATTAACCTGTGGTTCCTTTTCTTCCCTTAAACTTGTCACATTTATATGAGGTCATGCATGTTTGAGTGGGTTACTGCTCTGTGTTCTGGTGAGTGACAACGTTCGGTGGTGTCATATTAATATCATAGTATATCATATGTCTAATGTATGGGGGTCACCACTGCCTGGGTCTCCCTGGACAGAGGTGAGGTGAGCACAGACTAGGTCCCCCTGAGAATGGTCTCCCATGTGTCATGTGAGGGTACCGTGATGGTCCCTAAGGTAGGGGACTGTGTTTGGGCCTCCGACATTTGTGATGAACTGGAGTCGAAATGGAATCTCATTTAAAAAGACATTATTTTATGAATTTATTTTAAGTGAAATAAAATACATGTTCACATAGCGTTTACCATCGTTACCATTTTAAGTGCACGTTTCTGAGGCATCAGATCTATTCACTTTCTCGTGGAGCCATCACCACCATGACTAGAACTTTTCATCTTGCAAAACCAAAATTCCACAACCATGAAAGTCTCCCTCCCCATCCCCTCCCACTGGCCCTGGCCCCGATATCCACTTCAGTCCCTGAGTTGTCGACTCCAGGGCCCCCACAGCAGCGGAATCCTGCACTGTTTGCTGACGGGTCATTTTGGAAGAGTTTACTTTCAGTCTGAAGCTCTGCCTGTTTGCATCTGAAGAATCTGCATTTAAGGAGAGGGTGTATGAGGAAGGGGGTGTATGAGGGACAAAGGTATCTGGGGTACAGTTGAGCCAGGACCTGACCAGCTGCCTTTTGCGTCCTCTGGTCCCATCTCTTGGTCTGTGCCTCATCTGCATCATCACTGTCCCCACTGGCACCCCTGGGTGTTGTGGTCTGAGTGAGATTCCCCTGGTGCCCCTGCTCTCCTCTTGGTCTGTGCCTCATCTGCATCATCACTGTCCCCACTGGCACCCCTGGGGTGTTGTTGTCTGAGTGAGATTCCCCTGGTGCCCTTGCTCTCCTCCCCTCCTCCTGCTGGTTGGGGAGGGAACTGCTTGCTGTGTGGTCTCTACTCCTGAGGCACGAAGGACCCTGCAGCATGGACCTGAAGAGTGTGGGATGTGGTCCCAAGAGCATGGGGCCCACATAGGACACAACATCGGGGCAAGACAAGTGCTAGGTTGCCTCACCACTGACAGGGAATGTTGCCAAGATCCTGCTCGGGAGGGCGTGGTGGGTGGCCTGGGACCCCAGAGGCCCCATTCCTATCCTGGAGCTTGGAAAGTGCATCCCCCTGGGCTCCAGATTCACCCCACATCTCATCCATATCCCTCTGTCCTGTCTTTGAACTCAGGAAAATGAGCTCTCTTGTCCACAGCATAGACCTGGTCCTGTTGGTATTAAGATTCTTTAATTTAGGCGTCCTGGGATAACAGCTCTTTTTAGGCCTGAGAAGGAACAGCTCAGGAGTGTACAACAATTTCAGATGAAACTAATATTCAATGACTATCTCTAACTCCGTGGTTGTTGACTTCTATTAGTCATTATTCTCCTGGTTTTAGCCCTGATGTGTGGATTACAGAGGAGTCAACATTTAAATCTTCATAATCTGTGTACTTGTAGCTTCAGTATCATTACTGACCCATCGCTTTTATGGTTTGGGAAGAGTTATTGATTTCATGTATCACGTAAAGGATTCACAATGATTATAGGGCAATTAAGATTACAATAATGGATGGTAAATTGTTCACATTTTCTCTACCTGTGCATCTATTGGATATACAGTATTTTAGCTTATAATTTAACTTTGAAAAATTTACATCACTTTTTACTTTTATCTCATTTATTGAGAAAGACATAATTGTTACGGTGTTGGCTTGAAACTGCTTGAAAAGGACTTGAGACCTTCCTTATTTTACATTTACATAGGTAGGATCTTGAAACATAGGATATGGTGGAGGGCATTTGTGTAACAATTCTAGGTTAGGAGTAGCAGTTTCCAGGGCTAAGACTTCTTGTTTAGACGCAAATGCTTTTCAAAGTATGAAGCTGCATTACTGCTGCTACTGAGATGAATGAGCCTAAAGACAAAATAGTTCATGTTGTGTGTGCCTCAGGGTACTCAGACTAACGTAGTGACATCCCTGAGAGGCCAAGGAAGTGCTGCGGGAAGTCATATTTACTACTACAGATATACTTGCGACGTGAATTTTTGCTCATCCTGAGTTAACTGTATAACCTGAGAATAGTGGGAATCAGTATAGGAAGCCTCCTATAATAGTGAAGACTGCTCCCATGGGCACTACGTCATGTAGGTGTGCTGCTACATAGTATGTATCCTGGAGGACAATGTCCGGGGATCAGTTGGCTAAGATGATTCCTGTCAAACCTCCTACTGTAAAAAGAAAAACTAAAGCCTAAAACTCAATCCCCGGTCTGGGAAGATTCCACATGCCGCGGAGTAAAAAGCCTTTGCGCCACAACTACTGAGCCTGCCCTCTAGAGCCCGTGAGCCACAACTACTGAGCCCATGCGCCAGAGCCCGTGCTCTGCAACAAGAGAAGCCCCTGCAGTGAAAAGACCGTGCAACGCAACGAGGAGTAGCTGCCACTCACCACAAGCAGAGAAGCCCACGTGCAGCAACCAAGACCCAACACAGCCAAAATAAAAAAAGAAAAAAGAAAAATTAAAGAAAGAGTTGCTAATCAACTAGACACTTTTGCTCCTGTAGGGATAGAAGAAATTACGGTAGCTTTTGCAAAGTATGCTCCTGAGTGGACAGCTATCCCTAGGGTAAATATGTGATGGGCCCACAAGAGAAATCTTAAAAAGCCAGTGGGCATGACTCATACTATTCCCAAATAGTTGAAAGGCATTTTTTGTCCTAAATAGTATGTAATGATCTGTGGGTTTATAACAATCCCTGGTAGGCCATGAATACAGACTTCAGGGTGACCAAAGAATCAAAATAGGTGTTGGTATAGGATTCGGTCTTCTCCTGCAGGGTCAAAGAAAGTAGTGTTGAGATTTCTATCTCTTAACAGTATGGCAATTCTGGCTGCTCGGACTGAGATTGGTAATTATAGTAATATGGCTATATTTGAGGAAGATTAAACAAATAATTGTGTTTGGTATTGGGGTATGACTGCTGGTTTTGTATGAAAGACTATAGCAATAAAAGTAACAGCAACAAGAAATGAAGAGACACCTGCTAAATGTAAGGAGGAAATGGTTAGGTCAACAGAGGCTCCTGCGTGGGCCAGATTGCAGGGCTGAATACACGGTCCACTGGTACCAGAACCATCTTCTACTACTGGTGACATGAGTAGAGGTAAGAATGATGGGCGAGGTAGTCAAAAGTTTACATGATTTATTCGGGGAAATGCTACCTCAGATGTCTGAGTTATTAGTGGCCCAAGTGAGTTTTCAAACTCTGCAATATAATGGGTACAATTATAAAGAAAATTATTACAAGTGCAGAGTAATAGCACCAAGTAGTGAAGAGACACCTGCTAAACGTAACGAGGAAATGGTTATGTCGACAGAGGCTCCTGAGTGGGTCGGATTGCAGGCTAGAGCTGAATACACGGTCCACTGGTACCAGAACCAGCTTCTACTATTGGTGATATGAGTAGGGGTAAGAATGATGGGGGAAGTAGTCAAAAGTTTACATGATTTATTCGGGGAAATGCTACCTCAGGTGTCCGAGTTATTAGTGGCCCAAGTGAGTTGTCAAACCCTGCAATATAATGGGTACAACAATAAAGAAAATTATTACAAGTGCAGGGACTGTTATGACCACGTTACAGATTTGGGCATCTCCAAGTAGCGCTCCAGGTTAGCATAGCTCAGCCTGGATTAATATTCTTAAGGCGCTGCCTGCTACTCCAGCTCAAGCACCAAACAGTAATTATAAAATGCCGATATCTTTGTGATTTGTTGAAAATAATCAGCAGTGTATGAACAGAGGTAAAATGACTGAATTAGCATTCGACTGTAAATCTGAAGACAGAGATTGAGCCCTCTTTCTTGCAAACCCTGTGGTGAATCAACAAATTGAATTGTAATTTCAGAGAAGCAGCTTCAATTCTGCCAGAGATTTTCCTGCCTTTTTTCTTTTTTTCTTTCTCAAATGAAGGAGAAGTAGACTGCAGCCAGTTGACTAAAGGATTTGCCTGTTAACTAAAGTTTCCTGGGGTTAAAACTCATCAATCTCATAAAGATTTGGCTTAATTACAATGCCTGCTTTACATTCCATTGATGTAGGATGAAGTCTTGCAATCCTTATTTTTAGGGATTAAGTAAATTTTACTTGTTTTGGGTTATGAAAGCTCTTGGTCTGAACTAACCTAAATTCCTAGTCCAGCACTGATAGAATGGGTGTTATGTGTAGTAATCGTCTGGGTATTATGATTGGTAATGATACGAAGGTTATTTCTTTGAATGTTCAAAGTGTTTTGTTTTTGTGTTGTTTAATGAAGGGAATAGAGTTAGTGATGTGGAGTATGTTAGCTGCAAGTAGAAATATACGCTGAAGACCGCTATGATGGCTATTTGTGTTGGTAAAATGATGTTATCATTTTTGTTATCTCTTGGATAATTATTCATTTGGGTAAAAACCCTGATAGTGATGGGCGATGTCCTAATGATACTATATTGGTGAGGAAAAGGATTGTGATGGGAGGTGTTTTACCTGATGTGTGTGATACTGATACTCTTGTAGTACATAATCTTTTCATAAATAAGAAGAAGATAGTGTTGTTATGATATAAATTAGTATGTTTAGGATTGTTATAGTCTGAGTATACATTATAATAGCTGTTATTCATCCTATATGGGCAATTGGTGAGGAGAGTGAAATTTTTTCAGGTGAGTATGGCTAAGTCTGCCTCAGCCTCCAGCTACGAATTATAATATCACTATGATTAATAGTATATTTAGTTGATGTATGGTGACATGTGATATAAAACTGATAAAGGTGCAATTTTATCATGTTGTTAGCATCAGGTCTGCTGTTCATGGGACCCCTTTTGTGACTTCAGGCACTCAGAAGTGAAATGGGAAAGTCCTACTTTTGTGACAAGGGCAATTGTCATGAGGATGGATGCTGCTGGATTAAAGATTTTTGTTATTCATTGTGTTCCTTGACCAGAGTATATTAGGTTAATGATAATAGCCGTTACAAGTTGTATTGATGTGGTGGATTGTTTTAGGAAATATTTGTTGGATGCTTCTGTAGCTTATGGTTTCATGTTTTTTATTAGAATGGGGATACCATTAACCAGTGTGAGCTACTTATACAATTATATTTCCTGAGATAATGGTCAGTAGAATGAGAGTAAAAACAATGAGTATTTATTAGCACAGGAAGGATATACAACAACACTTTGGGGGTATGGGCCTGAAGCTTACTTAGAGAACCTTAGTATATAGCATGTGGTGTAATGTGGTACCATGGAGAATATAAAATTCTTAGGAAGAATTCAATTCCAGGAATAAGAGCATTGAAATCTCTATGATTTACTCTATCGAAGTAACTCTTTTGTCAGACATATTTCTTAGGTTTGTGGTGGGTTGCCTGGTATGATGACAGGTAGTGAAACTTCTCACATACAGCAGGCTAATGTTAGTAGTAAAAAAATTTATAAGAGATGTATACGTTGATCATGTCAAAATTGTGGGTAGGATGTTCAAATTCATAGAAAGGAGATTGTTAGATGTGTTTTAATGATGACTT
>NC_041221.1:153017577-153026123 GCF_002837175.3 Physeter macrocephalus
CATATTGCCGATATGAACTCTAGAATACAATTATACTGTTATCCCTAGTAAAACTTGTTCCATTTATCAGTGTTTGAGAAGAACAGGTGATAGAGAATTTTGACTAGCTGGTCTAAATTGTAATCACTCAGAGGTGGTTTTATTCTCCAAAAATAAATGACGCACGGGATCGAGGCACACCAGCTTCAGTAGTTGTGGCATGCAGGCTCAGTAGTTGTGGCCCACTGGCTTAGTTGCTCCGTGGCACGTGGGATCTTCCCGGACCAGGGATCGAACCCGTGTCCCCTGAATTGGCAGGTGAATTCTTAACCACTGAATCACCAGAGAAGTCCCAGAATCGCAGCCTCCCTTTTAATATACCTTAATCCAAAGAATCCATGGAAAATTGTTACAGAAAATAAGACAATAAAATATTGTAAGGAGTATAACAGAAGCATGTAGTACACAGTTCATATAGACACATCCCTAGCAGTTAAAAGTATATTAAAAAGGAGGCTGCAATTTTCAAAGAATAAGATAAATTATACCCACAAACTCCCAATCTTTCCTGAAACGTTGCAATCTGAAACCCTATTGTAGGAAGCAGAAGATTCCAGGAGATATTCTACAAATGAAGGACTCTAAACCCTGTGGGTGGATAAGGAATTCTGGAAGGAAGGTATCCTCACCCAAGGAGAGCAGGTTCCTATACTTTTCTCACATCACGTCCCTGTACAATTCCCATTGATCTTGGTCCAGGCATTCCCAGTCCTCTTGAGAGACATCTATGGGCACATCCTGGAATGTCAGCAGTCCCTGAAATTAAAAGTACACATGGCATGTGGCCACGGGAAGAGTTCATAATGTGACCCAAGAAGAAAACAGCAAATTAAGAGAACTGGTTTTAATTTAGAAGAGTGTCTTCAATTATCCACTAATATATATATATATATATATAAATTTTTTTTTTTACAAAGTAACTTTCTCTATTTCTAACTACAAAAAAAAGAGTATGTCATGTGATCCACAAAAGCAGTATAGAGACTATACTCATCTGGAAAAGAAATGATAAAATGATGGTTTCAACAATGGCATATGCATTTTTGAGTGTTTTATTTATATCAAACTGGATAAAATGTGTGTATTTCTCAGACAGAAAAGACATGTCGAGGTAGAAATGTACCTTTCAACTATTCATGGGTCCACAAGTACCCTGGGGAGATTGTAAAATTGCAGATTGTGATTCAGTAGGTCCGGTGGGCCTGAGTTCTATT
Source organism: Physeter macrocephalus (assembly GCF_002837175.3). Taxonomy (NCBI): domain Eukaryota; kingdom Metazoa; phylum Chordata; class Mammalia; order Artiodactyla; family Physeteridae; genus Physeter; species Physeter macrocephalus. The sequence goes on from NC_041221.1 coordinate 153,018,831, forward strand.
TTTCTAACAAGCTCATTTTTAACGAGTGATGCCACAGTCTCTGATTGATTAACGACAATTGTGAATAGCAGAGACATAATAAGGAAAGGTAAAAATTCATAGTTAACTTTTAACTTCAAGTGTTTTATGGATTTCACACGTTTAATACGATAGTAAGCACAGCAGCAACCATCATTTGTGAACATTTACTGTAGACCGTGTTTCTTTGAGTTTTTGGGTAGGATTCCAGGAAAAAGGCCTGCGCTGCGACCACAGTGGGCGGGGCCCCTAGGCCGGGCCGCCCCTCCAGGACCCCCGACGGGGCCCTGCGCTCCTGGTGGCTCCTCCCCCGGCGCCCCACTCCCTCCCGGGAGGCCTCGGGCAGAGCGGCCACACCCACTGCGCCCAGAACGGAGCCCGCGTTTCCGCAGAGCTGGAACTCCCGGCTCGGTGTCTCTTCCCTCCGCCGTCACGGAGCTGCCCCGGGGCCCGAGGGGAGGGGCGGCCTCACTGAGGCTGCCGGCTGCTGAGGGGCCCCGGCGGCCGAAGCCGCGACAGTCGTGGGGACGGTGGGCCGGGTAAGCGGTTCCAGTGCCCGGGCGGCAGCGCAAGAGCAGCTTCTGAGGGGCAGGGGTTCGCTGCCACCCGCCGCTGCTGTGCAGAACGAGCGGCCCCGGGGTCTGGTCCCGGGGAACTTCGGCCCCTCCTCTCGGCCCTGCCCTCGGCCTGGCTCGCGGGGCCCGGGGGGCGTGGAGAGGGGGCGGCCTGAGCGTCCTGAGGGGACACGGGGCAAGGGAGGCGCAGGGTCCGGCCGCAGCGTCAGCGCCCCTCCTCCCGACAGCGGGGAAAGCGGCCGAAAAGTTCCTCCCGAGGCTCGCAGGCCTCTTCTTCAGCCGAGGCCCTCTGCGCCCCTTCGTCCCTGAGCTAAAGTACCGGGGGGAGGGGACAGGGCGGGGGGCTGGCGCAGGTGATGGGGGACGTGAAAAGGTGATTGTCAGCTAAGGAAAACCAGCTCTCCCAAGGTGAGGAGTGCAGGGCTTTCCTTTGTATAGGAAGATGCCAGAGTTGGGCTCACTGAATTCCTTCCTTTGATATGCACCTCAGCTCTCTGGGGTCTGCATTCTGTATTTGCATATCCTGAGTTTCCTCAGGGCCCGCCCGCTCACATTGGAGGGCTGCAGGTGCTGATGCCTGTGACATCCTTTGTTTACTGAGATGGCAAGAAGTATTCCATTTCTCACAGGCTTGAGGGGCAGACAGTGAAGAAGAGTCGGAGAGTCTCACTCGGCATGTACTTTGGTGACTGTGACATCATTTGTTTACTGAGATGGCAAGAAATATTCCCTTTTTCACAGGGTTGAGGGGTAGACTGTGAAAAAGAGTCGGAGAATCTCACTCGGCATGTACTTTGCATAACATACAGATAATAGTTATACTTAATTGTGCTTATAGAGGTTCTCAAGTCCAGTCAACTTGTACGCCTGCCCTCTAGGTATTGATTTCATCAATATCCTAAGATAAATGCCTATAGAATTGACTTATTCCAGTTAAATAGGATAATAATTTTTAAAGGAAACCCAGTAGAAATATAACAACAACACCTTTACCACTAAAGGCTGGGTCTGGAACAACCTAAATGAATGTTCCATTGTTAAACTATTGAAAGATGCATTCAAGAGAAATATCAACCAAAATGACAAATTGTAAGGACGGTAGAATAAAATCATTGATTCGTAGGCACTGGGAGCAGAAGACGCCTGATTTTATATCTTAGTCATATTTGTGCAGTTGTTTCAACGAGTAACTTAAATACAAAACGGAAAAAAAAGGAGGTTTGTGCCTGCCATCATGTTGATGAGAAACCAGGGATGGCCACCTTGTGCCACGTGAGTTAAGTTTACCTGGCAGGTAGGCCACAGAGCTCCTGAGAAGCCAGGGTTGGAATTTTTCAGCTGGGTGCCCCTTAGGTTCTGTGACTTGATTGATTGTGAGTCATGTTTCGGGAAGACCTATTTACAGGAAACGGGGGGGGGGAATAGAGTGATTTGGGGAGCAGCTAACAACATTCATCACAGCTCGTGGCCTGAATGAATTTTACAGAACCAGGGAAACAAATGCTTCTTATGGAATCAGAGAATGTGAGGGCTGGACAATCCCAGAAAATGAGGAACACCCATCCCATTTTCCAGATGGGAAAACAGAGGCCCAGCAAGTTGAAATCCCTCAGCCAAGTTGCACCCATCTCTCCTCCCCACTACATGGTTTATGTAAGCAGGACTCTTCCTGTGTTGATCACTGCTGAACCCCAAAAAGGGACACGCATCTAGCAGCTGCTTCAAAAATTTTGATTGACCGTGTGAACAATGCGATTTCTTTCTTTCTCACCTTATTCAGGATTGTGCCAAGTACTCCCCAGGTTGCGATGTAATTCGATAAATGTAAATATTAATTGAGTTTTGTTGTGATGAGGACTTAGGCTTTGAAGGTAACAGACTTGGTTCAGATCCTGGTTCTGCCACTCAGTAGCTGTTTGGCTTTGGGAAAATTACTAAACCTCTCTGAGATTATTTCCTCCTTTGTAAAAGTGGGGATAAAACTATCTGAGCCAGCAGAGCACCTGCATGAGACATGTGCACTAAATATTGGTCTTTCTCACTCTCCCACGCCATCTCTCTGTTCTTCCCAGAGAAGTTGTACAGAAGGATATAGTACTTTAAAAAGAATATTTATTTATTTATTTATTTATTTATGGCTGCGTTGGGTCTTCGTTGCTACATGCGGGCTTTCTCTAGTTGCAGCAAGCGGGGGCTACTCTTTGTTGCAGTGCGCGGGCTTCTCATTGCAGTAGCTTCTCTTGCTGTGCTTGTTGTGGAGCATCAGCTCTAGACGTGCGGGCTTCAGTAGTTGTGGCCTCCAGCCTCAGTAGTTGTGGCACATGGGCTTAGCTGCTCCGCGGCATGTGGGATCTTCCCTGACCAGGGCTCGAACCCATGTCCCCTGCCTTGGCAGGCAAATTCTCAGATTCTTAACCACTGCGCCACCAGGGAAGTCCGATACGGTACTTTATAAAGAGGGGTTTTAATTTAATTCAGATAGTGTACATTTTTCTTGTAGAAAAGATTATTCCACTATAGAAACATTAACACGCAATACCACTACAAATGCAGTATTCTATGGGTTAGATATTATCAGTAAATTTTATAAGGAATTGGTTAAATGCCAAAGCACTAGCAACTGTTGAGTAAGAGGATTGAAATCTGGGGTGCCCCCACCCCAATTTCAAGAACAGCGTGTTTTTCAAATCCATGTTTCATCTGGTCTTTGTTTCTCTTCCATCCTCTGGGCTTTCCTTTCTCAAGAAGGCTCAGATCCTCCGCTTTCACAGCCTCGCGGCTGGCTGTGCCCCAGCTCCTGCCCTGGAACCTCTGCATGCCTGGCTGTGCCTGCTCTCCCTGTGCGTCACCAGCTTTGCCAGGGAGCTGCTGCGTCCTGCACTGCTTGCTGTACCCCAGGGTGCCTAGCCCCTTCTGGTACATGAAGTACACCCTCATACCATGTGTGCACGCCCATCCCCTTACCTTATATCCTGCCTCTAAGCCAGGCTTGGGGATTAGTCCAGTGTGCATTCAGCTATGTTAGGTGCTGGGATCAAAGTGAAGTTCCCAACTTTTGAAGTTGCAGGCTTGAGGGGCACACAGTGATTTAAAGTCGGGTCACCTTACTTAAAGGGGGGGCTGATTGATTTAAAGCCAGGGCACCTGACTTAAAGCCTGCGTCCCTCAGCTGCAGGACGACACCAACTTTGGCGGTGCACGGGTTCGCTCCAAGCCAGCACTGCTGTTCGGGAAGAGCTTCCAGTCACGCCTTAGTGCAGGGGGACTTGGTCCGTTGTCTTGCCCCTGCCCTCTGAGGGGGGCCACCTGCTCTTCTGGAGGAGAATCAGGGAGGGGGAAGTGCAGAGTCCCGGCTGGGGTTGCGGCACCCCTTGTCTGATGTCTGGGAAAGGGGGGAGGGGCTGTGTGGTGTCCTGGGGCTGGACTCACCAGGTCGACTCAGCCTCTCAACCTCCTAAGCTCCCCCTACACACCCCACAAGAGTTTCCAATAATATGTAATTGCGCTTTAGGTTCTCGGTCTTCAAACTCATACCCAGGCTCCCAGGTCCCTTGATTCAGCCAATTCCTCTGTGCTCTTTCTTCTATTAGATACAGTCCCAGAGGGAGGGGCCGGGGGATGGGACTGGAGGGACCCCGGCAACACTGGCCTCAGCTGAGTGCATAGATTCGGGGCCTGTGCTCGCACACGTGTGGGAGGACCCTTAAGGCGGAATCGAGGGGGCCAGTTAGAGGCAGTCCTTGCTGCCTCAAGTGCTCCCCACCGTCGGGTGGGGAGCCCGCTGAGCCCTGAGAAGTACTGTTAGGAGGATGTGTTCCTCCCCCGGCTTCAAGGACGTGGGTGGGCTTCACGGCTCCAGTTCCCCTCCAGGCCTCCGGGTCCGACTGCAACCCAGCGCCCTTGCAGACCTGCCTTCCTGTCCCAGAACGTGCCAGGCTCCAGGAAGAATCCAGACTGCAGAGATGGTGCCTGAGCGCTCCAGCTTAAGAAGTGCGGTCCCTGGGGACCCAACAGTGGAGGCAGGAAGGGCGAAGGGAGTAGGGGGGGGTAGGGAGGGGTGGCTGCCCTGGGAGAAGTTGAGAGAGAAATATCGCCCCCCACAACCCCTGCCCCCTGCAACTGACCCACTGATGCCATAGGATCTCAGGGCCCTTTAGTCAGAGATGCCTCTGCTTCTTTACTCCTGTGTTCAAAGCTATGCAAAACCAACTCTTCATCCTCTTGCTGCCTTGCCAGGACTTTTAAAGCACTGTTCTTTTGAAGCACTCGTTCCCTAAACTGCAGTTTGGAGCTGCCCCAGCTATTTAAAAGTGTTTTCCTTCAACTGAGACTAAATCCTACTCTTTTGGATAAACGACCTTCACTTCAGAGGAGATCGTCTTTTCTGCCCATTCCTTCCTTCTACTGCCCTCTTAAAAACCCCTGTGTTTAAAGAGATTGGTGATTTATTTTTTGCTTGATGTCAAAAAGAAACCTTCCCCATGCACCCCAAAAAGATTTCCTGGAACATAGGTGTTTCAAGACCATGACAGTGTTTTGCAGTTAGTATACACTGGGTAGACTGCCTAGCAATCCCTCCAAGAGGCAGAGGGGAGCAACACCTTTACTTATTTGATTGGATGCCCTTCAAATTTAGGAAGGTCCCATTCTTATGACCCAGCAGATAAGACAGAGCCCTGGATGGCTGTGGCTGTGATTAGATAACTTCTGGTGATTTTATTTCCCTTACTGAGCTGCTCTCAACCACTGCGCCACCCGGGAAGCCCACCTGTCCATTTTTAAAGAAAGACTGTCAAAGTCACTGTAATAGGTCAGGAGTCTGAGCTCAGGGTTGGTCAGAGGTACGCACAGGGAGGAAGGTGGATAAAAATAGGTGGGTAAAATAGGAGGGTTGGCAAGTACAGCCAGGACACCCGTGTTCACCGTGCATACTACGAAAGGCCAGAATCTCCTCATTTATCTCTGGTGGGAAGTTCTGATGGTTCACAGGATCAAACTCAAATCATATTTAAACTAGGGGATATTCCTGAGCATGAAGGGAAGTATCCATCCCTAGCAGGAGTCGCTGCAGAGGAATAAAGACGTAGAGAACGGACTTGAGGACACAGGGAGGGGGAAGGGTAAGCTGGGATGAAGTGAGAGAGTGGCATGGACATATATACACTAGCAAAGGTGAAGTAGATAGCTAGTGGGAAGCAGCTGCATATAGCACAGGGAGATCAGCTCGGTGCTTTGTGACCACCTAGAGGGGTGGGATAGGGAGGGTGGGAGGGAGACGCAAGAGGGAGGGGATATGGCAATATATGTATACGAATAGCTGATTCACTTTGTTATACAGCAGAAGCTAACACGACATGGTAAAGCAATTGTACTCCAATAAGGATGTTAACAACAACAACAAAAAAACCCCAAAACTAAGTCAATCACGCCAAAGGAGACATTGTATTTGCTTACAGTTCAAGAAATCCACAAGAGAATCTTTTATTCCGTATTCAATGAATGGTCCATTCGAAAAGAAAAAACACTTTCTAAAATGTTGTTTTCCCATTTATTGTTCAGAACATTTTTATACCTCTTCATTTCTTACTCTTCAAAGCCAAGTCACTTGAGTTACAGGGAAGCAGCTGATTGAGTTAAAGTTGGATCATGTGATTTAAAAACCAGTGGCAGTTGATTGATTTAAATCCCAGTCATATGACATGAGGAGAGGGTGCTAAAAACTGTTTTTTCATCTCTGGCTCAGAATATCATATTTACCTAGGTTTTTCTTATGATTTAGACAACTTGAGCTGTCTCTCCTTGGAATCATCAGGAGAAAAATATAGTATTTCAGGTTCATTCTTGAAACCAACTTCTCACTGTTAAGGTGTATTGACTACAAGATCTTCCTTGTTCAAGAGATTCCATACCTCTGTAGGACACTTCATTGTAATTGGAGAAAAAAGAAGAATGAAATCAGGCCAGCAGCTGCAGGAGGCCAAGGCAGCCCCCAGGACTAGGGAAGGAGGAGGAGGAAGGGCTGAGAGTTGCCATTAGAGCAGACAACCTTCAGAGGGCGCTGAAGCCCCGGCAGAGCCCACCTGCCACTTCCAGTTCGGCACTCCAGGGTCAGATTTGGGCTTGGAGATGGGGTTGCTGTAACCCCAAGGAGGTGAGCAGAGAGGAGGAGTTGATTACCAGTCTCGTCTGACTCTCTGGCCCAAATTGCCTGGCTTCACAGGGGGGACAGAGTTTTGCTTTCAGCAACTGATGGGGCACTTCCAGGCTGGTCGGGTTGCCAGTGGCCCGACAGCCTGACAGGCTGACTGCGGTGTGACCGCCCTTTGTTTCTCCAGAATGTGTACATCAGGAGGTGCATGGTTGTGGGACCCCATTCACCGCCCCCCCGCAAGGGGGATGGCACCTTCCCTGGCTGTACCCTATGATCACCAGGTACTTGAAATGAATGCAAGTTTTTTGACTTCAGGGAAAAGCTCACATAACTGCTTCTGCCTCATCATGTGTGGAATTTACTATAATGTAAGGACATTATAAAGAACAGTTAGAAAACTCACCCGTTGGTCTCCATGTAGGAGTTTATTTTGCATGAATCCCTCCTACATGAGTAGATAGCAGAGGTTTATTTTTGTTCCCGTGTGTGTAGTTATGGCAGAGGATGTAGGTTTGGTGATTTGAAGCCCTCAAAGAAATATTCTCAGAA
>NC_041221.1:153027114-153038341 GCF_002837175.3 Physeter macrocephalus
ATTATACCTCAAAATCTCCTACCACTATTTTGCTCCTCCACCCTATCTCTCCCTGCTGGTAACCACTAGTCTGTTCTTTATTCTGTAAGTCTGTTTTTTTTTTTTTGTTGTTGTTGTTGTTGTTGTAGTATTCAATTATTTATTTATTTATTTAAATTTTTTTTTTTTTTGTGGTATGCGGGCCTCTCACTGTTGTGGCCTCTCCCGTTGTGGAGCACAGGCTCCGGACGCGCAGGCTCAGCGGCCATGGCTCACGGGCCTAGCCGCTCCGCGGCATATGGGATCTTCCCGGACCGGGGCACGAGGATTCTCAACCACTGCGCCACCAGGGAAGCCCTATTCAATTTTTTAGATGCCACGTTTAAGTGATAACCTACAATGCTTGTTTTCTCTGCGGCTTATTTTACTAAGCATAATACCCTCCAAGTCCATCCATGTTCTTGCAAACGGAAAATTTCATTTTTTGCTGAAGTCATCATAAAAAATCTTTTTTATCCCCTAACCTATTGATGAACACTTAGTTTGACTCTATATCTTGGCTATGGCAAATAACACTGTTATGAATATTGGTGTGCAGTTATTTTTTTGAAATAGTGTTTTTTTTTCTTCTGATATATGCAAGAGTGAAATTGCTGGATATTATGGTAGTTCTATTTTTATTTTTTTGTGGAACCTCCATTCTGCTTTCCATAGTAGCTGCACTACTTCACCTTCACATCGAGAGTGTACAAATGTTTCCCTTTCTCCACATCCTCACTAACCTTTGTTATTTGTGATCTTTTTGATGACAGCCATTCTGACAAGACTGAGGTGATATATCTCATCGTTTTGATTTGCATTTTACTGCCAATTAGCTATGTTTAGCATCTTTGTGAGTTCTGGCTGTCTATCTGTAATTTTTCCCTGGAAAAATGTCTATTTAGGTCTTCTCATTTAAAAAAAAAAGATTTGGGGTGTTTTTTGATATTGCGTTGTATGTGCTGTTTCTGTAGTTTAGATATGAACCCTTGCTTGGTCATCTTTTTGATGTTAACGTCTTATCATGTGCAAATATTGTCACTACTTCAGCAGGTTGTCTTTTCATTTTGTCTTTGGTTTCCTTTGCTGTGAAAAGTCTTTTAAATTTAGTGAAGTCCCATTTGTTTATTTTTGCTCTTGTTTCATTTTCCTTAGTAGACTGAACCTAAAACTGTTGCTATCATTTATGTTCAAGAATGTTCTATACTTTCCTCTAGGGGTTTTATGGTTTCTGGTACTACCTTTAGGTCTTTATTCAGTTTTGCATTTATTTTATATACGGTGTGCTAAAATAATCTAATTTTATTCTTTTCCATGTAGCTGACCAGTTTTCCCAGTACCACTTATTGAAGAGACAGTTTTTTCTCCATATTGCCTGCTTTGTCATAAATCAATTAAATATAAGTGTGTGGGCTTATTTCTGGGATATCTATTCTATTCCAGTGATGTTTGTGTCTGTTTTTGCTCCGGTACGATTCTCTTTGATTACTGTCGCTTTGCAGTCTAATCTGAAGTCAAGGTGCGTGGTGCCTCCAGCTCTGTTCTTTCTCAAGATTGTTTGGCTCTTTTGGGTCTTTGTGTTTCTATACAAATTTTAAAATTACTTTTTCAAGTTCTGTGAAAATGGTTTGGTATTCTGATAGGGATTGCATTAAATCTGTAGGTTGTCTTTAGTAGTATGGTTATTTTAACAGTATTAATTCTTCCAGTCCAAGCACATGCTATATTTTCCCATCTTTTTCTGTTGCCTTCAACTTCTTTCACCAATGGCTGATAGATTTCTGAGTACATGTCTTTTACTGCTTAGGTGTGTTTGTTCCTAGGTATCTTATTCTTTTTGGTGTGATTGCATATGGTATTGTTTTCTTAATTTTTTTCTTTCTGACAGCTTTGAGTTTTGTTTTTTTCTTCTTTTTCTAATTCCTTCAGGTGTAATGTTAGGTTGTTTATTTGAAATTTTTCTTGTTTCCTAACAATAAGCTTGTATCACTATAACTTCCCCCTGTGAACTGCGTTGGCTGTGTCCCATAGATTTTGGATCATTGTGTGTTCATTTTCGTTTGTCTTGGGTATTTTTAGAATCCCTCTTTAATTTCTTCAGTGTTCCTTTCTTCTCCTTTTATTCCCTTCAGCTGTGATGTGAAGACTATCTTTAATATTGTGTTTGGATTTCTTTCAGTTGTGTGTGTGTGTGATTATTTAAGTTGCTGGGCTCTTAGTTTCACGTGGACACTAACAACCCTGCATTGTTACTCTGCTCCCCCACAGTTACTGAATTGGACCTTATATTTTACATCTACTTGTTTTGTGTGTCCCTTAACTTCTTATTGTGAATATATATGATTTTATTATTATTTTCTTTCATCCTTCCTATTATCTGTGTACATGGTTGATTTATTACCATTGTTGAATATTTGCCTTATCCAATGAGGTTTTTCCTTTAGTAAGTTCCTTTCCTAGTTTTGATGTTTCAGTCGTGGCCTTTTCTTTTTCACTTAGAAAAGCCCCTTTAAGATTTCTCATCCAGCTGGTTTGACGATGCTGAGCTCTTTTAGTTTTGCTTCTCTGTAAAACTTTAGATCTCACCATCAAATCTGAAGGAGAGCCTTGCTGGGTAGAGTATTTTTGGTTATAGGCTTTTCCCTTTCATGACTTTAAATATACCATGCCACTCCCTTCTGGCATGCAGAGGTTATCCTGAAAAGTCAGCTGATAATTTTATGCAAGTTCCCATCTTTGTAACTTGTTGCTTTTCCTTTGCCACTTTTAATAGTGTCTTTTTATCTTTATTTTTTTTCCATTTTAAGCTTTTCCTTTGCTCCTTTTAATAGTGTCTTTTTATCTTTATTTTTTTTTCCATTTTAATTACAATGAGTCTTGGTGTGGTCCTCTTTGGGTTGATCCTGCTTTGGCCTTACTGTGTTTACTGGACTTGGATGTCTGTTTTCTTTCCCAGGTTATGGAAGTTTTCAGCTCTTATGTCTTCAGGTATGTTCTACATTGCTTTCTCTTACTTTTTTGCTTCTGGGACCATTATAATGCAAATATTAGTACACTTGATGTTGTTTCACACGTTTGTTCAACTTTCCTGATTTCATTTCAACCTATTGTTTGTCCATTCATCTTCAGTGACTGCCAGTACTCTGTCCTTCAGTTTTCTGATTCATTCCTCTGTATCATTGAGTCTACAGTAGTTTCCTTTTAGTGTATTTTGCATTTCAGTTATTGTATTCCTACTGTCTGTTGTGTTGTTCTTTAATGGTCTCACTCTTTTTTAAAAAAAATTCGAACTTCGTGCTCTGGTTGTCCATTCTTCTCCTGAGTTCTTTGATCATCTTTACAGTCATTACCTTGAACTCTTTGTTGAGGAGATTGGCTATCTCCACTTCACTTAGATCTTCTTCTGAGTTCTTATCTTGTTCCTTCATTTGGATCGTGTTTCTGTATCACCTCATTTTTCTTAACTTGCTGTTTTTATTGCTCTGTATGTAGTAGGTTTGTTACATTTCCTGACCTTGGAGAAGTGGCCTTTTGCAGGAGAGGTCCTCTGTGTCCCAGCAGCCCCCTGTCCCCTGGTCAGTAGAACTATATGTTCTAGGTGTACCCCCTATGTGGGCTGCTTGGGCTCTTCTGTTGTGGGGGGCTGACTACTGTGGGTGGTCTGGTAGGCTTGGCTTCCCCCAGAGTGCTTGTTTGCCAGACTCTGCCTTGTATGGAGGCTGTCTGTGCTGCTTGGCGAGGCTAAATCATAAGGCAGCTCGCTGAAAAGCTCTGGGAGACACCAAATCTAGTGCTGGTTGACTTATGGGTAGAATTGCAGTGCAGGTGATACCACGGCTAGTGCCCAGTCACTGGTCCTGGGGCTATGCTGGCTACTGGGAGGAAGACACGGGTCCTGAGTTCTGCTGGTGTGTGCCTGTTGGTGTATGAGGCTGATCCCAAGGCTAGAGCAGGTTTGCGGTTGTGTAGGTCAAAGCTCCATCCAGTCCCTGTGTAGTAATCACCTGCCAACGGTGAGGCTGACTCCAAGGCCAGAGCAGGCTCACTTGTCAGAGGGGCCAGGGACTCTGGGGCTGGTGCCTGTCCACTGAGGTGTGGAGGCTGGTCCTGGGGCTTTTGGTGGCTGGGCCCATGTCCAGGGGCAGCTGTGCACTGAGGTTCTGTAGGCAGCCTGTTGGCTGGTGGATGTGGCTGTGCCCCTGCTCAGTTAGTTGCTTGGCCTGCAGCCCCCTAGTGTTTGTGTGTATAGTGTGGTGGAAATGGGTAGGGCTATGTCCCGAGGCTAAAAAGATAGAGGGAGGATTCTGGAATTTTGCTTGCTGGTACCAGTGGCCACGAGGTAGCAGGAGCTTCTCCAAATGGCTGCTACAAGTGTCCATGTCCCTGAGGCTGTGCTGTAGTTTCCTCTTGCGTCTCTGGATGACTCTCCAAGATGAGGAGGTAGGTGTGACCAGGATCCTTTCAAATGACTGCTTCTGTTCTGATTCTCGGATCATGTGGGATTTTGTGAGCATCTTTTGAGAGTGGAATCTCTATTTCCCACAACCCTCTGGCTCTCTGGAAAATAAGCACTCCTGGTATTCAAAGCCCAACTTTCTAGGAACTCTTCTTCCCAGCACAGAATCCCTGGGCTTGGGAGCCTGATGTTGGGTTCATACCCCTTGCTACCTGGGAGCCCCTCAGAAATTGTAATAATTCTCCCATGTGTGGGCCACCCCCCTGTTGGTGTGGATCTTGACGCTATTGAGATGTTGCCCGTCCTTCCTTCCTTGCCGAGGGGCCTTCCTTATGTCTTTAGCTGTAAAACAGCTTTCATGGTGGGTCCCGCCTTTTTCATCAGTTGCTGTTCTGTAAACAGTTGTGACTTTGGTATGCACATGAGAGGCATCCAGCTCTGGGTCTCTGAACGCTACCATCTTGGACAGTCTCTCCACTTCATTCTTAAATCATGTTATTTAATTGTTCTTAGTATCTTCTTTGATTAGCGACAGTTTGAAATTTATTATCACTCATGTTTACCTCGCCTGTTTTAAAAAATTGAATAGTGCATTCATTCACTTTGAAATGAAGGTAGTGACCTGTGAATTTCCATACCTCAAAAATCAAGGATAGGACAAAAGCCTTTTCTACCTGTGTTACCCTCAAACTCTGCACCCCAGCCCAGCCTGGGGATTAACCTCTTGCACCCATGCTCACCTTCTGTTTTGGGACCGTTAACCATCACTGCATCTGTATGTGTGTTGACAAAGTGAACTCTAGTCTTTCCAGTTTTTCTGTTTTGTTTTTTGGGTTACGGAACTGTCCTACTATGAATGTACATTTACTGGTCTGCTGAAGTTCATATATAAACCTGTCAAACACATTAGCAGAAGTGGAATTGCTTGTATATACACTTTGCTAAATTTTAGAGACAATGTTAGAACAGAAGTAAATTGTATTTCAAATGCCACAGTATTCTCACACCATGAAGACCCTTCCCTTTTTAATATATTTGTGTGTAGTTTATCTTTATACCCATACTATATTTCCCAGAGATGGGTAAGTGTTATGTTTCTTGCCAGCACATTTACCGTATTGTTCAAAGTCAGGAGTTTAGTGGTTTTAGCATGAACATATTTCCATGAACTCGCAAATACAAGATCTTCTCTCACACTGTCTTTTACTCCCTGCTGTTTTATATTGCCCTCCTAATTCTCAGTCCTGGTCTTTCTTTATGTTCTTCATCAACCTGGATATGTTATACTATTTTCTCCTTTATTCAAGATGAATAGAATACAATAGAACACCTAGAAATAAACCCTGATATATGTCCAAATGATTTTGGACAAGTTGCCAAGACTTTTCAAAGTAGAAAGGATAGTATTTTCAACCAATGGTGCTGAGAAGTCTTGTTGTCAACGTGCAAAAGAAGGAAGATGGACCCTTACCTAACATCATATGCAAAAATTAATGAAAACGTATCAAGAAACTAAATATAAGACGTAATAAAATAAAAAGTCTTAGAAGAAGACACGAGACAAGAGCTTCATGACATTGGATTTGGCCGTGTTTTCCTCAGTATGAAATGAAGGAACAACAAAGGTACAGCTAACAAAAAAATAAACAATTTGCAGTGCATAATTAAAAAATAATGTGTATGGAAGAAATGTAAACAGAATAAAATGGCAACCCACAGATGGGAGAAAATATTTGAAAGCCATCTATCTGACAAGATATTTCTCTTCAGAATATACCAAGAACTTCTAGAACTCAAGAAAAAGCAAACACCCTGATTCAAAAATGGATAAAAGCCTTGAATAGATGGTTCTTCAAAAAGATGTACAAATGACTAAGCACTTGAATAGATGCTCCATATCACTAAATGCATGTTTATGTATTTGTGTGCATGCATACGGACACAAAGCACACACACACATACATAAGCAGAAAACAAGTATTGGTGAGGAAGTAAGGGAGTAGGAAGCATTGTGCTATGTCAGTGGGAATGTAGAATGATACAGCTGCTTTGCAAAAGAGTATGGCAGTTTTTCAGATATTGAAAAATAGAATTACTACATGATCCAGGAATCTTACTCTGAGGTATACCCAAAGGAATTGAAATCAGGGTCTTAAATATTTGTACTCCAGTGTTTAGAGCAGTAATAATCAGAGTAGCTAAAATATGAAAGCAACCTAAGTGTTCATCCACTAGTTCCTGGATAAGCAAAGTGTGGTATACCCATATAATACAATATTATTCAGTGTTAAGAAGGAAAAGATCTAGGAATGTGCTGCAACATGGATGAATCTTGAGGAAATTTAGCTTCCCAAAATGCCATTTTTGTGACTTTTAGTGAGTCATAAAGATACAAGTACTTATTTCAATTATATGGGGTACTTAGTGTAGTCAAAACCATAGAAATTGGGAGGGTAATGTTGTTTTTCAAGTGGTTATGGAACAAGAAGGAAAGTTATGTTTAAAGGATATAGAGTTACAGTTTTAAAACGTAGAAAAGAATTAGAAAGATAAATGGCGATGTTGATCGTCCAATAATATGAATGTATTTAATATTACTGAACGGTGCACTTTATAATAATTAACATGTTATATTTTATGTTATTTGATTTTACCAACATACAAAATTGGGAAAGAATGTAATATGAGGAAAGGGAGTGGACCTGGGTTAGAGCAGAGAGTAATCAGAAGGGTGAGACACTGCATATGTTGAAGAAGAAGAGCTGAGAGTCTTCATTGGTCAGAAGAGACTTTATAAAAAAGAAAAAAAATTACTCTGAGAGTGTATTAAATAGATATCTGTGGGTGTACTGTTACCTCCCTTGGGTTATCTTAAAGAGTCTTTAATAAAGTCCATAAGGCTTTCTGAGGCTTTTTAAAAAACTGGATAACCTAGGAGATAATTAGAGGATGGGACTTAAGTGTATGTCTAGGTTGACAGATTTTGCAGGGAACACGAACCTGAGAACAGTGGAGGTTCTGAGAGTGTAAGTACATGGAAATTAGAAAAAAAATAATAAAGGGAATTAGGAAAACTTTGGACTTCGAAGGTCATGTATTACTGAGTCAGACCTGAGGTTTCTAAGGAGTTATATACACAGTTGTTATTTGGATTACTTGTTGAGAAAGATCAGTGGAAAAACTAGACTCGTTTCCAAGTGTAGGTAAGATATACTGAGAGGATGGAGGTGGAAAGTAGGGAGGCCCAGAGAAAAGTGGGAAGGTCATATTGGGCTAAGGTGGTGGTAATATCCAGCAGAACAGATGGTAGGGGAGAGTATGGATTCATCTTTCTTCTTTCGGTTCCCCACCTCATCCTTAATAATTCTTTGGGAATATTTCATTGCTCTGTGATGCAGGTACAGAATTCGAGTGAGGAGACTACACCCTCAGTGTCCAGCTGTCTGAGTCCTCAGTGTGCTACAAATGATGGAGAACTATTTCTTCTTTATGAGAAGAGTTAGTACCTCATAGCTAAGCTTAAGCTGGAGCTTATGCAATATTGATTCCACTTTATATATACTGTTGGCATAGAGGTTCCCCCTCCTCTTTCCTTGACGATTATGAAATGAATCTATATTTCTCAATATTTGGGTACATCAGATAAATGCATTAAGTAAAGGAATCTTATATATTGCTCCGTGCATAGTTTGCTCTTTCTTGTTTCTCCTTTACCTTTACTAAATTATCACAGGGAGAGACCTTGAAATGTTCTTATCAGGAGACATTAGAACATCATATTTCTAGAGAGGTTGGTTGGACAGAGCAGCAGTCCCAATGAGAATCAAAGCTTCTGTTTCTACTTGGAAGTGTACCTGTATAGAGTAGAGGGCTCCAGGAACTATCCTAGACTATTCCAAAATCCCTGCGGGAGATCATTAAGAGAGGCAGGATCTGCTACCAGGTCAGGGTACTATGACATGTTTGTCAGTCATCTGATGTGCGATTCTCAGAGCCAATCCTATGAACCTGAGAACAGTGGAGGTCCTGAGAGTGTAAGTACATGGAAATTAGAAAAAAAAATAATAAAGGGAATTAGGAAAACTTTGGACTTCGAAGGTCATGTATTACTGAGTCAGACCTGAGGTTTCTAAGGAGTTATATACACAGTTGCTATTTGGATTACTTGTTGATAAAGATCAGTGGAAAAACTAGAGTCGTTTCCAAGTGTAGGTAAGATATATTGAGAGAATGGAGGTGGAAAGCAGGGAGGCCCAGAGAAAAGTGGGAAGGTCATATTGGGCTAAGGTGGTGGTAATATCCAGTAGAACAGATGGTAGGGGAGAGTATGGATTCATCTTTCTTCTTTTGGTTCCCCACCTCATCCTTAATAATTCTTTGGGAATATTTCATTGCTCTGTGATGCAGGTACAGAATTCGAGTGAGGAGACTACACCCTCAGTGTCCAGCTGTCTGAGTCCTCAGTGTGCTTCAAATGATGGAGAACTATTTCTTCTTTATGAGAAGAGTTAGTACCTCATAGCTAAGCTTAAGCTGGAGCTTATGCAATATTGATTCCACTTTATATATACTGTTGGCATAGAGGTTCCCCCTCCTCTTTCCTTGACGATTATGAAATGAATCTATATTTCTCAATATTTGGGTACATCAGATAAATACATTAAGTAAAGGAATCTTATATATTGCTCCGTGCATAGTTTGCTTTTTCTTGTTTCTCCTTTACCTTTACTAAATTAGCACAGGGAGAGACCTTGAAATGTTCTTATCAGGAGAGATTAGGACATCATATTTCTAGAGAGGTTGGTTGGACAGAGCAGCAGTCCCAGTGAGAATCAAAGCTTCTGTTTCTACTTGGAAGTGTACCTGTATAGAGTAGAGGGTTCCAGGAACTATCCTAGACTATTCCAAAGTCCCTGCGGGAGATCATTAAGAGAGGCAGGATCTGCTACCAGGTCAGGGTACTCTGACATGTTTGTCAGTCATCTGATGTGAGATTCTCAGAGCCAATCCCATATGGTAGGGCTGAGTGCAGAGTGATGCAGAACCTGTGAAAGCCTTTGATTGCATGTTAAAGATGAAGCTCTGATTTGGGGTAGAATTTTCTTACCTGACTGAATGTCACCCTTCTGTGGGGATGAGATTCTGTGCTTTTCTTCTCTTGATGACCACTGACTGCAAATCATTAGAAGCTCATGTCTAGAAAGCATTCTTTATTTAATTTCTTAGAGAAGAAAACATAGAAAACATTTTTATCCACTTTCAAATTGAGGATCAAGGGGAATGACATCAGTGAAAATGTCAGAGTAGGGAGCGCTGGCTTGTGTCCATTGCCACAAACACTGACATACGTGGTAAAACCTGTCAGAATGATCTTATCAGCACATGTAAGTTTTCTTTTCGCCCTGTAGATTTATCTTTCATTGAAACTGAACTTACTACAGGATGTGGAGAATAAACAAGGAAGTAGAAACTGTATTTCCTGATGAGAGAATCAGTAAGTCACATTAGCTGTTCTGAGCTGTGTCTTAGTCACCGTGACTGTAATTAAAACAAACAAACAAACAAAACACTTTGTTTTTGGTAAGTCAGTTCTGACATTTCTTCGTTAAAGACAAGGTAACAGATACAGACTTAGGTCTACCAGAATTGAGCAAAATTTTGATTGTACCTGTGCTGAATATATGAGCATGACCTGCTATAAATCTTCATTATACTTATTGCCACAACTGACAAATTCCCTTTTCCCACTCCTAATATGTTGCATGTAAGGAATGCATAGGTCACTAACCCCAGCTGGTCACAGATAAACTCTGCCACATGGATTACTGCATGTTTTCCTGCCGGAAGACTACACATTCTCGAGTATCATGCCTGCAGAGTATCTGGGCTCTTCTTTTTTCTGGATAATTTTATGAGAAATATATAAATTGTATTTGCATATTCTTCATGTTTTTATTTATCCATTCTCTTTCAAGTCCTAAGTGCAAAAATTAAAATAATTTCCAAGAGAGTGGTAAATAAGACAGCTACATTTATGCTCCAAAATTAGCAATAAAGCATAATACAATTGTAAATGCATTAATGTGTGATTAATATGTAGACTTTTATGTAAATGCAATTTTAGCAATGCTTTGTGGAGAGCTTCAGAATCTAGGTATTAAAAAAAAACGAGTTCTTGAAACTCTCAGGGAATTATGGAGAAGTCTTTGTGTCTATAAATATCAATCTGAAATAATGCATATTCTCAGAAATAAACTAGCCATAAAATTGTAGGAAAAAACTTCATGAAATGAAAGAGCATGTGATGGCCATAGAAGAAAAATAATATTCTCAGAGAATAATGCACAGTGTGGAGTTCAGCAGAAGGGTAATACAGATTCAGAGAATAAATCTTTGGAGAGCCTAATTATGAGTTCCTCATATTTCATCTTTGGAGAGACAGTAGTCAGTCATTTGAAATATGATGTTATAAGATGACGTTAACATACTTAAATACTTTCGTTTAGAAATGACCACCTAGAACCAGAATAAATGAAAGAGATCACAAAATTATGTTTTTGTTGACTTTTAAAGACCTCAGGTGAGTGCTGATAATTTAAAAATACATGATGTCTTTCACTGCAAAGTAAAGAAACTGTTACAGTGGAGGATTACTGGACTGAATGTCAATATTATGACATAGTATGAGTGTGTTTCATGTTTGGTAATTGCAATCATTGTTGCTTTTGTTGTGGTCATCCATTTACAATGCTT
>NC_041221.1:153039618-153046318 GCF_002837175.3 Physeter macrocephalus
GGGATTGCTGGGTCATATGGTAGTTCTATTTTTAGCTTTTTAAGGAACCTCCATACTGTTCTCCATAGTGGCTGTATCGGTTTACATTCCCACCAACAGTGCAGGAGGGTTCCCTTTTCTCCAACCCCTCTGCAGCCTTTATACCTTGTTGTATTAATTTCTGCTGTGCAACAAAGTGATTCAGTTATATATATATATACATTTATATACTTTTCCATTTTACCCTCCAAGTCCATCCATGTTGCTGCAAATGCAAGAAGTTCGTTATTTTTTATGGCTGAGTAGCAGTCCACTGGATATGTATACCACATCTCCTTTATCCATTTATCTGTTGATAGACACTTAGGTTGCTTCCATATCTTGGCTATTGTAAATAATGCTGCTATGAATATTGGGGTGCATGTATCTTTTCGAATTAGTGTTTTTGGTCTTTTTGGATGTATACCCAGAAGTGGAATTGCTGGGTCATATGGTAGTTCTATTTTTAGTTTTTTTGAGAAACCTCCATACTGTTTTCCACAGCAGCTGCACCAGTTTACATTCCTACTAACAGTGTAGGAGGGTTCCCTTTTCTCCAAGTCCTCGTCAACAGTTTGTTACTTGTGTTCCTTTTGATGACAGCCATTCTGACAGGTGTGAGGTGATATCTCACTGTGCTTTTGATTTGCATTTCCCTGATGATTAGTGATGTTGAGCATCTTTTCATGGGCCTATTGGCCATCTGCATTTACTCTTTGGAAGAATGTTTATTCAGTTCTTCTGCCCATTTTTTAATTGGGTGGTTTGTTTTTTTGTTATTGAGTTGTATGAGCTGTTTGTATAGTTTGGAAATTAAGCCCTTGTCAGTCTCATCATTTGCTAATATTTTCTCCCAGTCCATAGGGTGTATTTTCATTTTGATTATGGTTTCCTTTGCTGTGCAACAGCTTATAAGTTTGATTTGTTTTTGTCTCTTTTTTGCTTTTACAGTAAGTCCCCTACATTTGAACAAGTTCTGTTCCAAGAGTGCGTTTGTAAGTCCAATTTTTTGTAAGTCCCACAAAGTTAGCCTAGGTACCCAACTTACACAGTCAGCTCTATGGTATTGTACCGTAATATGTTTATAATATTTTCCATGCAAACAATACATAAAAAACAAACACAAAAATAAAGAAAACATTTTTAATCTGATAGTATAGTGAGTTGAAAAGTACAGTAATACAGTACGACGGCTGGGATACTCGGGCTGGCATGGAGGGAAGAGGCGAGAAGAGTTACTGACTGGAGGAGGCAGAGGAGGTGGGAGAAGGTAGGGGTGAAGGATTATCAGCGGTAGGAGAAAGAGGGCAAGCTGCCATTTCACTCATGCCTGACGTTGATGGCACAGGTTCTGGTTCCTTGCTGGATTTAATTCTATCTACCCTCTTGAAAAAATGATCCATTGATGTCTGGGTAGTAGTTCCTTTTTTCTCATCATAGGTGACAAGGTAGCACTGGATTGCATTCTGAATGGCTGCCACCTTTGGGTACCATTCTAGGTTCGGGTCCTGTGCCTCAAAAACTGACAGTGCTTCCTCAAATAAAGAAGATTCCGTTGCCATTTTCTGTGTCGTGAATCTGTTCAGTTCTTCAGTTACCTCTTCTTCCTCCTGTCCCTCTTGATCCTTTCTCTGGGCCTCCAATTCCATCAGTAAGCTCCTCATGTTGTACAGCGAGGAGTTCAATGAAATCGTCCTCTTGCAGATCTAGCTGCAGCTTCTCGCTGTGGGTCACTACGTTGCTGAAGACCTCTTCGGACTTCTGATCGACTTTCTCAAATCCACAAAAATCATGAACAAACTGTGAGCGAAGGTTCTTCCAAACCCCATCCATGGTGCCCCCCATACCCACACACCGTGCAAAGTCGGTATTTTTTATGGTCTTGTAGATGTTATAGTCCTTCCAAAGTTGTCCCTAGGTTGTTCCTGATTTATCACTTACCTTTACTGCCTGACAAAAAGTGTGACATAAATAATATTTCTTGAAAGTCGCTCTAACTCCCTGGTCCATAGGTTGGATGAGCAGTGCAGTATTCGGTGACAGATGCACTACTTTGACGTTGGGATGAAAGTCATCCATGGATGGGGGCTGGCCCAGAGCATTGTCGAGCAGCAAAAGAATGTTTTGCTGGAACGTCCTTCTCCAAGCAATATTTCTCTACCTCTGGGATAAAGTGGTGGTAAAAGCAGTCCTGGAACGTGGCCTGTGCAATCCAGGATTTAGGGTTATGCTTCCACACAACAGGAAGAGAGCCCTTGGCTATGTTTTTAAGGGTTCTTGGGCTCTCTGAATGATAAACTAAGAGAGGCTTCAGCTTCAATTCACCAAAAGCATTGCCACGAAACAACAATTAGCCTATCCTTTGCTGTTTTACCGCCCGGCACCAACTTTTCCTCCTTACTGATGTAATTTTGTTCTGGCATCTTCCAGTACAGTTGTGTCTCATCCACATAAAAATCCTGATCGGGTAAATACACACCAACATCAATAATTTCTTAAAGTGTTTCTGGAAGTTTCTGGACAGCTACCCTATATGCACTTGCTGCCTCTCCACTTACTTTTACATTGTGAAGTTTGGCTCTAGCCTTGAACCGATGAAACCAGCCATGGCTGGCATTAAAAGATGTGCCCTCTGATTCTTTGCCGTGTTTCTTCTTCAAGTCTTCACAAAGGCCTTTAGCTTTCTCTTGAATCAGCATTAAGCTGAGCAGGACTCAGCGCTGATGTTGTTCCTGCATCTGCACACTGAGAAGTTTCTCCATCTCCTCCATCAGTTTTCTATGCTTCTTCAATATTTTATCAACATCGTCGACACAGCAGACTTCATACATTCCATGATCTCTTGGGCTTGAAATAAAGGTACTGTACTACTGTACTCTATACAGTACTGTAAGTACACAAAAGCACAACCACTTGTAGAGGATGCATGCACGTGACAGTGTATGCCAGACACATGAACTAACTTACATGATTGGACATGCGAATGGACGTTTGCATCTTTGAAAGTTTTCAACTTGAAAGTTCGTATGTAGGTGACTTACTGTATTTCTCCTGCCTAGGGAGAACTACCTAGGAAAACTGTGGTATGATTTATGTCAGAGAATGTTTGGCTTATGTTCTCTTCTAGAAGTTTTAAGGTGTCTTATCTTCTATTTAAGTAGATAAGCCATTTGGAGTTGATTTTTGTGTATGCTGTGAGGGTATGTTCTGACTTCACTGATTTGCATATGGCTGTCCAACTTTCAAAACATCACTTGCTGAAGAGACTATCTTTTCTCCATTGTATATTCTTGCCTCCTTTGTCGAAGGTTAATTGACCATAGGTGTGTGGGTTTATTTCTGGACTCTCTATTCCATTCCATTGACCCATGTATCTCTTTCTGTGCCAATACCATGAGGTTTTGATTACTTTAACTTTGTAGTATTGTCTGAAATTTAGGAGGGTTATGCCTCCTGCTTTGTTCTTTTTCCTCAGGATTGTGTTGACAGTTCTGACTTTTTATGATTCCAGATACATCTTAGGATTATTTGTTCTAGTTCTGGGGAAAATGTCATGGGTAATTTGATAGGGATCACATTAAATCTGTAGATTGCTTTGGGTAGTATAGCCATTTTAACAGTATTAATTCTTCCCATCCAAGAGCGTGGGATGTCTTTCCATTTCTTTGAATCATCTTCAGTTTCCTTTACTAGTGTTTTGTAGTTCTCAGCATATAAATCTTTCACCTCCTTGATGAGTTTTATTCCTAAGTCTTTTATTTTTTTAATGCCATTTAAAAAAGGATTGCTTGTTTACATTTCCTTTCTTATATTTCATTGTTAGTGTAAAGAAATGCAACCAGGGACTTCCCTGGTGGCTCCATGGTTGAGAATCCGCCTGCCAATACAGGGGACATGTGTTTGAGCCCTGGTGCAGGAAGATCTCACATGCTGTGGAGCAACTAAACCTGTGTGCCACAACTACTTAGCCTTCACACTACACTTGATCTTAGCCAAAAGACCGAGAAGCGATAGTCTGCACACTAGAGCCCGTGAGCCACAAATACTGAGCCCGTGTGTCACAACTACTTATGCCTGCGTGCCTAGAGCCCATGCTCTGCAACAAGAGAAGCCACTGCAATGAGAAGCCTGTGCACCACAATGAAGACTAGCTCCCAATGGTCACAACTAGCGAAAGCCCGTGCACAGCAATGAAGACCCAATGTAGCCAAAATAAATTAACAGAAAAGAAAACCAAGAAATGCAACCAATTTATGTATGTTAATCTTGTATCCTGCTGCTTTGCTGACTTTGTTTATCAGTTGTAGTAGTTTTTGTGTGGTATTTTTAGGGTTTCCTTTATATATATTATCATGTCATCTGCATATAATGACAACTTTACCTCTTCCCTTCCAATTTGGTTAGATTTTTTTCTTTTTCTTGTCTGATTGTTGTGGCTAGGACTTCTAATACTATGTTGAAGAGAAGAGGTGAGAGCGGGAATCCTTGTCTTGTTCCAGATTTTAGCAGGAAGGCTTTCACCTTATGAACATTGAGTATTATATTGCCTGTGGGTTTGTCATAAATAGCTTTTATTATGTTGAGATATGTTTCCTCTATATCCACTTTGGTAAGTGTTTTTATGATGAATGGATGTTGAAATTTTTCAAATGCTTTTTCAGCATCTATTGAGATGATCATTTGTTTTGTTTTTTTCCTTTGTTGATGGGGTGTATCATGTTGATTGATATGCATATGTTGAAACAACTTTGTGACACTGGGGAGAATCAAATTTGGTCATGGTGTATGATCCTCTTATGTGTTGTCAGATTTGGTTTTCTAATATTCAGTTGAGAATTTTTGCATCTATATTTATCAAAGATATTGGCCTGAAATTTTCTTTTTTGATAGTGTCTTTCTCTGTGCTTCTTTTTAAAGTCTTTATTGAATTTGTTCCAATATTGCTACTGTTTTGTTTTGGTTTCTTGTTTGTGAAGCATGTGGGATCTTAGCTCCACCACCGGGGATTGTACTCACAACCCCTGCACTGGAAGGTGAAATCTTAACTGCTGGACCACCAGAAAAGTCCTCATCTGTTTTTTGTTTGTTTATTTGTTTTAGTAAATTTCTTTCTTTATTTTTGGATGCATTGGGCGTTTGTTGCTGTGCACGGGCTCTCTCTAGTTGCGGCGAACGGGGGCTACTCTTCACTGTGGTGTGCAGCCTGTTCATTGCGGTGACTTCTTTTGTTGCAGAGCATGGGCTCTAGGTGTGCAGGCTTCAGCAGTTGCAGCTATCAAGCTCAGTAGTTGTGGCTGGTGGGCTGTAGAGTGCAGGCTCAGTAGTTGTGGCACACAGGCTTAGTTACCCCACGGCATGTGGGATCTTCCCAGACCAGGGTTCGAACCTATGTCCCCTGCATTGGCAGATGGATTCTTAACCACTGTGCCACCAGGGAAGTCCTCCCCACCTGTTTTTGATATCAAGGTGATGGTGGCTTCATAGAATATCTTTGGAAGTATTCCTTACTGTTCAATCTTTTTGAAGAGTTTGAGAAGAATTAGTGTAAGTTCTGCTTTGTATATTTGGTAGAATTTGCCTGTGAAACCATCTGATCCTGGACTTTTGTTGGTAGGGAGTTTTTTTAAATTACAGATTCTATTTTGCTTTCAGTGATCAGTATGTTCAAGTTATCTATTTCTTCTTGATTCAGTTTTGTTTGGCTGTAAAAAACCAACATATATTTTTATGTTATGTTAGCACCTAAATACTTACCATGTATTAGACCACAAAAGGGTGAAGAAAAAAATATTAAAACAGATTTTCAAATAGAAAAGGTATTGAAATATTTTTAAGAAATTGGGATAATAATGCTAATTACAATAATGACAAATTGTTCTGAACTTAAAGACTACTTTATCAGGCTTCCCTGGTGGCGCAGTGGTTGCGAGTCCGCCTGCCGATGCCGGGGACACAGGTTCGTGCCCCGGTCTGGGAGGATCCCACATGCCATGGAGCGGCTGGGCCCGTGAGCCAGGACCGCTGAGCCTACGCGTCCGGAGCCTGTGCTCTGCAACGGGAGAGGCCACAACAGTAAGAGGACCGCGTACTGCAAAAAAAAAAAAAAAAAAAAGACTACTTTATCTAAGATGCTTATGATATGCTTATTATAAGCATGATATTATATGCTTATATATTATATATGCTTATTATATTCTTATTATATGCTTATTATCGGCATGATATATGCTTATTGTTTTATTGTTTTTAAATACATGGAATGTTTTCTCCTTTCTAATGTAATTCTTTTATTTTACCTGTATATTGTGAAAAAAATTTAGTTGCACATAATATAAAAATTATACTTTAATAGGAGATATTAATCCATTTACATTTACTATAGTACTGAAAACACTTAGGTTTAGAATTACCATGTTATTGGTAATATTTATTTATATCTTATTTATTTATTTATTTTAAAAATATTTAATTTGAGGGGGGCATAAATTATTTATTTATTTATTTATTTTTTATCATCTTTATTGGACTATAATTGCTTTACAATGGTGTGTTAGTTTCTGCTTTATAACAAAGTGAACAAGCTCTACATATACATGTATCCCCATATCTCCTCCCTCTTGTGTCTCTCTCCCACCCTCCCTATCCCACCGTCTAAGTGGTCACAAAGCACTGAGCTGATCTC
>NC_041221.1:153046884-153059194 GCF_002837175.3 Physeter macrocephalus
TTTAATTTCTTTCATCAGTGTCTTATAGTTTTCTGCATATAGGTCTTTTGTCTCCTTAGGTAGGTTTATTCCTAGGCATTTTGTTCTTTTTGTTGCAGTGGCAAATGGGAGTGTTTCCTTAATTTCTCTTTCAGATTTTTCATTTTAGTGTATAGGAATGAAGAGATATGTGTACATTAATTTTGTATGCTGCAAACTTGCCAGATTGATTGATTAACTCTAGTAGGTTTCTGGTAGCATCTTTAGGATTCTCTATGTGTAGTATCATGTCATCTGTGAACAGTGAGAGCTTAACTTCTTATTTTCCGATTTGGAATCCTTTTATTTCTTTTTCTTCTCTGGTTGCTGTAGCTAAAAATTCCAGAAGTGTGTTGAATAATAGTGGTGAGAGTGGGCAACCTTGTCTTGCTCCTGATATTGGTGGAAATGGTTTCACATTTTCACCATTGAGAATGATGTTGGCTGTGGGTTTGTCATATATAGTCTTTATTATGTTGAGGAAAGTTCCCTCTATGCCTACTTTCTTCAGTTTTTTAAAATCATAAATGGTTATTTAATATTGTCGGAAGAATGTTCTGCATCTGTTGAGATGATCATATGGTTTTTATCCTTCAGTTCTTTAGTAGGGTGTATCACATTGATTTGCATGTATTGAAGAATCCTTGCATCCCTGGGATAAACCCCGCCTTGATCTTGGTGTATGATCCTTTTAATGCGCTATTGATTTCTGTTTGCTAGTATTTTGGTGTGGATTTTTCCATCTATGTTAATCAGTGATATTGGCCTGTAGTTTTCTTTCTTTGTGACATCTTTTTCTGGTTTGGGTATCAGGGAGATGGTGGTCTCATAGAATAAGTTTGGGAGAGTTCCTCTCTCTGCTCTATTTTGGAAGAGTTTGAGAAGGATAGGTGTTAACTCTTCTCTAAATGTGTGATAGAATTTGCCTGTGAAGCCATCTGGTACTGGGCTTTTGTTTGTTGGAATATTTATAATCACAGTCTCAATTTCAGTGCTTGGGATTGGTTTGTTTATAGTTTCTATTTCTTCCTGGTTCAGTCTTGGAAGGCTGTGCTTTTCTAAGAATTTGTCCATTTCTTCCAGGCTGTCCATTTTATTGGCATACAGTTGCTTGCAGCAATCTATCATGATCGTTTGTATTTCTGCAGTGTCAGTTGTTCCTTCTCCTTTTTCATTTGTAATTCTATTGATTTGAGTCTTCTCCCTTCTTTTCCTGATGAGTCTGGCTAATGGTTTATCAATTTTGTCTATCTTCTCAGAGAACCAGCTTTTAGTTTGTTTGATCTTTGCTGTTGTTTCCTTCATTTCTTTTTCATATATTTCTCATCTGATCTTTATGATTTCTTTCCTCTGCTGACTTTGTTTTTTTTTCTTCTTTCTTTCTCTAATTGCTTTAGGTGTAAAGTTAGCTTGTTTATTTGAGATGTTTCTTGTTTCTTGAGGTAGGATTGTATTGCTATAAACTTCCCTCTTAGTACTGCTTTTGCTGCATCCCATAGGTTTTGGGTCTTCATGTTTTCATTGTCATTTGTTTCTAGGTATTTTTAAATTTCCTCTTTGATTTCATCAGTGATGTCTTGGTTATTAAGTAGAGTATTGTTTAGCGTCCATGTGTTTGTATTTTTTATAGATTTTTTCCTGTAATTGATATCTAGTCTGATAGCATTGTGGTTGGAAAAGATACTTGATAATGATTTCAATTTTCTTAAATTTACCAAGGCTTGGTTTGTGACCCAAAATATGATCTATCCTGGGGAATGTTCCATGAGCCCTTGAGAAAAAGTGTATTCTGTTGTTTTTGGATGGAATGTCCCGTGAATATCAATTAAGTCCATGTTGTTTAATGTATCATTTAAGGCTTGTGTTTCCTTATTTATTTTCATTTTGGATGATCTGTTCATTGGTGAAAGAGGGGTGCTAAAGTCCCCTACTATGATTGTGTTACTGTCGATTTCCCCTTTTATGGCTGTTAGCATTTGCCTTATGTATTGAATTGCTCCTATGTTGGGTGCATAAGTATATAGAATTGTTATATCTTTTTCTTGGATTGATCCCTTGATCATTATGTAGTGTCCTTCTTTGTTTCCTGTAATAGTCTTTATTTTAAAGTCTTTTTTGTCTGATATGAGAATTAGTACTCTAGCTTTCTTTTGATTTCCATTTGCATGGATTGTCTTATTCCATCCCCTAACTCTCAGTCTGTATGTGTCCCTACGTCTAAAGTGGGTCTCTTGTAGACCGCATATATACCAGTCATGTTTTTGGATCCATTCAGCAGTCTGTGTCTTTTGGTTGGAGTATTTAATCCATTTACATTTAAGGTAATTATTGATATGTATGTTCTTGTTACCATTTTCTTAATTGTTTTGGGTTTGTTATTGTAGGTCTTTTCCTTCTCTTGTGTTTCCTGCCTAGAGAAGTTCCTTTAGCATTTGTTGTAAAGCTGGTTTTGTGGTGTTCAATTCTCTTAGCTTTACCGTGTCTGTAAAGATTTTCATTTCTCTGTCAAATCTGAATGAGATCTTTGCTGGGTCTAGTAATCTTGGTTGTAGCTTTTCCCCTTTCATCACTTTAAATATGTCCTGCCAGTCCCTTCTGGCTTGCAGAGTTTCTGCTGAAAGATCATCTGTTAACCTTATGGGGATTCCCTTGTATGTCATTTGTTGTTTTTCCCTTGCTGCTTTTAATATTTTTTCTTTGTATTTAATTTTTGGTAGTTTGATTAATATATGTTTTGGCATGTTTCTCCTTGGGTTTATCTTGTATGGGACTCTCTGCACGTCCTGGACTTGATTAATGATTTCCTTTCCCATATTAGGGAACTTTTCAACTATAATCTCTTCAAATATTTTCTCAGTCTCTTTCTTTTTCTCTTCTACTTCTGGGACCCTGATATTCGAATGTTGGTGTGTTTAATGTTGTCCCAGAAATGTCTCAGATTGTCCTCAATACTTTTCTTTCTTTTTTCTTTATTCTGCTCTGCAGTAATTATTTCCACATTTTATCTTCCAGGTCATTTATCCATTCTTCTGCCTCAGTTATTCTGCTATTGTTTCCTTCTAGAGAATTTTAAATTCCATTTATTGTGTTGTTCATCATTGTTTGTTTGCTCTTTAGTTCTTCTAGGTCCTTGTTAAACGTTTCTTCTATATTCTCCATTCCAGTTCCAAGATTTGGGATCATCTTTACTATCATTACTCTGAATTCTTTTTCAGGTAGACTGCCTGTTTTCTCTACATTTGTTTGGTCCAGTGGGTTTTTACCTTGCTCCTTCATCTGCTGTGTTTCTCTGTCTTCTCATTTGGCTTTGGGGACTGTGTTTGTGGTCACCTTTTCGCAGGCTGCAGATTCGTAATTCCCATTGTTTTGGTGTCTGCCCCCAGTGGCTAAGGTTGGTTCAGTGGGTTGTGTAGGCTTTCTGGTAGAGGGGACTGGTGCCTGTGTTCTGGTGGGTGTGTCTGGATCTTGTCTTTCTGCTGGACAGGTCCGCATCCAGTGGTGTGTTTTGGGGTGTCTGTGGCCTTATTATGATTTAGGCAGCCCCTCTGCTAATGGGTGGGCCTGCATTCCTGTCTTGCTAGTTGTTTGGCATGGGATGTCCAGCAATGTATCTTGCTGGTCTCTGACTGGAGCTGGGTCTTAGCATTGAGACGGATATCTCTGGGATAGTTTTCGTCATTTGATATTATAAGGTGCTGGAGGTCTCTGGTAGACAAATGTCCCGAACTTGGCTCTCTCCCCTCAGAGGCACAGGCCTGACGCCTGGCCGGAGCAGCAAGATCCTGTCAGCCACACGGCTGGGGGTGGGAGCAAGAGGTAGCTTTGGTACATCTCAAAGACCACCAATGGGATTCACTGACCATTTTCTCTCCAGAAGTGAAGAAAACAAAATTCAGTGTTTGGCTAGTCAGCCACTTTGGTAGCCAGCCTCCAAGATGGCCCTAATTATCCCCTAATTATCTCCCAGTCTTCATCTACCTGTGTGGCTCCTCGCACTTGGAAAGGGCTCACTGTTTAACTAATAAGAAATTGAAAAAAGGACAAAGTGCAGCTTCCAAGGTTATCAAAGACATTGCAGCTTCTGCTTTGGTTTCTGCTAGATCACTCATCCTGGGGTAAGCCAGCTTCCACGTGATGAGAACACTCAAGCAGGCGTAAGGAGATATCCATGTGTCAAGGAACCGAGGTCTCTTACCTACAGCCATGTGAGTGAGTCATCTCAGAAGTCACAAGATTTCATTTTATTTATTTTTCATTGCGTTGGGTATTCGTTGCTGCACAGGGTTTCTCTAGTTCTGTCAAGCAGGGGTTATTCATCGTTGCGGTGCACGGGCTTCTCCTTGCAGTGGTTTCTCTTGTTGTGGAGTATGGGCTCTAGGTACATGGGCTTCAGTAGTTGTGTCATGCAGGCTGAGTAGTTATTGCTTGCAGGCTCTAGAGTGCGGGCTCAGTAGTTGTGGCACATGGGCTTAGTTGCTCTGCGGCATGTGGGATCTTCCCAGACCAGGGATTGAACCCCTGTCCCCTGCATTGGCAGGCAAATTCTTACCCACTGTGCCACCAGGGAAGTCCAGTGTGCTCTTTTTAAACCTAGTCCATTTTCATTATTTTTCTATCTTAACGATTCTGTAGTAAATAAAAAAATAATAGTCCTTTCTACCCCTCCTCTTTGAGGATTATATATGAGGAAGTATGTCTTATTTATTAATCTCAAATTTTCATCTTACTTTTAAGAATTAATCACAATGTCAAGTATTTAATACCTTTCACTTCCACCTTGAAAAACATGGATGTTAAAGTGCTAATATAATTACCTTCCCTAGTCTATCTTTTTTACTTTTTATGTATAAAAAACAACTAAAAACATGCATGGTTTGTAAGGAAATGACAAATATCAGAAAATTCAGAACCTGAATACACTCTATACATAGCTTCTAGATAAAGACACAGAATATTGCCAGATATTCAGAGGCCTCCTGGGCCCATTCTAGTGACTCCCCTTAAGGTTTAATATTGTTCTTGTATCTAACAAAAAGATCACGTTACTTGTATTTTGTATTTTATGTAAATGTTATGCCACAGAAAAATCACTTTTGGATTGGGCTTTTTTATTTTATGTTTCTTGTGAATATGACTATATGGTTGCTTGTTGTTGTGATCATGCATTGCCACTGTTGCAAAGGATTCCATAGTGTAAATATTTAACTATTCATTAATTTATTCCAATGTGTATTACAATATGAATGATTTTCAGTTTGTGTCTATTGAGAATAGCACCGGTATATAAATTCTAGAACTTGAGCTTTGGTGGTGTGCGTATAAATTATTGTTCAGTATACATGTAGTAGTAAAATTTTCGAGTCATAGCTTTCATGTGTTTATCTTTGTAGGTATTTCTAAATATTTTCAAAACATTTGTATGATTTGTCATCCTCAGCAACAGTGAATGAGATTCAAGGATTATACACATTCTTGTCAAACTTGATAATACCTGTCATTTTCATTTGGACTTTCTGGTTGGTGAGTGATAATATCAGGTATCAGTTTTTTGCATTTAATTGACTACTAAGAAGCCAAGCATCTTTCGATATGTTTACTTAACATTCTGTACTCTCTTATTTGAAATACCTTTTGGTATATTTTCCACATTTTTGCTGTTACATTGTCTTCTTACTGAAGATTTCTTTTTTTTAACATCTGAAGACTTCTTATTTAGGAGTTTTTAATATATGCTTGCTATGAGTTCTTCTCTCTTTCTGTCTCTCCTTCTCTTTCTTTAGATGAGTGTCAGTTTTTAATGTTAATAACATCTAATTTGTTATTTTCCTCTTTATTTCTTTATTTAGTCTTATTTCTATTTATTATGTAGTCTTCTTATCTGTAACAGAACACATTATTTATTCTAAACCACAAAGATGTTTTCATTTTTGCAATAAATCTAATTCTTAAGCTTTAAATTTACATTAACTTTCTAAACTAAATATGTTGTATCATAGTGAGTATTAATTTTTCTATGACAGCTGAAAGGTTACATTTATTCAGAAAATGTTGTATTCAGCTTTCTTTTCATTTGCTCCTACTTCTTATTGATTCACAGAGGTAAACATCTCTTCATCCATGGATCTGACTTTTCTCTGATTTCTCATGGCCATTCTCACGAATTCTTCTTGCCTCCTGAAATCTTTAGCAATCCCATTATTCCACAGAAGCAAAAATCTTCCTTGGGCCTTTTTCCTCAGAAGATTGATGATCCAACATTTTAAATGGGAGATTGCAATAACTTAGGAGTAAATGTCACAAGGGTCTCTCTTTTTTTTTCACATCTTGTGTCAGCCTCTGCTTGCACTCTGGGTTCAAAGATTTTTGTACAGCACATTGATGGAAGATGCCAGTTGTTTCTCTCCTTGGGGCAAAAGAGAGATGAATTACCTGACAAATAAAATAAAGACAGTGTCTTTCTCTGTTCAAACATTGGACAGGATTGTTTGCATCTTAATTTAAAAGTTTCAGGTGACTGAAGCTTAAGATTCCTAAGCTTTAATCCATACTTGCACCATGCACAGCACCCAACAGGACTGCTTTACATAACCCCATGAGACTTTTGTGTGCAAGTGGAACAGATAAAAATACAAAATTATTGCTGTGTTTTTGTGTCATAAAAATGATTTTTTGTCTCATTTAAAATTTTTTTTCTAAAATCCAAAAACGTGTCAGGCTAAAATATTGGAATTTCAAATATGGTAAAATCTAAGACCCTTCAAATTTCTTTCCAGTTTTGTTGATGATGGGATACCATCAGAGATATAACTTCATTCAACACAATAGGTAACATTCCTTCATAGGCCTGATTGGGGAATATGAAAATAATCCCCGGAAAAATCTGGACATTTTCTAGTTCTCAAGTATTGGTTAAGATGGTAGAAATTGCCCTTCATTGTCCTATATGTGCATGCAGATCAATTGTGAGAGGTGGGGATAAAACAAGCAACCTAAATATACTTTATGTTTGTTGTACTGCTAGTAGAAAGAGGAAGGGTCAACATGTCACCATGGTCGATATAGCAAATAAGCTGCTTGAAACTATACAGAAATGTACCTGCTTGTATTTTCTGTGCAGTTACCTTCTCTTTTGGTGTGCCCTGATACCACCCACAACTTATGTACCAACTCCAGCAGCATTAAGCAGAAATCCAAACAAATCTATTCTTTGGAATTATGAGGAAAGGAAGAGTCGAAAATTTTATAGCATGCTCTCTACAAGTATACACGTCACTCTCCTTACCTATGTCATGCCATGCATGGAGGGTCAGTAGGTTCAGGGGATTCTGGAAGCACCAAGGTCTGTGGGGTTAATCACAGCTACATTCATGGGCAGTAAAAGAGAAGGGCCTTATCTTGGTCACTTTCTCAATGCTAGTTGCTACAAAAAGAAGAAGACAGCAGACAGCTTAGGAAGAAGAGCCAACATTAAATGAAATGTCCTAATTACTCTAGGCAACCTCTCATGATAGCCTCCCATAGCTCCTTGAATCCCTACATACTTGCACAAGGAATAGTGTAATATTACTGGGGCATGTGACTGCAGATTAACATTATTTTTGTTGAAAAAAATAAAAGTTGGTTCAAGTGATAGGATTTGAAAAGGGTTCACAGTGCGAGGGAAACTACTGTAACAATGTGGACAGAACCCTTTGGATGGGTTCATCATGTTTTGTTTTGTTTTTTTGCTGCTTCAGAATCTGTGGTAGAGATTGGTGTGTTCCATGATGCATTCCCGCTTCTTATAAGTTTAAATGGAATACCCCATTAGGAAGAAAGTGCACATAAAAAGATTAGTGAGTCAATCTCCTCTGCCATCTGTCAACAGTGGGTGCAAACGTATTTAGACCAAGTACTTTGATCCTTTGATGTGCAAAGTTTTCACTATATGAATGATGTTTTGTTTGTTTGCAGGTCAGGAGCCTTGGTCTCAATATCCCTGCTTAAAAAGTGTTATCACATGTCTTCCAGAAAGAATTGCTGATGGTACTGGAAAAAATTGAGAGTTATCCTTAACAATTAAGGGTTTTGTAGAAACATGGATGAACCTGGCCTCAGAGACTGCCGGAAGGAGAAAGAGAACAGCTCTGGCACTGCTTTGTTTCTTGATTCAGGGGCTAGTTGTGTGGGTACAGTTATGAGATCTGGCAATCTGTACACTTAACACTTGTGCCCTTGTCTGTACATGATATCCATCCATACAATTCAATCCAGAGCTACCTTACAGGCAGCAGGAAAACAGGATGTACAGGAAAATTAAAACATCACAGGATGGTTGATCTTTGTAATAAGTTGTCTCACTATTCGCAGTGAGACAACTGCAAAGGAAACAGTTGTTTCCTTTTGATGAGCTGATCAACAAACTGATTCAAGGAGGGAACACTCATTCAAGCCGGTTTTAATGCCAAATAGCACTTGTGATAATTGTCTGTTGTTTTAGGCAGCTTGGGCTGCTATAACAAAATACCACAGACTGGGGGCACTTAAACAACAGACGTTTATTTTCTCACTTTTGGGAGGCAAGTCCAAGATCAGGGAACAGGCACGGTCGGATTCTGGTGAGAACTCTCTTGCTGGATTGTAGATGGCCACCTGTCACTGTGTCCTCAGGCAGGGATGAGACAGAAGAGCAAGGGAGGTGGGGTAGGGGGAGAATGCCTGAGTGTCTCTTCCTAAAAGGACACAAATCCTATCCTAGCAGGGCCCTACCCTGATGACTAAATTTAATCTTAATCAACTCCTTATAGGCCCTGTATCCAAATACAGTCACACTGTGGGTTTGGACTTGATAATATGAATTTTGGGAGGACACAACTCAATCCATAGCACATACTAAATACCTGGCACCATTAGAATGCCAATAAACATATTTTAATCTTTGATAGATTAACTTAATGGAAAAAAACAGGAATAGGTTCCAGGATCAAAACTAATTTTACCTTTGAGATGACAAGGGCTAAAACCCAAGGCAGACAACAATTACATGTGGTCTCAGTTGTGTTTCTCTCCTTTCTTAAAATGATTATCTCACCATTGTAAACTAACACGGTTTCGAGACTAAGTGTCCTGTGTCATCTCAGAAACAGCTCACCATTTTGAAGACTGAAGGTAAAGCTGAAAAGAATGACCTTGAAGAAAAGGGAATACAGCTCAGATCTAGGAGGAGGGGGTTACATAAAGCTTAGAAGAGAAAGAACTGGGGAGAGGAGTAGACAAAACCGAATAATGAAATTACCTCGATTTGCCCTTGCTGGAGGAAAGTGAAAAGGGCTGATGGCACTGTGCACCCTTACCAAAAGCACGGCTTCAGCAGCTTTCTACCATCTCAGAAAGTGATACAGACAGCCCTGACCTAAAGAAAATGCCAAACCTGTGGCAGCACAGAAACTGCTCATGGTAAACTAATTAGATGGTTTTTATCCAGAACAGAGTAATCAATAATTGTGGAACAATGAAAATGCTGTGACCTATACATAATGGGTATAGCAGGAGGAAAATAAAGATAACAAAGAACAGAAAGTATTTTTTAAAAATGACTGAGAATCTCCCCAAATGAATGTCTCACACTAAATCCACAACATCCAAACTTAGAGGAACATATGAGTAGTAAAGAAAACTGACAAATACCTCTCAGGAACATCAATGCAAAAATCATCAACAAAATATTAACAAATCAAATCCAACAATAGTTTGAGAGAATTTTATATCATGAATGAGAGGGAATAATCCCAGTTATGCAAGGCTGGTTCAACATTCTAAAATCAAATAATTATATCCATCTTATCAACACCCTAAAGACAATCATGCATACCACTAGATTCAGAAGACCTTTGAAAAAACCTAAAACCCATTCTTCATAAAAACTCTCAGTTAAAGAAATAGACTGGAGGTTTCTCAAGTTGATAATAAAGATCTACAGGAAACTTTTATCTTACATCACGATGAATGGTGAAAACATGAAGGTTTTTCACTAAGTTCAGGTAAAGGCAAGGATGTCCCCTTTCATGACTCCTTTTCCATATTTTACTCCAAGTCCTTACTAATGCAATAAGGCATGAAAATAAATAAAACAATACAGATTGGTTAGAAAAAAGTGAAAGCAGCTTAAATAAAATGTGGACCAATATACTTTATGGGCACCTCACTAGAGAAAATAGACACTATGCATATAAGTATACAGAAGAATAATCCAGATTACATGCTGCCATAAAAAATCAAATTAAAAATACAATTACATACCACTATGTAACACTTAGAATGGCTAAAATGTGAACAATGACAAGAACAAATTCTGTAGGGGATGTGGAACATTAGGAAATGTCATTTGTTATTGGTGGAAATGAAAAATAATACAGTTACTTTGGTAGTCTGATTGACCCTTGCTGTAATATTGAACATTACCTTATTGTACAATCAGCAAGTGTTCTCATGGATATTTACTGAATGTAGTTTAAAACATACTTCCAGATGAAAACCTGCATATGGATATTTATAGCACCTAATTCAATATTGCCAAAATGTGAATGAAACTAAGGTGTCCTCCAATAGGTGAATGAAATGATATAGTATTAATATATTCTGGGAGTGGGATATATTGAGCACTAAGAAAGTAAGCTATCAAGCCATAAAAATATATGGGAATTCTTTTTTTCTTTTGAAATATAGGTGATTTTCTTTATTTTGTAAGTTAAATTTTATTGGCGTATAGTTGATTTACAATGTTGTGTTCATTTCAGCTGCACAGCAAGTGATTCAGTTACACATATGCATATAGTCATTCTTTTTCAGAGTCTTTTCTGATAAAGGTATTCCCAGAATATTGAGTAGAGTTCCCTGTGCTATACAGTAGGTCCTTGTTGCTTATCTATATTATATATAGTAGTATTCGTATGTTTACCCCAAGTTCCTGATTTATCCCTACCCCCCACCTTTCCCCTTTGGTAACCATAAGTTTGTTTTCCAAGTCTGTGAGTCTGTCTCTGTTTTGTAAGTTAGTTCATTTGTATCAATTTTTCGTTTCCACCTAGAAGTGATATTATACAATATTTGTCTTACTCTGTCTGACTTACTTCACTTAGTACAATCATCTCTAAGTCCATCCATGTTACTGCAATTGGCATTATTTTCTTCTATTTTTTTTTCTTTTGCGGTACGCAGGCATCTCACTGTTGTGGCCTCTCCCATTGCGGAGCACAGGCTCAGGATGCACGGGCTCCGGACGCGCAGGTTCAGCGACCATGGCTCACGGGCCTAGTCGCTCCATGGCATGTGGGATCTTCCCGGACCGGGGCAGGAACCTGTGTCCCCTGCATCGGCAGGCAGACTCTCAACCACTGCACCACCAGGGAAGCCCCTATTTTCTTCTATTTTATGGCTGAGTCATATTCCGTTATATATATGTATCACATATTTTTTTACCTATATTTGAATGTTGATGGACATTTTGGTTTCTTCCATGTCTTCGCTATTGTAAAGAGTGTTGCAGTGAACATTGGGGAAGATGTGTCTTTTGGATGGTGGAGGGAAGATAAGGTTGGATCAGGTCAAGCTGATTGATGGCCCAGGAAGCAGAGATTCTGCATTGAGTGTCATAGCTCAGAGAGTACGAAAAGACTCGAACAGTTTGTTGGTTTGGTTGGAATGTGGATCAGAAGATGAGCGAATTGGAAATGCCCCATCTCTTTTGGATCTAGAGGCTTAGGGAGATTGGAATGTTATAGGAGATTTGTCATTTAAGACCTACTCACCCACACTGAGAGGGCCCAGAGGACAGACTTTTTTTTGTTTTTTTAATTAATTCTCATTGGAGTATAGTTGCTTTACAATGTTGTGTTAATTTCTGCTGCACAGCAAAGTGAATCAGTTATACATATACATATACCCACTCTTTTTTAGATTCTCTTCCTATACAGGTCATTACAGAGTATTGAGTAGAGTTCCTCAAGTGCTATACAGTAGGCCCTTATTTGTTATCTTTTTTATATTTAGTGGTGTGTATATGTCATTCCCAATGTATCCCTCCCACCTCCCCTTACTCTGGTAACCTCCATTCTGTGCTCCATAGTGGCTGTTACCAATTGGCATTGCCACCAATAGTGTAGTATTTGTGGCACAGTGGTTAAGAATCTGCCTGCCAGTGCAGGGGACACAGGTTCGAGCTCTGACCCAGGAAGATCCCACACGCCGCAGAGCAACTAAGCCTGTGCGCCACAACTACTGAGTCTGCGCTCTAGAGCCCACAAGGCACAACTAC
>NC_041221.1:153059204-153065201 GCF_002837175.3 Physeter macrocephalus
GCCACCGCAAAGAGAAGGCTGCGTACCACAACGATGAGTAGCCCCGCTTGCTGCAACTATAGAAAAGCTGCGTGCAGCAATGGGGACCCGAAGCAGATTAAAAAATGATAATAATAAGTAGTAGGTTTCTCTTTTTTCCACACCTTCTGAAGCATTTCTTGTTTCTAGACATTGTGACGATGGCTATTCTGAGTGGTTCTAGGTGATACTTCTTTGTACATCTGATTTGCATTTGTCTAACATAAAGCAGTGGTGAGCATCTTCATATGTGCTTTTTTATGAACAGTGTGAGTAAAATTTACCCCTTGAAAAAGGGTTATTGAAAGGTTGCCTTGTTTTGAAGTTTATTTTGATTACCTACCCCAAGAATTTTTTTTTTTTTTTTTGCAGTACACGGGCCTCTCACTGCCGTGGCCTCTGCCATTGCAGAGCACGGGCTCCGGACGCGCAGGCTCAGCGGCCATGGCTCACGGGGCCAGCCGGTCCACGGCATGTGGGATCCTCCCAGACAGGGGCATGAACCCGTGTCCCCTGCATCGGCAGGCGGACTCTCAACCACTGCGCCACCAGGTGGAGTATAGTTGATTTACCATGTTGTGTTCGTTTTTGATATACACCAACATGATTCATTTACACAGAGATGACTATATATTCATTTTGGAATTATTTTCCCATTGAGGTTATTAAAGGGTGTTGAGAAGAGTTCCAAGTGCTCTACAGCAGGTCCAGTGTGATTACAAGTTTTCTCTCCGTAAATATGTATATACTAACTCCAACCTCATGATTTATGCCTCCAACACACCTTTCCAGTTTGGTAACCATAAGTTTGTGTTCTAAGTCTGGGACTCTGTTTCTGTGTTGTAAGATAGTACCTTTGTATCAATGTTTAGATTCCACTGATAAGTAATATCATATGATATTTATCATTGTCTGATTTATGCCACTTAGTATGAATGCATCTAGGTCCTTCCGAGTGGCTGCAAATGGCCTTATTTCATTCATTTCATGGCTGAGTAATATTCCATTGTACATATCTACCATAATTTCTTTATCCAGTCTTCCTTCCAAGGACATTTAGATAGTTTCCAAGTAGGGGCTGTTGTAAACAGGGCTGCATAAATTTTGGAGTGCTTGGGTACTGTCAATTTACGTTTTTTCCAAGTTACAGGCCCAGGAGTGGAAGCGCAATTTGCTCTGAAGCTCTGTTTTTTAGATTTTTAAGGAATCACCACCCACTTCTCCAGAGTGGCTGTTAGCAATTTACATTACCACCGTCAGCTTGTCAGTGTTCCCTTTTATCCACGCCCTGTCCTGCATTTCAGGTTTTACACTTTGTAAGGTTGGCCATTCTGACTGGTGCGAAGCAATACCTCTTCCAAACTCTTCCCGAACAGACTGTGTACCATCCTCTGGGTGTCCCATTCATGTTTTGCCTGTAGGAAGTGTCCTCTGCACCTCTAGATATGGGACCCATGGAATGGGGGACAGGCAGTGTTACTCTAAAAGTGCTGCATTTGTTGTCCCATCCTCAGCAAGCCTCTCAGACCCACGAGTGTAGAGCCTTAGGTCCCATCCAGCTGTGTGTCTAGATGTGGTCAGTCCAGGTGGCATCACAACCATTGAACACATTTTGTAAGGATTTCTCTCTCTCTCTCACTGTCTTTTTTTTGTTCTTGTTATTTAATTTTATAGTGAGGTATAGCTGATTTTCAATACTGTGATTCTTCCTGCACTACATCTATCCACTTGTTTCACTTAAAGAGAGACATCAATAAATTCTTTTACAGATTTTACAGTCTTATATACAATCTTCCGGTGACATCAGTGTGCTGAGTCCAGCTATTTGAGCTATAAAGCAGGTCCTGTTGATTACATATTTGGTTTATGGAACCGTATCTATACTAATTCCAACCTCCTGGTTTATGCATCACCCCACCCCACCTTTCCCCTTAAGCAGGCATAAGTGTGTTTTCTAACAGCGTGACTCTGTCCTGTTCTGTAATTCAGCTCATGTGTAGCGATTTATACATTCCCAGTATAAATGATATCTTATTGTCAGTTCCTTTTGCTGTGTGACTTATTTAACTTAGGACCATCGTACCTAAATCCACTCATTATGCTGCTACTAGCTTTATGGCATTGATTTCATGGCTGAGTGATATTCCATTGTACCGAAGTAGCACAACTTCTTTGTCCATTTTTCTCTTCCCTGGGATATGTAAGGTATACTGAAGTCGATGTTGTTGTAAAGAGAGCAGCCCCAAATTTTGGGGGTGCCTGTTTCTGGTTGATTTTTGGGTTTCCCAAGATATACGCCCATGTGTGGAAGTGCACTATGCTCTTTGGCTCTGTTTTATAAATGTTTTAGGAAACACCATACACTTCTCCAGAGTGGCTGTTGGCAATTTACGTCCCGCCCATCAGCTTAACAAGGCTCACTTGTCTCCATGGTCTGTCCTGCCTTTCCGGTTTTTACAATTTTTGCGGATGACCCTTTTGAACGGGGGGAAGTGAGACTTCTTTGTAGTGCTGATTTGCTCTCCCAGCTTGCTTGGTTGGCCAAAAAGGGCGTATGCGTTTTTCGTGAATATTCAGTAAAAAACGCATACGCCCTTTTTGGCCAACTGCATCATTGTCCAAGTTCTGACGCTTTTCATGTGCTGTCAAGGCCCTTCCGATCTACCGCTTGAAATCTGTTTCCTGCAATTCTGCCTTGCACTCAAATCCTCTTTGTTGCCTTACCTCAATATATTTTGGGACGATAGTTATCATTTAGAACTCTGCAGGTCTGTGAAGTGCAGTGCCCCTGAGCTCCATTTTACAATTCGCTTTTTTTGTGAGCTGGACGCAAAACCGCAGGACGGCTTCAGGTGCTATTGTCGTTCTGAGGGCGCAGGCTGAGCCTTTGGTTAATTCTTCTTCGTGATGAGAAATTAGAGTGACATGTGCCTGTACAAACACCTACAGCTAGTCTCTCATTAGTTCCCCCTCTTCCAGTTAATCCTACGGACAAATTGCAGACCGTATGAACAGGAGTGTAAAGGCGCTGATTCTCCAAGTGGAGAGATTGTCAGTAAGGCGGCTGGAAGGGTGAACCCGAGCATCAGGGGATGAAAAATGGAGTGCATGTTAGAAACCATTCCTGATCACATGGTGTATCATCCTCTGGGTTGCCCATGCATCTTTTAGCTGTAGGAAGGTTCCCCTGAACCTGGAGAGTTGGGACCCATGGAAAGGGTAGCACGCAGTACTACTTTAAAGGGTCTGCATTTGCTCACCCATCCTCAAAAAATCGTCTCAGCCCGAAGAGTGTCCAGCCTCATGTCTCATCCAGCTGTGGCTGTCGATGTGCTCAGTCCAGGTTGCCTCACCATCCCTGAACGAATTTTGTAAGAATTTCTCTCTCTTGCACTGTCTTTGTGTTTGAGATTTATTTTTAGAATGGGGTTTAGCTGATTTCCACTGCTCTGTTTATGCCGCTTGACACTCACTTGATTCACTTACAGAGAGATATCAATACATAGGTTTTGAGATGCTTACTAGTCACATATACCCTTCTGCGGTGAAGAGGGGGTGCTGAGTCCAGTCCTTTGAGCAAGGAGCAGGTCTTCTCTATTACATATTTGCTGTATGGAACGATATCTGTGCTAATTTCTAACTCGTGTTTTATACAATCACCCCACCTCACC
This sequence comes from Physeter macrocephalus, assembly GCF_002837175.3. NCBI lineage: Eukaryota > Metazoa > Chordata > Mammalia > Artiodactyla > Physeteridae > Physeter > Physeter macrocephalus. Next base: position 153,062,894 of record NC_041221.1, read on the forward strand.
TTTCCCCTGAAGGAGGCCTCAGTGTGTCTTCTACATGTGTGACTGTGTTCTGCTTTGTAAATCAGTTCTTGTGTAGCCATGTTTACATTCCCTCTATAAGTGATATCTTATGATAAGTTTCTTTTTCTGTGAGACTTATTTCCCTTAGAATCCTCGTCCGAATTCCCCTCGTTATGCTGCTTCTAGCCTTAGGACATTGATTTCATGGCTGAGTGATAGTCCATTGTACATAAGTACCACCACTTCTTTATCCATTTTTCTCTTTCCTGAGATATCGAAGGTGTACCGAAGTCGACGGGCTTATAAACAGAGCAGCCCTAAGCTTTGGGGTGCCCTTGGCTTGTAGATTTGTAGTCTTCCCAAAATACATGCCCGTGAGTGGCAGTGCCTTATGCTCTGTAGTGATTTTTGACATATGTTAGGAAAATCCATACACTTCTCCAGAGTGGCTGCCGGCAAATTACATCATGCCAATCAGTGAAACAAGGCTCCCTGCCCTCCATAGCCTGTCCTGCATTTCTGGCTTTTGCACTTTTTTGGGATGGCTCTTTTGCCCCCAGGGATGTGAGACTTCTTTGCAGCGCTGATTCGCGTTGCCGGCTTGCTTGTATGGCCAAGAAGGGCGTATGCTTTTTTTCCTGAATATATTCAGGAAAAAACGCATACGCCCTTTTTGGCCAAGTGCATCTTGCTCGACGTTCTGCTGCTTTTCATGGGCTTTCAAGGCGATTCCCATCTAACTCTTGAAATCAGTTTCCTGCAATTCTGCCTTGTCTTCAAATGCTCTTCGTTGCCTTATCTCAATGTATTTTGGGACGGTCGTTGTTATTTATAACTCTGCAGGTTTGTAAATTGCAGTGCCCCTGAGCTCCATTTGTCCACTGGCTTTCTTGTGAGCTGGCCGCAAAACCGCAAGATCGCTTCAGGCCCTATTCTGCTTCCGGGGCGGCAGGCTAAGCCTTTGGTTAATTCTTTTTTCTGATGGGAAATTAGAGTGACATGTGCCTGTCCAAACACGTACAGCTGGTCTCTCTTCCCGTTCATCCTCGGGAGAAATGGTTTGCAGTGCCCTTGAGCTCCATTTGTCCACTGGCTTTCTTGTGAGCTGGCCGCAAAAGCGCGGGATCGCTTCAGGCCCTATTCTGCTTCGGGGCAGCAGTCTGGGCCTTTGGTTAATTCTTCTTCCTGATGGGAAATTAGAGTGACATGTGCCTGTCCAAACACGTACAGCTGGTCTCTCTTTCCGTTCATCCTCGGGAGAAATGGCAAACTGTGCGAACCAGGAAGCGAAAGGTGCTGATTCTCCAAGTGGGGAGATTGTCAGTAAAGCGGCTGGAAGGGCGAACCCGAGCAGCAGGAGAGGAAAAATGAGGTGCTTGTTGGAAACCTTTCCCGATCACACGGTGTACCATCCTCTGTGTTGCCCATGCATCTTTTAGCTGTAGGAAGATGCCCCTGAACCTGCAGAGTTGGGACCCATGGAACGGATAGGACGCAGTATTACTTTAAAGGGTGTGCATTTGCTCATCTATCCTCACCAATCGTCTCAGCCCCAAGAGTGTGAGCCTCATGTCTCATCCTGCTGTGGCTGTCGATGTGGTCAGTCCAGGTTTCCTCAGCGCCCCGGCACGAATTTTGTTAGAATTTCTCTCTTGCACTGTCTTTGTGTTTGAGATTTATTTTTAGAATGGGGTTTAGCTGATTTCCACTGCTCTGTTTATGCCGCTTGACACACACTTGATTCACTTACAGAGAGATATCAATACATAGGTTTTGAGATTCTTACTAGTCACATATACCCTTCTGCGGTGAAGAGGGGGTGCTGAGTCCAGTCCTTTGAGCAAGGAGCAGGTCTTGTCTATTACATATTTGCTGTATGGAACGCTATCTGTGCTAATATCTAACTCTTGTTTTATGCATCACCCCACCTCACCTTTCCCCTGAAGCAGGCCTAAGTGTGTCTTCTACATGTGTGACTGTGTTCTGCTTTGTAAATCAGTTCATGTGTAGCCATGTTTACGTTCCCTCTATAAGTGATATCTTATGATAAGTTTCTTTTTCTGTGAGACTTATTTCCCTTAGAATCATCGTCCGAATTCCCCTCGTTATGCTGCTTCTAGCCTTAGGACATTGATTTCATGGCTGAGTGATAGTCCATTGTACTTAAGTACCACCACTTCTTTATCCATTTTTCTCTTTCCTGGGATATGGAAGGTGTACCGAAGTCGACGTGCTTGTAAACAGAGCAGCCCTAAGCTTTGGGTGCCGTTGGCTTGTAGATTTGTAGTCTTCCCAAGATACATGCCCT
>NC_041221.1:153065787-153066955 GCF_002837175.3 Physeter macrocephalus
TCAGGAAAAAACGCATACGCCCTTTTTGGCCAAGTGCATCTTGCTCGACGTTCTGCTGCTTTTCATGTGCTTTCAAGGCGATTCCCATGTACCTCTTGAAATCAGTTTCCTGCAATTTTGCCTTGTTTTCAAATGTTCTTCGTTGCCTTACCTCAATGTATTTTGGGACGGTCGTTGTCATGTATAACTCTGCAGGTTTGTGAATTGCAGTGCCCCTGAGCTCCATTTGTCCACTGGCTTTCTTGTGAGCTGGCCGCAAAACCGCAAGATCGCTTCAGGCCCTATTCTGCTTCCGGGGCGGCAGGCTGAGCCTTTGGTTACTTCTTCTTCCTGATGGGAAATTAGAGTGACATGTGCCTGTCCAAACACGTACAGCTGGTCTCTCTTCCCGTTCATCCTCTGGAGAAATGTCCAACTGTGCAAAACAGGAAGTTAAAGGTGCTGATTCTCCAAGTGGGGAGATTGTCAGTAAAGGGGCTGGAAGGGCGAACCCGAGCAGCAGGAGATGAAAAATGAGGTGCGTGTTCGAAACCTTTCCCGATCACACGGTGTACCATCCTCTGGGTTGCCCATGCATCTTTTAACTGTAGGAAGCTTCCCCTGAACCTGGAGAGTTGGGACCCATAGGATGGGTAACACGCAGTATTGCTTTAAAGGGTCTGCCTTTGCTCACCCATCCTCACCAATCGTCTCAGCCCCAAGAGTGTTCAGCCTCATGTCTCATCCAGCTGTGGATGTCGATGTGGTCAGTCCAGGTTGCCTCACCGCCCCTGAACGAATTTTGTAAGAATGTCTCTCTCTTGCACGGTCTTTGTGTTTGAGATTTATTTTGAGAATGGGGTTTAGCTAATTTCCACTGCTCTGTATATGCCGCTTGACACACACTTGATTCACTTACTGAGAGATATCAATACATAGGTTTTGAGATATTTACTAGTCACATATATCCTTCTGCGGTGAAGAGGGGGTGCTGAGTCCAGTCCTTTGAGCAAGGAGCAGGTCTGGTCTATTACATATTTGCTGTATGGAATGGTATCTGTGCTAATTTCTAACTCTTGTTTTATGCATCACCCCACCTCACCTTTCCCCTGAAGCAGGCCTAAGTGTGTCTTCTACATGTGTGACTGTGTTCTGCTTTGTAAATCAGTTCATGTGTAGCCATGTTTAC
>NC_041221.1:153067476-153069716 GCF_002837175.3 Physeter macrocephalus
TTTTTCCTGAATATATTCAGGAAAAAACGCATACGCCCTTTTTGGCCAAGTGCATCTTGCTCGACGTTCTGCTGCTTTTCATGGGCTTTCAAGGCGATTCCCATCTAACTCTTGAAATCAGTTTCCTGCAATTCTGCCTTGTCTTCAAATGCTCTTCGTTGCCTTATCTCAATGTATTTTGGGACGGTCGTTGTTATTTATAACTCTGCAGGTTTGTAAATTGCAGTGCCCCTGAGCTCCATTTGTCCACTGGCTTTCTTGTGAGCTGGCCGCAAAACCGCAAGATCGCTTCAGGCCCTATTCTGCTTCCGGGGCGGCAGGCTAAGCCTTTGGTTAATTCTTTTTTCTGATGGGAAATTAGAGTGACATGTGCCTGTCCAAACACGTACAGCTGGTCTCTCTTCCCGTTCATCCTCGGGAGAAATGGTAAACTGTGCTAAACAGGAAGTTAAAGGTGTTGATTCTCCAAGTGGGGAGATTGTCAGTGAAGCGGCTGGAAGGGCGAACCCGTGCAGCGGGAGATGAAAAATGAGGTGCGTGTTCGAAACCTTTCCCGATCACACGGTGTACCATCCTCTGGGTTGCCCATGCATCTTTTAGCTGTAGGAAGATTCCCCTGAAGCTGGAGAGTTGGGACCCATGGAATGGGTAGCACGCAGTATTACTTTAAAGGGTCTGCATTTGCTCACCCATCCTCACCAATCGTCTCAGCCCCAAGAGTGTTCAGCCTCATGTTTCATCCAGCTGTGGATGTCGATGTGGTCAGTCCAGGGTGCCTCACTGCCCCTGAATGAATTTTGTAAGAATTTCTCTTTCTTGCACTGTCTTTGTGTTTGAGATTTATTTTGAGAATGGGGTTTAGCTAATTTCCACTGCTCTGTATATGCCGCTTGACACACACTTGATTCACTTACTGAGAGATATCAATACATAGGTTTTGAGATATTTACTAGTCACATATATCCTTCTGCGGTGAAGAGGGGGTGCTGAGTCCAGTCCTTTGAGCAAGGAGCAGGTCTGGTCTATTACATATTTGCTGTATGGAATGGTATCTGTGCTAATTTCTAACTCTTGTTTTATGCATCACCCCACCTCACCTTTCCCCTGAAGCAGGCCTAAGTGTGTCTTCTACATGTGTGACTGTGTTCTGCTTTGTAAATCAGTTCATGTGTAGCCATGTTTACATTCCCTCTATAAGTGATATCTTATGATAAGTTTCTTTTTCTGTGAGACTTATTTCCCTTAGAATCCTCGTCCGAATTCCCCTCGTTATGCTGCTTCTAGCCTTAGGACATTGATTTCATGGCTGAGTGATAGTCCATTGTACATAAGTACCACCACTTCTTTATCCATTTTTCTCTTTCCTGAGATATCGAAGGTGTACCGAAGTCGACGGGCTTATAAACAGAGCAGCCCTAAGCTTTGGGGTGCCCTTGGCTTGTAGATTTGTAGTCTTCCCAAAATACATGCCCGTGAGTGGCAGTGCCTTATGCTCTGTAGTGATTTTTGACATATGTTAGGAAAATCCATACACTTCTCCAGAGTGGCTGCCGGCAAATTACATCATGCCAATCAGTGAAACAAGGCTCCCTGCCCTCCATAGCCTGTCCTGCTTTTCTGGCTTTTGCACTTTTTTAGGATGGCTCTTTTGCCCCCAGGGATGTGAGACTTCTTTGCAGCGCTAATTTGCGTTGCCGGCTTGCTTGTATGGCCAAGAAGGGCGTATGCGTTTTTTCCTGAATATATTCAGGAAAAAACGCATACGCCCTTTTTGGCCAACTGCATCTTGCTCGACGTTCTGCTGCTTTTCATGTGCTTTCAAGGCGATTCCCATCTAACTCTTGAAATCAGTTTCCTGCAATTCTGCCTTGTCTTCAAATGCTCTTCGTTGCCTTATCTCAATGTATTTTGGGACGGTCGTTGTTATTTATAACTCTGCAGGTTTGTAAATTGCAGTGCCCCTGAGCTCCATTTGTCCACTGGCTTTCTTGTGAGCTGGCCGCAAAACCGCAAGATCGCTTCAGGCCCTATTCTGCTTCCGGGGCGGCAGGCTAAGCCTTTGGTTAATTCTTTTTTCTGATGGGAAATTAGAGTGACATGTGCCTGTCCAAACACGTACAGCTGGTCTCTCTTCCCGTTCATCCTCGGGAGAAATGGTAAACTGTGCTAAACAGGAAGTTAAAGGTGTTGATTCTCCAAGTGGGGAGATTGTCAGTGAAGCGGCTGGAAGGGCGAACCCG
>NC_041221.1:153070122-153076556 GCF_002837175.3 Physeter macrocephalus
GTGAAGAGGGGGTGCTGAGTCCAGTCCTTTGAGCAAGGAGCAGGTCTGGTCTATTACATATTTGCTGTATGGAATGGTATCTGTGCTAATTTCTAACTCTTGTTTTATGCATCACCCCACCTCACCTTTCCCCTGAAGCAGGCCTAAGTGTGTCTTCTACATGTGTGACTGTGTTCTGCTTTGTAAATCAGTTCATGTGTAGCCATGTTTACATTCCCTCTATAAGTGATATCTTAGGATAAGTTTCTTTTTCTGTGAGACTTATTTCCCTTAGAATCCTCGTCCGAATTCCCCTCGTTATGCTGCTTCTAGCCTTAGGACATTGATTTCATGGCTGAGTGATAGTCCATTGTACATAAGTACCACCATTTCTCTAGATTTCTAAAGCGAACCTCATTTTTCATCCCATGGTGCTCGCGTTCGCCATTCCAGCCGCTGTACTAACAATCTCCCCACTTGGAGAATCAGCGCCTCTACACTCCTGTTTCGTACAGTCTGCAATTGGACAGGAGGATGACCTGGAAGACGGGGCACGATTGAGAGACTAGCTGTAGGTGTTTCGACAGGCACATGTCAGTCTAATTTCCCATCACGAAGAGGAAATAACCAAAGGCCCAGCCTGCCGCCCCGGAAGCACATTAGGGCCTGAAGCGATCTTGCGGTTTTGCGGCCAGCTCACAAGAAAGCCAGTGGACAAAAGGAGCACAGGGGCACTGCAATTCACAAACCTGCTGAGTTAGAAATGACAACGACCGACCCAAAATACACTGAGGTAAGGCAACAAATAGCATTTGAAAAAAAGGCAGAATTGCAGGAAACTGATTTCAAGAGGTACATGGGAATCGCCTTGAAAGCCCATGAAAAGCAGCAGAACGTCGAGCAAGATGCACTTGGCCAAAAAGGGCGTATGCGTTTTTTCCTGAATATATTCAGGAAAAAACGCATACGCCCTTTTTGGCCAAGTGCATCTTGCTCGACGTTCTGCTGCTTTTCATGGGCTTTCAAGGCGATTCCCATGTACCTCTTGAAATCAGTTTCCTGCAATTCTGCCTTTTTTTCAAATGCTATTTGTTGCCTTACCTCAGTGTATTTTGGGTCGGTCGTTGTCATTTCTAACTCAGCAGGTTTGTGAATTGCAGTGCCCCTGTGCTCCTTTTGTCCACTGGCTTTCTTGTGAGCTGGCCGCAAAACCGCAAGATCGCTTCAGGCCCTAATGTGCTTCCGGGGCGGCAGGCTGGGCCTTTGGTTATTTCCTCTTCGTGATGGGAAATTAGACTGACATGTGCCTGTCGAAACACCTACAGCTAGTCTCTCAATCGTGCCCCGTCTTCCAGGTCATCCTCCTGTCCAATTGCAGACTGTACGAAACAGGAGTGTAGAGGCGCTGATTCTCCAAGTGGGGAGATTGTTAGTACAGCGGCTGGAATGGCGAACGCGAGCACCATGGGATGAAAAATGAGGTTCGCTTTAGAAATCTTTCCCGATCACACCGTTTTCCATCCCCTGGGATTCCCATGAGTGTTTTCGCTGTAGTCAGGTTGCCTTGAAGCTGTAGAGGTGGGACACATGGAATGAGTAGCACGCAATATTACTTTAAAGGATCTGCATTTGCTCACCCAACCTCACCAATCCTCCCAGCCCCAGGAGTATCCAGCCTTATGTCTTATGGAGCTGTGGGTGTAGATGTGGTCAATCCTGGTTGCATCACAGCCCCTGAACGCATTTTGGAAGAATTTCTCTCTCTTTGGCCGTGCTTGTTCTTTCTTTCTTTTTGAAATGTAGTTTTATAATGGGGTTTAGCTGATTTTCACTGCTGTGTTTATGCCGCTTTTCACACACTTGATTCACTTACAGAGAGATATCAATACTTAGGTTTTAAGATGCTTACGAGTCTGATATATTCTTCTGCGATGAATAGGGGCTGTTGAGTCTTGTTCATTGAACAAGGAGTAGGTCGTGGCTATTACATATTTGGTTTCTGGAACGGTATCTGTGCTAATTTCAAAGTCGTGTTTGATGCATCAGGCCACCTCACCTTTCCCCTTAAGCAGGCGTAAGTGTGTTTTCTAAAAGCGTGACTCTCTTCTCTTTTGTAATTCAGTTCATGGGTAGCGATTTTTACACTCCCTCTGTAATGGATATCATAAGTTTCTTTTTGTGTGTGACTTGTTTCACTTAGGATCATCGTACCTAAATCCACTCAGGATGCTGCTACTAGCCTTATGACATGGATTCCATGGCTGAGTGCTATTCCATTGTACCTATGTAGCACAACTTCTTTGTCCATTTTTCTTTTCCCTAGGATATGAAAGGTGTATCGAAGTCGAGGTTGTTGTAAAGAGAGAAGCCGTAAACTTTGGGGGGCCTGCGTCTGGTTGATTTTTAGTTTTCCCAAGATATACGCCCATGTGTAGAGGTGCCCTATGCTCTGTGGTTCTGGTTTGTACATGTTTTAGGAAACAGCATAGACTTCTCCAGAGTGGCTGTGGGCAATGTCCATCCCTCCCAGCAGCTTCACAAGGCTCCCTTGTCTCCATGACCTGTCCTGACTTTCTCGGTTTAACACTTTTATCGGATGGCCCTTTTTACTGGGGGGGGGCCGTGAGACTCCTTTGTAGCGCTGATTTGCTCTCCCACCTCCATATATTTTTGGACGATAGTTATCGTTTAGAACTCTGCAGGTTTGTGAAGTGCAGGGCCCCAGAGCTCCATTTGGCAACTCGCTTTTTTGTGAGCTGGCCGCAATACCGCTGGATTGCTTCAGGCCCTATTGTGCTTCCGGGGCGGCAGGCTGAGGCTTCGGTTAATTCCTCTTCGTGATGGGAAATTAGAGTGACATGTGCCTTTCCAAACACCTACAGCTAGACTCTCATTGGTTCCCCGTCTTCCAGTTCATCCTCCGGCCCATTTGCAGACTGTCCGAAAGAGGAGTGTAAAGGCGCTGATTCTCCAAGTGGGGAGATTGTTAGTAAAGCGGCTGCAATGGCGAATGCGAGCACCAAGAGATGAAAAATGAGGTGCGCTTTCGAAATCTTTCCCGATCACACGGTGTACCAGAGGCTCCTTTGTAGCGCTGATTTGCTCTCCTCGCGTGCTTGGTTGGCCAAAAAGGGCGTATGCGTTTTTTCCTGAATATATTCTGGAAAAAACGCATACGCCCTTTTTTGCCAACTGCATCATTGTCCAAGTTCTGCCGCTTTTTATGTGCTGTCAAGGCCAATCCGATCTACCTCTTGAAATCTGTTTCGTGCAATTCTGCCTTGCTTTCAACTCCTCTTCGTGGCCTTACCTCAATATATTTTTGGACGATAGTTATCGTTTAGAACTCTGCAGGTTTGTGAAGTGCAGGGCCCCAGAGCTCCATTTGGCAACTCGCTTTTTTGTGGGCTGGCCGCAATACCGCTGGATTGCTTCAGGCCCTATTGTGCTTCCGGTGGGGCAGGCTGAGCCTTTGGTTAATTCCTCTTGGTGATGGGAAATTAGAGTGACATGTGCCTTTCCAAACACCTACAGCTAGACTCTCATTGGTTCCCCGTCTTCCAGTTCATCCTCCGGCCCATTTGCAGACTGTCCGAAAGAGGAGTGTAAAGGCGCTGATTCTCCAAGTGGGGAGATTGTTAGTAAAGCGGCTGCAATGGCGAATGCGAGCACCAAGAGATGAAAAATGAGTTTCGCTTTAGAAATCTTTCCCGATCACACGGTGTACCATCCCCTGGGATTCCCATGAGTGGTTTCGCTGTAGGCAGGTTGCCTTGAACCTGGAGAGGTGGGACCCATGGAATCGGTAGCACGCAGTATTACTTCAAAGGGTCTGTATTTGCTCTCGAACCTCACCAATCCTCTCAGCCCCAAGAATATCTAGCCTTATGTCTAATGCAGCTGTGCGTGTAGATGTGATCAATCCTGGTTGCATCACAGCACCTGAACGCATTTTGGAAGAATTTCTCTCTCTTTTGCCGTGCTTGTTTTTTTTTCTTTTTTAAATGTAGTTTTATAATGGGGTTTAGCTGATTTTCAGTGCTGTGTGTATGCCGCTTTACGCCTACTTCATTCACTTACAGAGAGATATCAATACTTAGGTTTTAGGATGCTTACAAGTCTGATATATTCTTCTGCGATGAATAGGGGCTGTTGAGTCCAGTTTATTGAGCAAGGAGTATGTTGTGTCCATTACATATTTGGTTTTTGGAACGGTATCTGTGTTAATTTCAAACTCTTGTTTTCTGCATCACCCCACCACCTTTCCCTTTAAGCAGGCATAAGTGTGTTTTCTAAAAACGTGACTCTGTTCTGTTTTGTAATTCCGATCATGGGTAGCGATTTTTACATTCCCTCTATAAGTCATATCATAAGTTTCTTTTCTGTGTGACTTATTTCACGTAGGATGGTCGTACCTAAATCCACTCATGATGCTGCTACTAGCCTTATGACATGGATTTCATGGCTGAGTGATTTTCCATTTGACCTAAGTAGCACAACTTGTTTATCCATGTTTCTCTTCCCTGGGATATGAAACGTGTACCGAAGTCGAGGTTCTTGTCAAGAGAGCGGCCCTCAACTTTGGGCTGCCTGTGTCTGGTTGATTTTTAATTTTCCCAAGATAAACCCCCATGTGTTGAAGTGCCCTATGCTCTTTTGTTCTGTTTTTTACATGTTTTAAGAAACAGCATACACTTGTGCAGAGTGGCTGTTGGCCATTTACATCCCGCCCATCAGTTTAACAAGGCTCCCTTTTCTCCATGGCTTGTCCTGCCTTTTTGGTTTTTACACTTTTTTCGGACGGCCCTTTTGACCGAGGGGGGGGTCAGTGAGACTCCTTTGTAGTGCTGATTTGCTCTCCCCGCGTGCTTGGTTGGCCAAAAAGGGCGTATGCGTTTTTTCCTGAATATATTCAGGAAAAAACGCATACGCCCTTTTTGGCCAACTGCATCATTGTTCGAGTTCTGCCGCTTTTCATGTGCTGGCTGTCAAGGCCTGTCTGATCTACCTCTTGAAATCTGTTTCTTGCAATTCTGCCTTGCGTTCTAATCCTCTTCTTTGCCTTACCTCAATATATTTTTGGACGATAGTTATCATTTAGAACTCTGCAGGCGTTGTGGATTGCAGTGCCCCTGAGTAAGTGTCTTCAACTTGTTTCTGGAACCGGCCACAAAGTGGCAGGATTGCTTCAAGCCCAATTGTGGTTACAGGGGCAACCTGAGCCTTTGGGAAATTCCTCTTCCTCATTGGAAATTAGTGTGGCTTGTGCTGTCCACGCACGTAGAGCTTGTTTTTCATTCCTTTCCCCCCTTCCCTTTCATTCTACCGACAAATGCCCACGATTGCACAACCGGCTGTTGAGTGTGCGGACTTCCCCAGGTGGGGAGTGTCTAAGGAATGAGGCTGGAGCGGGGACCCCTTCCCCAGGACATGTGGAGATGGGGTGTCTTTTCCAAACTCTTCCCGCCCCTCCGGCCCCCCATCATCTGGGGTTCTGTCCAGACGCCGCGGGGCTTCCAGCGGTGCGGGGCTCGGGGGCCGCCCTGCAGGGAGCAGCCTTGATCCCTCCCCTGCACCGCCGCCTGCTGGTGTCTCCGTCCTGCGTAGGGCACAGTCTCCACCTTCCCCGCTGCCTCGGCTGCTCTGTCTCCACTGGGTACTGCGATCAGCTCCTCCCCCCCACCGCCATCACGCCCAGCTCCACACCCCTTGTCCAGACTCAGGGATGACACAGGACTGGGCTCCCCGCCTGCCCATCCCCGGTCGGTGTCCTCAGTCCACCTGTGCAGACAGGTGAGGACCCCCTGTAGGGGCTCCCGAACGCTTCCCCTGCCTGCCCACCCCCGGTCGGTGTCCTCAGTCCACCTGTGCAGACAGGTGAGGACCCCTTGTAGGGCCTCCCGAACGCTTCTCCCCTCCATCCTCCCCGGGCTCGGCCCAGGTCCTGTCGGGATGTTCCACCCTCACCAAGCCTCCAAGTACATGTCAAGGGCAGGCATCGGGCCTGCTGCGTGCCCTGCTGTGCGTCCTGCTGTATGCACAGGCATGACCCTGCCCCAGGGTGCAGGAAAGGCAGACTTACCTCGGGATGTGGGGAGAGGGGCTGTCCACAGGGCGGACATCAGCTCTCGGCTCACCACCCAGGACTGGGCTCCCTGCCTGCCCACCCCCGGTCGGTGTCCTCAGTCCACCTGTGCAGACAGGTGAGGACCCCCTGTAGGGCCTCCCGAACGCTTCTCCCCTCCATCCTCCCCGGGCTCGGCCCAGGTCCCGTCGGGATGTTCCACCCTCACCAAGCCCCAAGTACATGTCAAGGGCAGGCATTCGGGCCTGCTGTGTGCACTGCTGTGCGTCCTGCTGTATGCACAGGCATGACCCTGCCCCAGGGTGCAGGAAAGGCAGCCTTACCTCGGGACGTGGGGAGAGGGGCTGCCCACAGGGTGGACGTCAGCGCT
>NC_041221.1:153077056-153096645 GCF_002837175.3 Physeter macrocephalus
CAGGGTCTCTGCAGATGTGGTTAAGATGAGGTCATGCTGGATTAGGGAGAGCCCTAAATCCAGCAGCTGGCTTCCTTATAAGAAGAGGAAAATCTGGACACAGACACAGAGGAGAAGCCACGTGATGATGGAGGCAGAGGTGGGGGTGATGTAGCCCCAAGTCCAGGGGCGCCAAGGATTTCTGGAGACCAGAGAAGCTGGGAGAGGCCAGGGCAGATTCCCCGAAGTTCCAGAAGGAACCAACCACACCTTCATTGTGTATTTCCAGCGTCCAGAGCTGCAAGAGAGAAATCTCTGCTATCATGACACCCCCGGCTTGTGGCATGTTGTCACGATCGCCCCATGAGCCCCACACCTGCCAGATGATGAGACACGAGGCATGGGAGGAAAGAGCCCCTCGGTATCTGGACGAGCATCTCTACACACACATCTGGGTGCTGAAGGTGGAGGACAGGCAGCCGCCTCCCCACCCGAGCTGGGCGTCGGGCTGCCTTGCTGTCGCGCTCGCTCCTGTCGTATGTGCAATGGATGACCCGCCTCTGTTGATGCGGGCGCCCCACTGCTGTCCTGCGACCTCCCCACGCCCCTCCCACCCACAGGCCTTGCTCCGGCCCCGGCCGCTCAGCTGCCTCAGCCTGGCAGCAGTGACGGCTCAGGGGACCCGCCGGCCCCTCCCAGCCCAGGGGCGGTGCCCGAAGCAGGAGGCCCTGGGCAGCCGCCCTCCGTCCCGGACCAGGTGCGGCCTGGAGCAGGCACCTCGAGCTCCTCCGGGCCCCGCATGCAGCCCCGCGAACCCCCAGCCCCACACACTCCCCGGCGGGCTGGAGGCTCCGTGTCCCCAGGCACAAGGCCCTTCTCAAAGGCGGCCCTGGGGTGTGTCTTCAAACCGCTCCACGTGTGGCCCCACCTGGCCGGGAACCCGCGGCCGGCCGCCGACGTAGGAGCAGACAGAGGGCGTCCCTGAGGCCCCCGCGCCTCTGCCCCTAAGTGGCCCCGCCGTCGCAGCCCCGGCCGCCCGCCTCTGACCGCCGCGTGCCATCCCCCCACCCCGCCCGCTCCGCCCGGCCCTCTAGAGACCCCCCCTCCCCGGGGGGCAGGGCTGAGCGCCCCCGGCCTCCCTCTCACCCTGCCTGTCTGTCCGCTCTCCCCGAGTCACGACACCGCTTCCTGCGTGAGGCTCCTGGATTCCGGCCTGGGACCACACGCCCCACGAGCTGTGTCGGCCACGAGAATTCTCACCTCAAGAGGCCCCAGAAGATGGACTCCCCGGGACGTCAGAATGGGACTTTGTGTGCAGATGGGCCACCGCAGAGGTGCCCGGGGTGAGACGAGGTCACTGACCTGTGTGTGGAGGGGTCCTCATGGGGGGAATTTGGACCCAGACACACTGGGGAGAAGGCGATGTGACGGCAGAGACGGAGACGGGGCTGGGAGTGGCCTGGGACCAACTGACCCCAGAACCCGCAGAGGAGCGGCCCCCAGCACCTTGACCTCGGGCTCCAGGCCTGAGAGGACGCGTCCCGTGTCCCAACCCCGCCCCCGTCTGGTGTTCTGTGCCGGGGCCGTAGGAATCCCACACTCGGCCTGCGGGAGGCGGCGCTGTGTTTGTTGACACCCAGGACAGTCACCGGCCGCCGTCTCTCTGGGCATGACCCCCACTCCTCCTCGGGGAGGGACCCAGGGTCCAGGACCCCCGTCCCACACGTCCTTGTCACGGCGACCTCCTCCCCTCACCCAGTCACCCCTGGGGCATCTCAGACCCCAGAAAGGAGCCGCAGCGGCGTGGAGACCTCGGCGAGTGGCCACAGGCCACCGCACCCACCCCGAGACCTGAGTGTGGCCATCTGAGAAGGGATGCACCAGCCCCCTGACCCAGGCGCCCCATTTCACAGGGCAGGTCCTCTGGCCGAGTCTATGGAGGGGGTTGTCGAGCAGGGGTGACTGAGGCCTGTGAACATGTGGGTCAGAGAGGTCCTCCCCAGGAGCCCAAGCACAGTGAGCCCAGGACGCGTCCATCTCTCCCCTCCTGTACCCCACAGAGTGAGGATAAAGCCCCAGTGACCCCCAAGAAAAACATGACACCCAGAGGACTAGACCATCAACAGACCGGGGACTAGTGTCCACCTCATTTCCCCGGAGAGAACAATGTCTTCACCGGGGCTGCAGACTGGCCCATGTCCCCCAAACACCCAGCTTCAGTGAGCCAGCCAGACAGAAAACCCACTTCCAGGGTCCCCTGTGTTAATAGACCCAGCCTTCGGGGGAGGCGGGCCCGGCCTGAGGGAGGATGCACGTGCTGCAGCGCCGGACACTCACTGCCCGTCGCCCTGTCCCTCTCCTGCTCCCTGTGGTCTCACACCCTCCGGAAACGCTCCTCTCCAAGCTCCAAGCACCCACATTTCCCACCTCTGCCCCATCACTCTCCACGTCAATTTGCTGTTTCCTCGCTGGGTGAAGAACAGGCTGAATGCCTGGCACTGGTGTTTTCAGCAATGTAGATGTGGCTTCCCTTCTCTTCTCGGCTGGGGTTTGGCGGGACACCAGGTGGCTTCCAGCGGTGCGAGGCTAGGCGCCGCCCTGCAGGGAACAACCCTGATCCCCGCGCCTAGAGCGCCGCCTGCTGGTCTCTCCGTCCTCCCGTCAGGCACAGTCTTCACCTTCCCCGCTGCCTCGGATGGTCCGTGTCCTCACTGTCCGACGATCAGCCCTTCCTTGCCACCGCCATCACCCCCAGCTCCACACCCCTCATCCAGCCTCAGGGATGACCCAGGACCCTTCCTGGGCTCCCCCGCCTGCCCACCCTTGGTCGGTGTCCTCAAGCCATGTATGCAGACAGGTGAGGATCCCCTCCAGATGCTCCCAAAAGCTTCACCCCAACATCCTCCCCGGGGTCGGCCCCGTGTCCCGTCGGCATGTTCCACCGTCACCAAGACCCCACCTCCATGGCGAGGGCAGGCATCAGGCCTGCTATGTGCACTGCTGTGCGTCCTGCTGTATACACAGGCATGACCCTGCCCCAGTACTCAGGAAAAGCAGCCCTACAGTGGGATGTGGGGAGACGACTGACTGCAGGGTGGACGTCAGCTCTCGGCTCACCAGGCAACGGCAGCTGGGTTCTTGCTCCTTGGACCCTTTCTCACCCAGCCTGACTGTGATCGGCTTTTTTTCCAACCCTGTTGTCCTTCCATTGGCCTCGCTCTTGTGAGCAGAGCAGGACAGTGTGGTCAGAAGTCACAGGCTGAGACACACAGGCACTGGCTGACCCGCGTGCACCCATGCTGACCACACGGAATGAGCACTGCACCAGGGCCTGTGCAATGCAGGTTCACCCACCCACAGAGAGGCTGGGCCTCTGCTCCTGACTCCAGGAGGTCACCTTGAGTCTGACGGGAGCACCAGTGTTCCATGGACCTCGCTCCAGGCTCTTCTGTGCTGATGGCGTGATGCATAGTGGCGCTTCCTGAGTCCCCCCGGGGGTTGGAGGCCAAGGTCAGGCACATGGTGGTCCCCACATTGACGTGACAGACCCCAATAAACCTTGCACCTCAGGACTCAGGTAGGCTTCCCTGGGCTGCCACAGCCAAGGACTCTGGACCAGGCTAGTCCCCTCTGTCCTCGCTGATTTTAACTTGCATCCTTCACCATAATAAACAGCTTTAGGGAGTTCTGGGAGGCTCCAAGAAAAAAGGAGCCGGGGAGGGGGTCTCTGGGTCCCCGACTCTGCAGTCAGGGTCAGAAGTCAGGGGAGGTCTTGGGCCCTGGAATCTGAAGGGCCCCCCTACCAGGGGAGGGGTAGGAGCCCCGGGTGGTAGTTAAGCTGAGTCCAAGGCCCTCCTGGGTAGGAGGCATCCTGGCCCCTGTGGATTCCGAAGAGGCCGGTTCCCTCCTCCCCTCCACCTCCCGGCCTGGTCCCTGCTCTTGAGAAATTCCCTAGGGTGGGGTCCTGGTGCTGGAGGTGCCCCGATGCTGTGGCGTCCTGAGCCTCCAGTGAGGATAACGGGAGTGGGGGAAGACTTGTGCACAGAAAGGGAGCTTCTGCCAAAACAAAGCCTGGGTCTGCCAGCACCCCACCCTGCCCCCACCCCCAGGCACACTGGGGGCAGAAACGTGAGAGCGAGGCTCCTTTCCCTCCCAAGACACACAGGACACATGGGCACTGGCCACTGGACTCCCACACAATATTAAAATCTCCCACGGAGGCCTGTTGGGTGAGAGACACTATTTAAAGACTATTAATGGGGCCAGGAGGGCCCAGGGGGTGAAGCTGGGGGTGGGGAGAGTTGGAAAATCACCCAAGGACTTGCTCTCCCTGCAGCGACCCCCCAGGTGAGCCCAGGTGGAGGTGGACCCCTCAAGTCAGAGCCCTCATGGCTCAGACACCCATATTCTGGGCATTTGGGAGACAAATACGCAAGCACCCCCAGTACTTGCCTACACCTGCTGCAGTTAGGGACTGCCCTGTCTTCTTCGTGGCCAAGTTGTCACCGCTTCCAGAAGGCCCCTTGAAGGCTAATGGGATGGGGGTTCCATGGCAGGAGCAGGGGTCCATGACTGGATGGGGGTGTCCACAGCAGGACTGGAGCGTTTGTGGTGGGCTGGAGGCCACGTGGCAGGCAGGAGGGCACCCACCCATCTTGCCCGTCCACATGTCATGATCATAGGCCTGCACACAGCACACCAGGCTGTGGATGTGGTAGAAGGTGCAGTGGTCCAGGGACCAGTCCAGCCCATGCAAGTGTCTGGCCACCGAGCAGTCAGTGTAGGTTATTCACAGGGAGCCCTGGCCATGCTCACACACTCCCGGGAAGGACCAGCATGGTCCCTGGAATGACCAGGAGGTTGGCCAGCAACGCCCCCGACACAACCTCACTGTTACCACAAGAAAAGACAACTCCGTGCAGATAGACAGAACATCACCAGTCTGATGCTGTCCTGAGGAAGGTCTCTGGCATCTGGGAACTGGTCGCTATAGTCGGTTGAATGGGGGTCCCCCAAAAAGTTATGTCCACGTCATGCCCCCCAGAATCTGAGAATGGAAGCTTTTTGGGAAGTAGGGTCTTTGCAGGTATAATTAGCTATGGATCTGGAGATGAGGTCATCCTGGATCAAGGTGGCCCTAAATCAATGACAGTGTCCTTCTAAGAGACCAGAGGAGAGACACAGACACAGAGGAGACAGCAGGTGAAGATGGAGGCAGAGATGGGAGAGATGTGGTCACAAGCCCAGGGACGCCTGGAGCCCCCAGAAGCTACATGAGGCAAGAAGGATCCTCCCCTGGAGCCTCTGGAGGGAAGGTGGCACTGGGACACCTTGATCTCAGACATCGGGTCTCCAGGGCTGAGAGAGGACAGGTTTCCGTTGTTCTGAGCCTCAGTTTGTTGTCGTTTGTCACAGTTGCCCCAGGAAGCTAACGCAGCTGGTGAGCAGCTCCCTGCCTTGATCTAAACCCTCCCACCTCCCATTAGGTGCAGAGGCCTGCACCTGTGCTGTTTGCACAAGCCATGTGGTTCATGCTGAACCCCAGCTCCCCTTCTGGGTACTGGCATTTTGGAGGGTGAGGGCACACACCACCACATGACCAGCCCCTCAGCTGGGTGCCAGAGTTCTAATGCTCTTCCCTGGGGGTGTGGGTAAATGTCATGGTTCTGCTCTTCGTCACTGGAGAAAGAGACACCCTAGAGACCCTTGAAGAAAGGAGGGGGAATGAAGGGTGATGAGGTGACTGGAGCAGGAGGGGCCCTCCCACCTGTGCATCCATCCCTACTGTACGCCGTGACCCATCTGTGAGCACACAAATGTGTGCTGAGTTCGTGTGAGCCGCCCAGCAAGTCCCCGAAGGTGAGGGCAGCCCTGCAGACGCCACCCTTTTCCTCCAAGCCTAGTAGGTGGAATACCCACTTCTCTTTGCCGTCCCAGAAGTGGTTCTGGAGCTGATCTGGGAGTGGTCCTGGGGTTTTGTAGGTTGAGCCCCTGTTGCTATGCCCCCACTTCCCTATAAGAGCATCCAGAGCAAGGGGTTTGCTCTGTTGCCTGAATGCCCCCTTCCACCAATATTCTCAGGAAAGTATCAGAGGACACTCATTCACACGCCCCTCCCAGCACAGAGGGCTCTCGTGGGCAGGCCCCTCCCAGGATATGGAGCTCACCTGGGCAGGCACCCAGCAGCCCACGGGGCTCACGTGGTCAGGCCCCTTCAAGGGCACAGGGGCCATCTGGGCATGCACCCCTACAGGGCTCGGCACACAGGAACCATGCATGTAACCCTCACTGCAGAGCACCCCCAGCCCACCTGTTGGTCAGAGCTGACCTTGAGCACCTCAGAGCAGAACTTGAACTAACAAACAGCAGCTCCTGGACAGGTCTGTGACCCTGGGCTTCAGTCATGTGGCCTCCCTGCACCGGGTCTTCCAGAGGTTTCCACTGCAGCCGGGGCACCAGGCTTCTGTCTCCACCCACCACCCCTCCTCTCCCTGACTCCTGGGTTCCTCTCATTAGGAGAGGGTCTTCTTGAAGTTGTCTCCCACTCACGGGCCAGATAAAATGATTAGAAAACAAGCCACGGCTGCAGCCCCTTGTCTATCCTGACTCTCAGGACCCTACACCTGTTCCTTGGACCTGGCCGGTGCAGCAAGGCCCATTTTCTGCAACTGTGAGCCCTTGAGGGGCGAGGACTGGCTGACCTGAGCAGCCTGACCGGCTGGCCAGCCCTGCCTGGGTTGAGGTCAATATAAACACCCCTCCAGGCAGCAAGAGCCCCTGCAGCTGGGCCTGATGCCATATTCTCTGTCCCATCAGCAGTCTCGGGGCTGGGCTGGTGGGAAGGAGTAGAGCCCACGGCTCTGTGGGTGGCCCGGTGTGAATGGGGCTCTGCTGGACTTTCTGCAGAAGTTGCCGGGCTGCCACCTGCTAAAGAAGAGGATGTGTCACCCATACCTGCCGCTGGAGTTTCTCCCCGGGCAGAGGTGAGGAAGGAAAAAAGCAGTGGGGGCCGGGACAGGAGGAGTACCTCAGGCCGGGAAATGGAAAGCTTCCACAAGAGCACCCGGGGCCAGGACCATCCTGCCTGGCCTGCGGGAGCCAACTCACCAAGTGTGCTATCACTGGCGTGGCTCCAAGCCCTTTCCTCCAGCCTGTAAGGTCCTTACACATATTTAGGTTTGCTTCCCTACGCAGGGTGGATAAAGTTCAGGAGCAGCTGGCCTGGGGGTCAGCTAAGGTTCACTCAGAGACGCCTCCACACCAGCTTTGCAATGAGCCTTGCGGGGCTGCCGGGCGTGCCAGCAGGCAGGCTGCTGACTGCATGTGAGAAAATTCCCCACCTCTGACCAACTTCAGAATTGTTCATCAGTGTACAAGTGTCCTGAGAGGGTTTTCTTTTTTTCCCATCTTTATTGGAGTATAATTGCTTTACAGTGGTGTGTTAGTTTCTGCTGTATAACAGTGTAATTAGCAGCTTGAATGATGATATCAAAGGTCCTGAATCAGGATTGAAATACTTAGCCCCCACATGTACAGGTGTAAGAACCTGGGGAGGCCGTGTGCACACAGCAGCCTTAGGGCTTCCGACTTGACCCCTCAATATTCTGGTGTCCAGCCACTGCTTTATGATTTCTGGGGGCCCAATGCTGACTCTAAGGGTTCCATAATCCAGCCTCTGTCTGCCTTAAGTGAGACCCACATTTCCAGGATCCTACAGAGCAGGGTCTGTGTGACTGTTCCGTAGCTTCTCTAACAAATGACCACAAGCTGGGTGGTTTAAAACGACAGGAATTCATCCTCCCCCAGTCCTGGAGAGCAGACATCTGAGATCAAGGTGTCGCAGAACTAAAGTCCCTCCAGAGGCTCCAGGACAGGGTTCTTCCTGCCTTTTCCAGCTTCTGGGGGCTCCAGGAATCCCCAGGCTTGTGGCTGCAGCCCTCCCATCTCTGCCTCCATCTTCACGTGGCTTCTCCTCTGTGTCTGTGTCTCTCCTCTTTTGTCTCTTACCAGAACCCTGTCATTGGATTTAGGGCCACTCTAACCCAAGATGACCTTATCTCGAGATCCTTAACTACATCTGCAAAGACCCTTTTCCCAAATATGGTGCTGTTCATGTGTTCTGGGGGGACACATCTTTTGGGGCCACCATTCAACCCATTATCTGTGCATGAAATAACTCTCTCATTTTAGGAGATCGCCAAGGTCCCGTATAGACTGGCACAGACATCAACCATGTGAGTGGGGGTCTGGGAAGAATGAGGACCCAGGAAGCACCTGGAAAGGATCAAGTCGTGGTGAGCTCTTCCACCATGGGGCCGTGAAAACAGCCACTCCACTCTGTCTGTGGAAAGGGTCCCAGTGCCAAGTCCAAAAGTAGTTACCTTGCAAAGCTGGCTCTTCTGGGATTTCATCATCAATAGCATCATGTAACCAATAACTATGGTCTTGGAGGAATCGCTTTCTGGTGTATGATGATGGCACTGTCACTTTAGGCTCATCAGCCTAGAATAGGAATGTTTGAAGTAGAAGAGTTTGGGAGATTGGGAAGGAATCTTCTTAGGGAGATTTTGAACCAATCTTCCCTGGTTGTCAAGGAAACCAAGCAGGTTTGTCCAGGTTGTCAAGGAAACTGCTTTGAAGCACCATTACCTGAGTGGTGGTCTCAGCATGAGCTGTGGTTTGAGAAAAGTATGATGAGACTAAGCCTTACTTTCTGTGACAGCTGGGGAGGGGTTTGTAAAGTACCTTGGTTTTTAGGGCAAAGGTTCATTGCTGGAACGAAGTGTCTCCCAAAATGGGCCAAGCCTCAAGGTGTTTCTTTGCCCTTCATGCGAGAGTCCAGGACAGGTGGGTGTCAGGGCCCAGGCTCTGTCCCCCTTGTTTCTCCTCTCTGCTTCTGGGTGGAGAGCTCCAACCAGCAACGTGGGGTGACCATGTGGGCACCAAGCCCTCTGTCCTAGCATGCAGACTGGCCAAGGCCCTCACCTCCTCCAACACTTCCCCTTGGTAACAGAAGACACTGTGCCCCAGCTGCAAGGGGTGGGAAGGCTGGGAGGTGCAGGGTAGCCATGAACAGGGAAAAGGGAAGTGGGTTCTGGTGGGCAGCTGGGCGGCCCTGCCGTGAGGGTCACCTGGACAGTAACACACAGTCTCTGGGTCCTGTGAAATGTGATTACACATCAGCATGATCTCTTCGATGCTCTGTGGTTCTGGAAATCCTATAGGAGGTGGTTCACAGCAGGTGAAGCTAATGTTCTCAGTGGAGGTGGTCAAGCCAAAGGTTTGCAGTTCAGACTGAAGGTGTCGATATACATACAGAACAAAACCATCTAGTGTGAATGTAGTTCACGCACGTTTAACATGAATGCAGTCATGTTATGCCTAAAATCTTCTATCCTGTGCCTCTCCTCAGGGACCCCCTCCTCAGTTCCTGATGCTTCTGTAAGTCACGTACAAGGGAATGGAGAGTGGGCTCTGTCCAGTCTGAGCCCTGAGTTACCCTGTGTGTGAGTCTGCTCGGGGCTGCCATAACAAATACCACAGACAGGGCAGCTTAAACAACAGACCAATCTCTAGCCCTGGTTGCTGTCCACAGGCTGGTTTCTCCTGAGGCCTCTCTCCTTGGCATATAGACAGCCATCTTCTCCCCATGTTCTCACATGGTTTCCCCCTGTGCCTAAATGTGTCCTAATCTCTTTTTGTAGGACATCAGTCCTATTGGATTAGGATCCACCCTACTGACTGCATTTTACCTTGATCATCTCTTTAAAAACTCCATCTCCAAATATAGCCACATCCTGGGGTCCTGGGGGTTAGTGATTCAGCATATGAAATTTGGGGTACACGACTGAGCCCACGCCATCCTGCTTAGGAAAAAACACAGGGCTTGGTCCCTCCTTCCCTCAAGTCACATAGGAATCATGCGATGGCCCAGGGAGAGGCCACTCCTGCAGTGTTTGTGTCCCAGCTGGGGAACCCTTCATTGCTCTGTTTGATCACACAGCAGCAGTGCCAGCTCCTTCCTGAGGTGAGCAGTTCTGGGGTTTTGTGCCGTATTGCCTGGCTTGCTTAGGTGCTCAGTGTCCGGGAACCAAGGAGACAGCAGTCTAGTAGGGTTGCCGGGGACTCCCAGGGCAATGGCAGATGTCTCACCAGACACCACAGCAAATGAGGGAAAACCTTTGGGGGGAATCACAGGAGGGAGAGAGTCACAGTCTCATTTATGCTTCAGAAAGACCACACTGGGGTGGGATATGAGAGGCACCGTGAGGGTGTTACCAAGTCTGAGCTCACACTGCTCACTGCACGACAGGCCAATGAATCAGAGACGAGGTGTTGAGGCAAGGAATATGACTTCATTCGGAAAGCCGGCAGACCAAGAAGATGGCAGACTAGTGTCTCTGAAAAACCATCTTTTCGGGGTTTGGATGCCAGCTTCTTTTATGGAACAGAGGGGGAGGAGATGAGGAAGTAAAGTAAAAATGTCATAAGATTTGCAAATGTCCCCTGGAATGGCCAGCCTCCGGGAGGTGATGTGTCAATTTCTTCTTTCTTGACGCCCTACACAGGTAGACAGGGTCAGAATGTACAAAGGCACTTTGGTTTAACATTCAGGCAGAGGGGCAGGGTTCTCTGAGCCAGGCCATTATGTATGACTATAATAACAAAATCAACAAAGATCAAAGGTTAAAGTCAAAGAAACAGATCGAACTTGGAGTCCTATTTAGCTCTTCCCTGTTAAAATTCCCCACGGTCAATGTCCATTCTACAGTCTTGTGGAAAAAGGGGTGACAACGTTCTAACTGCCCAGTCAGATGGATCTTTCTGGGAGTGTCCACCATCGGTGTCAGTGTTACAAATGGTGAGATTTGTCTTTTGTTCTGCTTTGGAAGTGTCTACTTTACACCTGTAGATTTAAAAATATTCACATCCGGGCTTTCCTGGTGGCGCAGTGGTTGAGAGTCCGCCTGCTAATGCAGGGGACGTGGGTTCGTGCCCCAGTCCGGGAGGATCCCACATGCCGCGGAGCGGCTGGGCACGTGGGCCATGGCCGCTGGGCCTGTGAGTCCGGAGCCTGTGCTCCACGGTGGGAGAGGCCACAACGGTGAGAGGCCCGCATACCGCTAAAAAGAAAAAAAAAAATCACAACATAAAAGTTGAGAGTTATCAGGAATTTTGAGGGCTTCAAGCCCAGGAGGCCACATCTCAAGTTAAGGAATTTAGCATTTTTTTAATGTATGGGAAAATGCAAGAGTCTGGGCTCACCAAAATCATTTTTTTGATATGTATCACAGCTATCTGGGACCTGTATCCTATATTTGCATATCCTGAGTTTCCTCAGAGCTCACTGGCTCATGTTGGAGTGCTGCAATCACTGATGACTGATGCTCTCCTCTTGGTCAGGAATTTGACCAATATTAAGGAGATATTTCGTGATCAAATTTTGTCCCTTGGTGCTGGGAGGCTCATCCCAGGTCAGGCAAAAATTCTCAATATGCCACTCCAGGTGCTAATCTTCAGATTAGGCCCTATTGATAATTAAAGATTCTCTGGCTCCTCTGTCTAATTATGATAAAGTCGACATTTTCCCTTGTTGCTCCTTCCCATACTTAGAATCACATTATTACAATTATTTTATGTTATAAAAGTGATCTACTTCCTTAAGATTTTCAGCCACATAAGTTTTGCTGGAGGCCTGGTTACACACTGGGTACTGCAAGAGACAACAATATTATAAAATAGACAGGATATAAGTAATGCAGCTAGTAACATTGACAAAAACATAGTGCAGCAGGGAGACACTTGGAATTTGGAAGTAAAAACAAAATAAAACTATGATTAGCATAATATCAAGTCAACAGGAGAGCCAGGTGGAGATGACAAATTCTGACAGGATCCAGTACAGTGAAGAAGATAAATGTTTTGTCTTTGTTTACAAAGTCATACTTTATCAACTTGTTGTAGGTCATAGCATAAGAGAAAATGTTTTTCCGAAAAACAAAGATTAAAGCCAGTATATTTATTTCCCAAAGTCATAAAGTTATAAATCATATTTACCAGTTTATTCAGTCCCATGTCATTAATTCCTGTTGATCTGGATGAAATAATCAGGTTTCCCATTAGTTTTGTTATTTGTTGCCCAGTCCAGTGATATTATCTAAAGGCTAGCAGAAACTTATATTTGTTAAAAAGTTCCTTTTTATCAGTCTTCTTAAAAATCTTCATTTTGTAAAAGCATCAGGACAAAACTTAAAATAGCATGGTTAGGCTGGAGAGGGCCTGCACTCTGCTGAGTACTCACCGCCCCCAACCAAGTGGTCGGACTCCAACACTGACCAGGGACTGGGGTCTTGGTACTCCGGCATGGTGTCAGGCCTGAGCCTCTGAGGTCAGCCTAGTTCAGGACATTGGACAACCAGAGACCTCCCGGCCCCACATAATAACAATCAGCGAGAGCTCTCCGAAAGATCTCTGTCTCAACACTAAGACCCAGCTCCACCCAATGGCCAGCTAACTCCAGTGCTGCACGCCCCATGCCAAACAACTAGCAAGACAGGAACACAGACTCACCCATTAGCAGAGAGGCTACCTAAAATCATAATAAGTTCACAGACACCCCAAAACACACCACCAGATGCGGCCCTGCCCTCCAGAAACACAAGATCCCGCCCCACCCACCAGACACAGGCACTAGTCTGCTCCACCAGGAAGCCTACACAAGCCACTCACCCACTGGGGGCAGACACCAAAAACAAAAACAACGGGAACTATGAACCTGCAGGCTGCAAAAAGGAGACCTCAAACACAGTGAGTTAAACAAAATGAGAAAACAGAGAAATATGCAGCAGATGAAGGAGCAAGGTAAAAACCCACCAGACCAAACAAATGAACAGGAAATAGGCAGTCTACCTGAAAAAAGAATTCAGAGTAATGATAGTAAACATGATCCAAAATCTTGGAAATAGAATGGAGAAAATACAAGAAACGTTTAACAAGGATCTAGAAGAAAAGCAAACAAACGATGAAGAATTTCCTTTCTCCAGAAGGAAATAATAGCAGAAAAACTGAGGCAGAACAGATAAATGACCTGGAAGACAAAATAGTGGAAATAACAACTGCAGAGCAGAATAAAGAAAAAAGAATGAAAAGAATTGAGGACAGTCTCAGAGACTTCTGGGACATTAAATGAACTAACATTCAAACTATAGGGGTCTCAGAAGAGGAAGAGAAAAATAAAGGGTCTGAGAAAATATTTGAAGAGATTATAGTTGAAAATGTCCCTAACATGGGGAAGGAAATAGTCAATCCAGTCCAAGAAGCACAGAGAGTCCCATACAGGACAAGGAGAAACACGCCAAGCCACATATTAAGCAAACTTTCAAAAATTAAATACAAAGAAAAAATTATTAAAAGCAGCAATGTGTTATGTGGCTGCTTCCCACTAGCTATCTATTTTACATTTGGTAGTGTATATATGTCCATGCCACTCTCTCACTTCGTCCCAGCTTACCATTCCCCTTCCCTGTGTCCTCAAGGCCGTTCTCTAGTAGGTCTGCGTCTTTATTACCGTCTTGCCTCTAGGTTCTTCCTGACTGATAAGGTTTTCATCTGTGTAACTGGCGGGTTCTTAATTAGCAGCTTGAATGATGATATCAAAGGTCCTGAATCAGGATTGAAATACTTAGCCCCCACATGTACAGGTGTAAGAACCTGGGGAGGCCGTGTGCACACAGCAGCCTTAGGGCTTCCGACTTGACCCCTCAATATTCTGGTGTCCAGCCACTGCTTTATGATTTCTGGGGGCCCAATGCTGACTCTAAGGGTTCCATAATCCAGCCTCTGTCTGCCTTAAGTGAGACCCACATTTCCAGGATCCTACAGAGCAGGGTCTGTGTGACTGTTCCGTAGCTTCTCTAACAAATGACCACAAGCTGGGTGGTTTAAAACGACAGGAATTCATCCTCCCCCAGTCCTGGAGAGCAGACATCTGAGATCAAGGTGTCGCAGAACTAAAGTCCCTCCAGAGGCTCCAGGACAGGGTTCTTCCTGCCTTTTCCAGCTTCTGGGGGCTCCAGGAATCCCCAGGC
Source organism: Physeter macrocephalus (assembly GCF_002837175.3). Lineage (NCBI taxonomy): Eukaryota > Metazoa > Chordata > Mammalia > Artiodactyla > Physeteridae > Physeter > Physeter macrocephalus. Next base: position 153,091,123 of record NC_041221.1, read on the forward strand.
TTGTGGCTGCAGCCCTCCCATCTCTGCCTCCATCTTCACGTGGCTTCTCCTCTGTGTCTGTGTCTCTCCTCTTTTGTCTCTTACCAGAACCCTGTCATTGGATTTAGGGCCACTCTAACCCAAGATGACCTTATCTCGAGATCCTTAACTACATCTGCAAAGACCCTTTTCCCAAATATGGTGCTGTTCATGTGTTCTGGGGGGACACATCTTTTGGGGCCACCATTCAACCCATTATCTGTGCATGAAATAACTCTCTCATTTTAGGAGATCGCCAAGGTCCCGTATAGACTGGCACAGACATCAACCATGTGAGTGGGGGTCTGGGAAGAATGAGGACCCAGGAAGCACCTGGAAAGGATCAAGTCGTGGTGAGCTCTTCCACCATGGGGCCGTGAAAACAGCCACTCCACTCTGTCTGTGGAAAGGGTCCCAGTGCCAAGTCCAAAAGTAGTTACCTTGCAAAGCTGGCTCTTCTGGGATTTCATCATCAATAGCATCATGTAACCAATAACTATGGTCTTGGAGGAATCGCTTTCTGGTGTATGATGATGGCACTGTCACTTTAGGCTCATCAGCCTAGAATAGGAATGTTTGAAGTAGAAGAGTTTGGGAGATTGGGAAGGAATCTTCTTAGGGAGATTTTGAACCAATCTTCCCTGGTTGTCAAGGAAACCAAGCAGGTTTGTCCAGGTTGTCAAGGAAACTGCTTTGAAGCACCATTACCTGAGTGGTGGTCTCAGCATGAGCTGTGGTTTGAGAAAAGTATGATGAGACTAAGCCTTACTTTCTGTGACAGCTGGGGAGGGGTTTGTAAAGTACCTTGGTTTTTAGGGCAAAGGTTCATTGCTGGAACGAAGTGTCTCCCAAAATGGGCCAAGCCTCAAGGTGTTTCTTTGCCCTTCATGCGAGAGTCCAGGACAGGTGGGTGTCAGGGCCCAGGCTCTGTCCCCCTTGTTTCTCCTCTCTGCTTCTGGGTGGAGAGCTCCAACCAGCAACGTGGGGTGACCATGTGGGCACCAAGCCCTCTGTCCTAGCATGCAGACTGGCCAAGGCCCTCACCTCCTCCAACACTTCCCCTTGGTAACAGAAGACACTGTGCCCCAGCTGCAAGGGGTGGGAAGGCTGGGAGGTGCAGGGTAGCCATGAACAGGGAAAAGGGAAGTGGGTTCTGGTGGGCAGCTGGGCGGCCCTGCCGTGAGGGTCACCTGGACAGTAACACACAGTCTCTGGGTCCTGTGAAATGTGATTACACATCAGCATGATCTCTTCGATGCTCTGTGGTTCTGGAAATCCTATAGGAGGTGGTTCACAGCAGGTGAAGCTAATGTTCTCAGTGGAGGTGGTCAAGCCAAAGGTTTGCAGTTCAGACTGAAGGTGTCGATATACATACAGAACAAAACCATCTAGTGTGAATGTAGTTCACGCACGTTTAACATGAATGCAGTCATGTTATGCCTAAAATCTTCTATCCTGTGCCTCTCCTCAGGGACCCCCTCCTCAGTTCCTGATGCTTCTGTAAGTCACGTACAAGGGAATGGAGAGTGGGCTCTGTCCAGTCTGAGCCCTGAGTTACCCTGTGTGTGAGTCTGCTCGGGGCTGCCATAACAAATACCACAGACAGGGCAGCTTAAACAACAGACCAATCTCTAGCCCTGGTTGCTGTCCACAGGCTGGTTTCTCCTGAGGCCTCTCTCCTTGGCATATAGACAGCCATCTTCTCCCCATGTTCTCACATGGTTTCCCCCTGTGCCTAAATGTGTCCTAATCTCTTTTTGTAGGACATCAGTCCTATTGGATTAGGATCCACCCTACTGACTGCATTTTACCTTGATCATCTCTTTAAAAACTCCATCTCCAAATATAGCCACATCCTGGGGTCCTGGGGGTTAGTGATTCAGCATATGAAATTTGGGGTACACGACTGAGCCCACGCCATCCTGCTTAGGAAAAAACACAGGGCTTGGTCCCTCCTTCCCTCAAGTCACATAGGAATCATGCGATGGCCCAGGGAGAGGCCACTCCTGCAGTGTTTGTGTCCCAGCTGGGGAACCCTTCATTGCTCTGTTTGATCACACAGCAGCAGTGCCAGCTCCTTCCTGAGGTGAGCAGTTCTGGGGTTTTGTGCCGTATTGCCTGGCTTGCTTAGGTGCTCAGTGTCCGGGAACCAAGGAGACAGCAGTCTAGTAGGGTTGCCGGGGACTCCCAGGGCAATGGCAGATGTCTCACCAGACACCACAGCAAATGAGGGAAAACCTTTGGGGGGAATCACAGGAGGGAGAGAGTCACAGTCTCATTTATGCTTCAGAAAGACCACACTGGGGTGGGATATGAGAGGCACCGTGAGGGTGTTACCAAGTCTGAGCTCACACTGCTCACTGCACGACAGGCCAATGAATCAGAGACGAGGTGTTGAGGCAAGGAATATGACTTCATTCGGAAAGCCGGCAGACCAAGAAGATGGCAGACTAGTGTCTCTGAAAAACCATCTTTTCGGGGTTTGGATGCCAGCTTCTTTTATGGAACAGAGGGGGAGGAGATGAGGAAGTAAAGTAAAAATGTCATAAGATTTGCAAATGTCCCCTGGAATGGCCAGCCTCCGGGAGGTGATGTGTCAATTTCTTCTTTCTTGACGCCCTACACAGGTAGACAGGGTCAGAATGTACAAAGGCACTTTGGTTTAACATTCAGGCAGAGGGGCAGGGTTCTCTGAGCCAGGCCATTATGTATGACTATAATAACAAAATCAACAAAGATCAAAGGTTAAAGTCAAAGAAACAGATCGAACTTGGAGTCCTATTTAGCTCTTCCCTGTTAAAATTCCCCACGGTCAATGTCCATTCTACAGTCTTGTGGAAAAAGGGGTGACAACGTTCTAACTGCCCAGTCAGATGGATCTTTCTGGGAGTGTCCACCATCGGTGTCAGTGTTACAAATGGTGAGATTTGTCTTTTGTTCTGCTTTGGAAGTGTCTACTTTACACCTGTAGATTTAAAAATATTCACATCCGGGCTTTCCTGGTGGCGCAGTGGTTGAGAGTCCGCCTGCTAATGCAGGGGACGTGGGTTCGTGCCCCAGTCCGGGAGGATCCCACATGCCGCGGAGCGGCTGGGCACGTGGGCCATGGCCGCTGGGCCTGTGAGTCCGGAGCCTGTGCTCCACGGTGGGAGAGGCCACAACGGTGAGAGGCCCGCATACCGCTAAAAAGAAAAAAAAAAATCACAACATAAAAGTTGAGAGTTATCAGGAATTTTGAGGGCTTCAAGCCCAGGAGGCCACATCTCAAGTTAAGGAATTTAGCATTTTTTTAATGTATGGGAAAATGCAAGAGTCTGGGCTCACCAAAATCATTTTTTTGATATGTATCACAGCTATCTGGGACCTGTATCCTATATTTGCATATCCTGAGTTTCCTCAGAGCTCACTGGCTCATGTTGGAGTGCTGCAATCACTGATGACTGATGCTCTCCTCTTGGTCAGGAATTTGACCAATATTAAGGAGATATTTCGTGATCAAATTTTGTCCCTTGGTGCTGGGAGGCTCATCCCAGGTCAGGCAAAAATTCTCAATATGCCACTCCAGGTGCTAATCTTCAGATTAGGCCCTATTGATAATTAAAGATTCTCTGGCTCCTCTGTCTAATTATGATAAAGTCGACATTTTCCCTTGTTGCTCCTTCCCATACTTAGAATCACATTATTACAATTATTTTATGTTATAAAAGTGATCTACTTCCTTAAGATTTTCAGCCACATAAGTTTTGCTGGAGGCCTGGTTACACACTGGGTACTGCAAGAGACAACAATATTATAAAATAGACAGGATATAAGTAATGCAGCTAGTAACATTGACAAAAACATAGTGCAGCAGGGAGACACTTGGAATTTGGAAGTAAAAACAAAATAAAACTATGATTAGCATAATATCAAGTCAACAGGAGAGCCAGGTGGAGATGACAAATTCTGACAGGATCCAGTACAGTGAAGAAGATAAATGTTTTGTCTTTGTTTACAAAGTCATACTTTATCAACTTGTTGTAGGTCATAGCATAAGAGAAAATGTTTTTCCGAAAAACAAAGATTAAAGCCAGTATATTTATTTCCCAAAGTCATAAAGTTATAAATCATATTTACCAGTTTATTCAGTCCCATGTCATTAATTCCTGTTGATCTGGATGAAATAATCAGGTTTCCCATTAGTTTTGTTATTTGTTGCCCAGTCCAGTGATATTATCTAAAGGCTAGCAGAAACTTATATTTGTTAAAAAGTTCCTTTTTATCAGTCTTCTTAAAAATCTTCATTTTGTAAAAGCATCAGGACAAAACTTAAAATAGCATGGTTAGGCTGGAGAGGGCCTGCACTCTGCTGAGTACTCACCGCCCCCAACCAAGTGGTCGGACTCCAACACTGACCAGGGACTGGGGTCTTGGTACTCCGGCATGGTGTCAGGCCTGAGCCTCTGAGGTCAGCCTAGTTCAGGACATTGGACAACCAGAGACCTCCCGGCCCCACATAATAACAATCAGCGAGAGCTCTCCGAAAGATCTCTGTCTCAACACTAAGACCCAGCTCCACCCAATGGCCAGCTAACTCCAGTGCTGCACGCCCCATGCCAAACAACTAGCAAGACAGGAACACAGACTCACCCATTAGCAGAGAGGCTACCTAAAATCATAATAAGTTCACAGACACCCCAAAACACACCACCAGATGCGGCCCTGCCCTCCAGAAACACAAGATCCCGCCCCACCCACCAGACACAGGCACTAGTCTGCTCCACCAGGAAGCCTACACAAGCCACTCACCCACTGGGGGCAGACACCAAAAACAAAAACAACGGGAACTATGAACCTGCAGGCTGCAAAAAGGAGACCTCAAACACAGTGAGTTAAACAAAATGAGAAAACAGAGAAATATGCAGCAGATGAAGGAGCAAGGTAAAAACCCACCAGACCAAACAAATGAACAGGAAATAGGCAGTCTACCTGAAAAAAGAATTCAGAGTAATGATAGTAAACATGATCCAAAATCTTGGAAATAGAATGGAGAAAATACAAGAAACGTTTAACAAGGATCTAGAAGAAAAGCAAACAAACGATGAAGAATTTCCTTTCTCCAGAAGGAAATAATAGCAGAAAAACTGAGGCAGAACAGATAAATGACCTGGAAGACAAAATAGTGGAAATAACAACTGCAGAGCAGAATAAAGAAAAAAGAATGAAAAGAATTGAGGACAGTCTCAGAGACTTCTGGGACATTAAATGAACTAACATTCAAACTATAGGGGTCTCAGAAGAGGAAGAGAAAAATAAAGGGTCTGAGAAAATATTTGAAGAGATTATAGTTGAAAATGTCCCTAACATGGGGAAGGAAATAGTCAATCCAGTCCAAGAAGCACAGAGAGTCCCATACAGGACAAGGAGAAACACGCCAAGCCACATATTAAGCAAACTTTCAAAAATTAAATACAAAGAAAAAATTATTAAAAGCAGCAAGGGAAAAGCAACAAATAACATACAAGA
>NC_041221.1:153096816-153162241 GCF_002837175.3 Physeter macrocephalus
CTCTAGGCAGGAAACACAGGAGAAGGAAAAGACCTACAAAAACAAACCCAAAACAATTAAGAAAACGGTAATAGGAACATACATATTGATAATTATCTTAAATGTAAATGGATTAAATGCTTCAACCAAAAGACATAGATTGGCTGAATGGATCGAAAAACAAGACCTGTATATATGCTGTCTACAAGAGACCCACTTCAGACCTAAGGACACATACAGATTGAAAGTGAGGGGATGGAAAAAAGATATTTCATGCAAATGGAAATCAAAAGAAAGCTGGAGTAACAATTCTCATATCACACAAAATAGACTTTAAAATAAAGACTATTACAAGAGACAAAGAAGGACACTACATAATGATCAAGGGATCAATCCAAGAAGAAGAAATAACAATTGTAAATATTTATGCACCCAACATAGGAGCACCTGAATACATAAGGCAAATACTAACAGCTGTAAAAGGGGAAATTGACAGTAACACTATCATAGTTAGGGGCCTTTAACACCCCACTTTCACCAATGGACAGATCATCCAAAATCAAAATAAATAAGGAAACACAAGCTTTAAATGACACATTAAATAAGATGGATTTAATTGATATTTATAGGACATTCCATCCAAAAATAACAGAATAAACTTTCTTCTCAAGTGCTCATGGAACATTCTCCAGGAGAGATCATATCTTAGGTCACAAATCAAGCCTTGGTAAATTTAAGAAAATTGAAATCGTATCACGTATCTTTTCCAGCCACAATGTTATGAGACTAGAAATCAATTACAGGGAAAAAAAAGTAAAAAATACAAACATATGGAGGCTAAACAACACACTACTAAATAACCAAGAGATGACTGAAGAAATCTAAGAGGAAATCAAAAAATGCCTAGAAAAAAACGACAACCCAAAACCTATGGGATGCAGCAAAAACAGTTATAAGAGGGAAGTTTAAAGCAATATAATCTTACTTCAAGAAACAAGAAAAATCTCAAATAAACAACCTAACCTAACACCTAAAGCAATTAGAGAAAGAAGAACAAAAAACCCCCAAAGTTAGCAGAAGGAAAGAAATCATAAAGATCAGATCAGAAATAAATGAAATGAAAGAAACAACAGCAAAGATCAATAAAACTACAAGGTGGTTCTTTGAGAAGATAAACAAAATTGATAAATCATTAGCCAGACTCATCAAGAAAAAAAGAGAGAAGACTCAAATCAACAGAATTAGAAATGGAAAGGGAGAAGTAATAACTGACACTGCAGAAATGCAAAGGATCATGAGAGATTGCTACAAGCAACTATATGCCAATAAAATGGACAACCTGAAAGAAATGGACAACTTCTTAGAAAAGCACAACCTTCCGAGACTGAACCAGGGAGAAATAGAAAATATAAAGGACCAATCACAAGTAATGAAACTGAAACTGTGATTAAAAATCTTCCAACACACAAAAGCTCAGGACCAGATGGATTCACAGGCAAATTCTATCAAACATTTAGCCAGGAATGCAAGGATTCTTCAATATATGCAAATTAATCAATGTGATACACCATATTAACAAATTGAAGGAGAAAAACCATACGATCATCTCAATAGATGCAGAAAAAGCTTTCGAAAAAATTCAAAGCCCATTTATGATTAAAAAAAACTCTCCAGAAAGTAGGCATACCTCAACATAATAAAGGCCATATGTGACAAACCCAGAGCCAACATCATTCTCAATGGTGAAAAACTGAAACCATTTCCTCTAAGATCAGGAACAAGACAAGGTTGCCAACTCTCACCACTATTATTCAACATAGTTTTGGAAGTTTTAGCCACACCATTCAGAGAAGAAAGAGAAATAAAAGGAATACAAATTGGAAAAGAAAAAGTAAAGCTGTCACTGTTTGCAGATGACATGATACTATACATAGAGAATCCTAAAGATGTTACCAGAAAACTACTAGAGCTAATCAATGAATTTGGTAAAGTAGGAAGATACAAAATTAATGCATAGAAATCTCTTGCATTCCTATACACTAACGATGAAAAATCTGAAAGAGAAATTAAGGCAACACTCCCATTTACCATTGCAACAAAAAGCATAAAATACCTAGGAATAAACCTACCTAAGGAGACAAAAGACCTGTATGCAGAAAACTATAAGACACTGATGAAAGAAATTAAAGATGATACAAAAAGATGGAGAGATATACCATGTTCTTGCATTGGAGGAATCACCATTATGAAAATTACTATACCACCCAAAGCAATCTACAGATTCAATGAAATCCCTATCAAACTACCAATAGCATTTTTCACAGAACTAGAAAAAAAAATTTCACAATTTTTATGGAAACACAAAAGACCTCGAATAACCAAAGAAATCTTGAGAAAGAAAAATGGAGCTGGAGGATTCAGGCTCCTGGACTTCAGACTATACTACAAAGCTACAGTAATCAAGACAGTATGGTACTGGCACAAAAACAGAAATATAGATCAATGGAACAGGAGAGAAAGCCCAGAGATCAATCCACGCACATATGGTCACTGTATATTTGATAAAGGAGGCAAGAATATACAATAGAGAAAAGACAGCCTCTTCAATAAGTGGTGCTGGGAAAACTGGACAGCTACATGTAAAAGAATGTAATTACAACACTCCCTAACATCATACACAAAAATAAACTCAAAATGGATGAAAGACCTAAATGTAACGCCAGACACTATAAAACTCTTAGAGGAAAACATAGGCAAAACACTATGACATACATCACAGCAAGATCCTTTTTGACCCAACTCCTAGAGAAATGGAAATAAAAACAAAAATAAACAAATGGGACCTAATGAAACTTAAAAGCTTTTGCACAGCAAAGGATACCATAAAAAAACGAAAAGACAACCCTCAGAATGAGGGAAAATATTTGCAAATGAAGAAACTGACAAAGGATTAATCTCCAAAATATACAAGCAGCTCATGCAGCTTTCCCCAGGTTTTCTCATAATATTTTAAGTTCTGCCATTCAGACGATAAAAGTGTTCAGATTCTATGACTATTAGAAGAAATTCATGGAAGCAACCTAAGTGTCCATCGACAGATGAGGGGATAAAGAAGATGTGGCACATATATACAATGGAATATTACTCAGCCATAAAAAGAAATGAAATTGAGTTATTTGTAGTGAGGTGGATGGACCTAGAGTCTGTCATACAGAATGAAGTAAGTCAGAAAGAGAAAAACACATACCGCATGCTAACACATATATATGGAATCTTAAAAAAAAGAAAAAAAATGTTTCTGATGAACCTCTAGTCAGGGCAGTAATAAAGATGCAGATGTAGAGAATGGACCTGAGGACAGGGGGAGAGGGAAGGTTAAGCTGGGTTGAACTGAGAGAGTAGCACCGACATATATACACTACCAAATGTAAAATAGATAGCTAGCAGGAAGCAGCTGCATCGCACAGGGAGATCAGCTCAGTGCTTTGTGACCACCTATAGGGGTGGGATAGGGATGGTGGGAGGGAGACGCAAGAGGGAGGGGATATGGGGATATATGTATACTTATAGCTGATTCACACTGTTATACAGCAGAAACTAACACAACATTGTATAGCAATTATACTCCAATAAAGATGTTAAAAAATAAAATAAATTAAAAGGACATGAAAAAATTGTCAACATCATGAATAATTAGAGATATGCAAATCCAAACAACAAAGCGGTATCACCTCACACCAGGCAGAATGGTCATCAGCAAAAAGTCTACAAACAGTAAATGCTGAAGAGGTTGTGGATAAATGTGTACCCTCCTATGCTGTTGGAGATATGTAAACTCTTAACAGCCACTAATGTGAACAGAATGGAGGTGTCTTTAAAAGGTAAAAATTGAGTTATGATATGATCTGCCAGACCCACTACTGGGCCTATAACTCGAGGAAACCAGAACTGAAAAGGCAGAGGCACCCAAACGTGCACTGCAGCATATTTACAACAGCCAAGACTTGTAAGCCACGAAAATGTCCATCGACACATGAATGGACAAAGAATAAGTGATACATGTACACAGTGCTATATAAGCCCGGAAAAAGAATGAAACATTGACTGCCCTTTGCAGTGCCATAGATGAGCCTAGAAATAATCATACTATGTGAAATAAGTCATAAAGAGAAAGACAAATATCCTATGATATCATTTATGGGATTATCTAAAAATTGATATCAAGAACATATTTTCACACAGAAAGACACTCACAGACTTAGAAGACAAACTTATGGTTAAACAAAAGGAAAGGTGGGAGGAATGGATAAGTTAGGATATGGGAGTTAACATACATATACTAACAAATGTAACATATGTAATCACCAAAGACCACCTTGTACCAAGGAATGTCTACTCAACACTGTGTAATAACCTACATGGGAACAGGATCTGAAGATGAATAGATATATGTATATGTATAAAGGAACCAGATTCTCTACACCTATAACAAACACAACATTGTAATCACTTTTACTCTGAAAGAAAATAAAAATTAAATTTAAAAAACAAACAAGAAGTAATGAGACAAGATTTTGGCAGTTTGTCCTGGCACATTCCACTCCAATTTACAACCTAGGAACAGTTTCCGGGAAGGCTCTCCTGCCCTAGACAGCAGAGTTTGGAACGTAGAAATCCTGCCACCTTGTGGCCGTTTCCCACAACAGCAGTTTTAAATCCAGTGCTAAAGGTCACAATATTCAGGACTGCAGGGCTGTAAATGACACCTGCAATCAAAAAGTGTCCTGCGGCCGGCAATTGACAAAAAATTTCAAAACAGGGCAAACTTTCATGAAGATAATTTCAAGAGGTAAATTTTTCTCACTGTATTTTTAAAGAAATAAAAAATAACATGGAAAAATTCTCAACATCACGAATTACTAGAGACATGCAAATCCAAAGTACCGAAAAATATCACCTCACATCTATCAGAATGGCCATGAGCAAAAAGTCTACAAACAATAAATACTGAAGTGGTTTTGGAGAAATGCTTACCCTCTGTGCTGTTGGTGAGATGTAGACTGGTAACAGCCACTAATGAGAACAGAATGGAGGTGCCTGTAAATGGTAAAAACTGAGCTACCATATGATCCAGCAGGCCCACTACTGGGCCTATCAACCGAGAAGTCTGGAATCAAAAAGTCACAGGCACCCAAACGTCCACCGCAGCAAGATTTACAATAACCAAGACATGGAAGCAACCAAAATGTCCATCAACACATGAATGGACAAAAAAGAAGTGGTACATGTACACAGTGGAATATTAGCCCCAGAAAAGGATGAAACAATGCCGTTTTCAGCACCATAGATGAGCCTAGATATAATCATACTACATGAAGTAAGTCAGAAAAAGAAAGACAAATATCCTATGACATCATTTATAGGTGTTATCTAAAAATTGATACCAATGAACAAATTTCCACAGAGATTTACTCTGATAAATAAAAATTAAATTAAAAAACAAACAAGAATTAATGAGGCATAAGCTTTTGGGGGTTTTTCCTGGCACATTCCTCTCCAATTTACAACCTATGAACATGACTTCCAGGAAAGATCTGATGCCCTAATAACTAGAGTTGGGAATGTAGAAATCCTGCTGCCTTGTGGCCATTTCCCGCAACAGCAGCTTTAAAGATAGTGCTAATAGTCACTTAATATTCACAAGGACTGCAGGGCTGTAAATGACACCTACCCTCAAAAACTGTCCTGAGGTCAGTAATAGACAAAAAAATTCAATACAGGGCAAATTTTCAAGAAGACAATTTCAAGACGTAAATTTTACTCACACTTAAAAAAAAAAAAGGACATGGCAAAATGCTCAATATCACGAATTATTAGGGTCATACAAATCCTAACTACAAAAAGGAGCAGGGAAGGAATAAGACACAAGCCCTTGGGTGTTTGTCCAGGTACATTCCACTCTAATTTCCAATCAGCAAAAGGACTTTCCCTAACGCTCAGGTTGCCCCAATTACCAGAGCGGGACATGAAGATATCCGGCTGGTTTGTGGACATTTCCCAAAACAACAACTTGAAAACTGGTGCTTGGGGGAACTACATAGTCATAAGGCCCTCGAGGCTGTAAATGACACATGTGTCTTGGGGTTATTTATGGAAAACAACTTCAAAACAAGGTAGAATTTCAGGAACCAGATATCAAGATGTAAATTTCCCTCAGAGTGATTTTATTATTATTTTTAAATGCCCACCAGAAGCTGCTCAACATCGGAAATTGTAGGTAATGCAAAAAAGACTGCAATGAGGTATCACCTCTCACCAGTCAGAATGACCATCACCACAAAGTCTCAAAAGAATAAATGCTGGAGAGAGTGTGAAGAAAAGTGAACCATGTTATACTGTTGCTGGGAATAAAATTTACTAACAGGCACTCTGGAGAACAGTATAGAGGTTCCTTAAAAATAGAAAAATAGAGCTACCTTAGGATCCAACAATTCCACTTCTGGGTGTAAATCTGGGGAAAACCAGGAATCGACAAGACACATGCACCCCAACGTTCACTGTAGCACTGTTTCCAAGAGCTTAGACTAGGAAGCAATGACAGTGTCCACAGAAGGGTGAATGGATAAAGATGTATATGTTAGACATATATACACTGGAATATTACTCAACCATGAAATGAATGAAATAAGGTCAGTTGCAGCACCTCGGATGTACCTATACGATCACACTAAGTGACATAAGTCAGACAGGGAAAGATAAATTTCATATGATATCACTTAGAGGTGGAATCTAAAAATTGATACAAATGAACTAACTTACAAAACAGACAGAGAGTCACAGATTTAGAAAACAAACTTATGGCTACCAAAGGGGAAAGGTGGCGAGGGCGGGGTGCGAGGCATAAACCAGGAGGTTGAAATTGGCATACATATTCTTATATAGAGAAAATAGATAATCAGTAAGGACCTACTGTATAGCACAGGGAATTCGACCCCACAGATTCTAATAACCAAAAAAGAATACATAAGAATATGTAAGAATCCAAAAAAGTATAGACATCTTTGTATAACTGATTCCAGTTGTACTCAAAAGAGGAACACAACTTTGTAAGTCAGCTATACTCCATCATACAATGAAAATTAAATTCCAAAAAACACAATAAAAAAGCAGAGAGAGAGAGAGAGAGAGAGAGAGAGAAATGGTTTCTAAATTGTTTCAGATGCAATGACCCAAATTGGCGTCACATCCCTGGAGCCAGAGCTGGCTTGGGTGCCAAGGCTGTGCTGTCATGGGGCTGAGAGATCTGGGGAGGAAGTGCCAGTAAATGAGGCGCCCCTGGAATTGCACTGCCTGATCCCACTATAAGGATCCAAAATCCCCAGGTCCAGGCAAGCCCCCCTACTGCTAAAACATGGCTCAGACACTGAAAGGATGGGGGACGCCCTGGGCTGGAAGAGATTTAAAAAATCACCTAGTCTCCACTTCTGCAGGTGTTGGGGTTCCCACCTCTAGCCTTTTTTTACAGTCACCCCACAGATGAAGACAGCACCCTCAACAGCCGGTTGTACAGCGTGGAATTTGTCCCAGGGGAACGGGAAGGGGGGTAAGGAATGAGACACAAGCCCGAGGGTGTTTGGACAGGAACAAGCCATTCTAATTTCCAATCAGGAAGAGGAATTTCCCAAAGGTTTAGGTTGCCCCAGTAACCAGAGTGGGACTTGAAGCATCCTGCACCTTGTGGCAGGTTCCCGAAACAAGTGGAAAACCAGTGCTCAGGTGCACTACAATTCACAAGGCCTGCAGGGTAGTAAATGACACCTGTCCTAGAAAAATGTATTGGAATAAGTAATTGAAAAGGACTTGAAAACAAGGCAGACTTGCAGGAACCGGATTTCAGGAGGTACATTTGACTTGCCATTAAAGCCCATGAAAAGCTGCTCAACGTTCGGTGAAACCCGAACGCCCTTTATGGCCAAGTGAATATGCAGGAAATGCAAATCAACAATACAAAGAGGTATCACCTCGTACCAGTCAGAATGGCCATCCTCACAAAGTCTAAAAACCAGAAATGCTGGAGAGGGCCAGGAGAAAAGGGAACCCTGCTACGCTTATGGTGGGAATGTAAATTGCTAACAGCCACTCTGGAGAACAGTATGGGGTTTCCTTAAAAATCGAAAAAATAGAGCTACAGAGGATACAGCACTTCCACTGCTTGGGGTGTATCTTGGGGAAACCATAAATCGACAGGACACAGGCACCCAACGTTTAGTGTTGCCCTGCTTTCAAGAGCCTCTACTTGAAAGCAACTTAAATGTCCTTGGAAGGAAAAAATGGATAAAGAAGATCTGGTACTTATGTACAATGGAATATTACTCAGCCATGAAATGAAGGAAATGTGGTCATTTGTAGGAACTCAGATGGACCTAGATACGATCATACTAAGTGACATAAGTCAGACAGAGAAAGAGAAATATCACATGATATCACTTATAGGTGGAATCTAAAAATTGATACAAATGAACAAACTTACAAAACAGAAACAGAGTCACAGATTTAGAAAACAAACTTACATTTACCAAAGGGTGGTGTGAGGGGGGGAGGTATAAACCAGGAGGTTTAAATTAGCATACATACCCTTACATAGAGAAAATAGTTAATCCATAGGGATCCACTGTATAGCACATAGAACTCAAATCAACACACTGTAATAGCCAAAAAAGAATATATGAGAATGGCAAAAATCTGAAGAAGAATATATAGATGTCTCTTTGTAAGTGAATCAGGATGCTGTACAATAGAAAGAAACACAACATTGTAAATCTGCTATACTCCATTAGAAAAATAAACTTAAAAAAAAAAAAAAGAGAAAGTGTTCCTAAATTCATTCAGAGGTAGTGACCCAACCTGGTATCACATCATCTGGAGCCAGAGCTGGATGGGGATCCATGGCTAGACTGCCGTGGGGCTGAGAGAGCTGATAAGGTTCTGCCAGCAAATAATCCCCATTGGATTTGTACTGCCTAATCCCCAATTCATGGGTCCAAAATCACCAGGTGCAGGGGAGCCAACCTAAAGTTAAACATGCCTGGGAAACCCAAAGGATGGTAGACACCCTGGGTGGGGCGGGGCGGGGTGGGGCGGGGAGAGATTTTAAAAGTCACCTAATATCCACATCTCCTGATGGTGGGGTTCCCACCTCCAACCTCTTTCCTTAGAGTCTCCCCACTAGGGCAACACAACATACTTAACAGCTGGCTTTGCACGTGTTTAAATTTTTCCGGTGGATGGAGGGTTGTGGGGGAAGGGAGGAGACCTTAAGCCCCGGAGTGTTTGGACAGGCACAGGCCACTCTAATTTGCAATCAGGGAGAGGACTTTCCCAAAGGCTCAGGTTGCCCCAGTAACCAGAATGGGGCTTGAAGAAAACCTGACACCTTGTGGCCATTTCCGGAAACAACAAGTTGAAAACCTGTGATCAGGGGCACTTCGATTCACAAACCCGCAGGGTTGTAAATGACACGTATCCTCGAAACAAGACTTAGGGTAAGTAATTGAAAAGGACTTGAAAACAAGGCAGAACTGCAAGAACCGGATTTCAAGAAGTACGTTTGACCCGCCGTTAAAAAACATGAAAATCTGCTCAACATCGCCGATGATTGGCTTGGCCAAAAAGGGCATTCAGCTTTATCCATAAGGTATTAACGAAAAAACCAAATGCTCTTTTTGGCCAACCCAATATTCGGGAAATGTAAGTCAACACTACAAAGAGGTATCAGCTCACACCAGTCAGAATGCCCCTCACCACAAAGTCTAAAAACAAGAAATGCTGGAGAGGACGTGGAGAAAAGGGAAGCCGGCTATGCTGATGGTGGGAATGTAAACTGCTATCAGCCACTCTGGGGAACATTATGGAGTTTCCTTAAAAATCTAAAAAACTGAGCTACAGAAAATACGGCAATTCCACTCGTGGGCATATTATCTTGGGAAAAGTATAAATCAACAAGGCACATGCACCCCAACATGTAGTGCAGCCCTGTTTAAAGGTGCTAGGCTCGGGACTTCCCTGGTGGCACAGTGGTTAAGAATCCTCCTGCCAACGCAGGGGACATGGGTTTGAGCCCTCGTCTGGGAAGATCCCATGTGCCGTGGAGCAATAAAGCCGTGCGCCACACTACTGAGCCTGCACTCTAGAGCCCGTGCTCCGCAACAAGAGAAGCCACCACAATAAGAAGCTCGTGCACTGCAACCAAGGAAGAGTAGCCCCTGCTCGCCGCAACTAGAGAAAGCCCGCGCGCAGCAATGAAGATCCAATGCAGCCAAAAATAAATTAAAAAAAAAAAACAGATGCTAGTCTTGGAAGCAACCTAACTGTCCTTGGAAGGAAGAATGGATAAAGAAGATGTGGTACTTATGTACAATGTAATATTACTCAGCCATAAAATGAAGGAAATAAGGCCAGCTGCTGCAACTCGGATGGATCTAGATACAATCATACTAAGTGATGTAAGTCAGACAAAGAGAAATATCACATGATATCACCTAGGTGGAATCTCAAAATTGATACAAATGAACAAACTTACAAAACAGAAACAGAGTCACAGATTTAGAAAACAAACTTATGGCTACCAAAGGGGAAAGGAATGGGGGGGGAGTATAAACCAGGAAGTTTAAATTAGCATACATGCCCTTACATAGAGAAAATAGGTAATCAATAAGGACCTACTGTACAGCACATAGAATTCGACTCAACACACTGTAATAACCAAAAAAGAATATATAAGACTGGTAAGAATCTGAAAAAGAATATATATTTGTCTCTCTGTGATTCAAGTGGATGTACACCAGAAAGAAACACAGCATTGTAAATCATCTACATTCCATTATAAAAATAAAGTACATAAAGAGAGTGAGAGAGAAATTGTTACTATTTGTTCAGGGGTGGTGAGGCAACCTGGTGTCACATCATCTGGAGCCAGCGCTGGCTTGGGTCCCAAGGCTGGACTGTCATGGGGCTGCGGGAGCTGGTGAGGATGGGCCAGCAAATGCAGCCCCATTGGAGTTATACTGCCTGATCCTCACTCCATTGGTCCAAACTCTCCAGTTGCAGGGGAGCCAACCTACAGCTAAAACATGCCTGGGACACACAAAGGATGGTGGACCCTGTGGGCAGGAAGATATTTGAAAAGTCACCTCATCTCCTCATCTCCTGGTGCTCGGGTTGCCCCCTCCAGGCTCTTTCCTTAAAGTCTCCCGGCTTGGGGAAGGTTCACCCTCAACAGCCAGTTTTGCATGGCTTGGAATTTGTCTGGGGGATGAAGGGGAAGGGGGGAAAGGAATGAGACACCACCACCCCTAGGTGTTTGGACAGGCACATGCCACTCTAACTTCCAATCAGGAAGAGGAATTTCCCGAAGGCTCGTGGTGCCCCAGCAACCACAATGGGGCTTGAAGCAATCCTTCCGTTTTGTGCCTTTTCCCAAAATAACAACTTGAAAACTGATGCTCAGGGGCACTGCATATTCACAAGGCCTGCAGGGTTGTAAATGACACCTGATGCAAATCAGCACTACAACGAGGTATCACCTTTCACGAGTCAAAATGGCTCTCATCAGAAAGTCTAAAAGGAAGAAATGCTGAGAGGGTGTGGTTCCTCCAAAATCTAAAAATTGAGCTAACAGAGGATACTGCAGTTCCACTCCTGGGTGTCAATCCGGGGAAAACTATAAATCGACAAGACACATGCGCCCAAACGTTCACTGTATCATGGTTTATAAGAGCCTCAACTTGGAAGCAATGAAAAGTGTCCACTCAAGTAAGAAAGGATAAAGAAGAGATGGTACCTATAAACAATGGAATATTACTCAACCCTAAAATGAATGATATAAGCCCATTTGCAGGAACTCGGACAGACCTAGATAGGATCATACTAAGTGACATAAGTCAGATACAGAAAGATAAATTTCATATGATATCACTTACTGGTGGAATCTAAATATTGATACAAAAAACTCACTTACAAGACAGACACTGAATCCCAGACTTAGAAAACAAAATTATGGCTACCAACGGGAAAGGTGGGGGAGGGAGGAGGCATAAATTAAGAGGGCTAAATTAGCATACATACCCTTATATAGAGTAAAGAGATAATAAGTTTCTACAGTGTAGCACGGGGAACTCAACAAAACACACTGTAAGGACCTCAAAGAAAAAAGAATCTAAAAGGAATATATAGACATCTTTGCATAAGTGATTCAACTTGCTCTTCACCAAAAAGAAACACAACATGTAAATCAGCTATACTCCTCTATACAAATAAAATTAAATTACAAATAAAAAAAGGGGGAGAGAGAAATGGTTATTCAGTTTCCTGAGGTGCAGTGACCCACCCTGGACTCACGTCAAAGGAGCCAGAGCTGGCTTGTGTCCCCAGGCGGCACTGTCATGGGGCTGAGAGAGCTGAGGAAGTAGTGCCAGCAACTTCAGCCCCCTTGGACTTGTACTGCCTGGTCCCCACTACATGGATCCATATTCACCAGGTCCAGGCAAGCCCCCCTACAGCTAAATCATGCCTCAACACCCTAAGGATGGTGGACCCTCTGGGCTGGAAGCGATCTGAAGATTCACCTGGTCTCCACATCTCCCGATGTTTGGGTTCCCACCTCTAGCCTTTTTTTTTTTTTTTTTTTTTACATTCGCCCCACCTGCAGGAGACAGCATCCTCAACAGGCGGTTGGGCGGGGCTTGGAATTAATCCAGGGCATGATGGGTAGGGGGGTAGAAGGAATGAGATACAAGTCCTTGAATGTTTGGGCTGGCACATTCTCCTCTAATTTCCAATCAGGAACAGGATTCTCCCTAAGGCTCAGGTTGCCCCAGTAAACAAAGTGAGGCATGAAGAAATCCTGCCGCCTTGCGGCCGTTTCCCGAAACAACAACTTGAAAACCGGTGCTTAGTGGCACTGCATATTCACAAGGCCCTCGAGACTGTAAATGTCAGCTGCGTCTTGAAGCTAGTTATCTAAAATGACTTCAAATTAAGGCAGAATTCAGGAACTGGATTTTAAGTGGTAAATTTTACTCCTACTGTTTGGAAAAACATAAAGCACATGAAAAGCTGCTCAACATCACAAAGAGGAGGGAAATGCAAATAGCACTACAAGAGGTATCACCTTTCACGAGTCAGAATGGCTCTCATCAGAAAGTCTAAAAGGACGAAATGCTGGAGGGCACGTGGAAAAAAGGAACCCTGCTACAGTGGCTGCTGGGAATGTAAATTGCTAACAGCCACTCTGGAGAACAGTATGGTGGTTCCTTGAAAATCTAAAAACAGAGCTACCAGAGGATACTGCAACTCCACTCCTAGGTGTCAATCCAGGGAAAACCAAAAATCGACAAGACACATGCACCCCAACGTTCACTGTAGCGCTGTTTATAAGAGCCTCGACTTGGAAGCAACAAAAGTCTCTGTCGAAGGATGAATGGATAAAGAAGATATGGTACGTATAAACAATGGAATATTAACCATGAAATGAATGAAATAAGGCCAGTTGCAACAACTCAGACCTAGATATGATCATACTAAATGATATAAGTCAGAGAAAGATAAATTTCATATGATATCATTTAGTGGTGGAATCTAAAAATCGATACAAATGAACTAACTTCCAAAATGGACACAGAATCACAGACTTAGAAAACAAATTCATGGCTACCAACGGGAAAGGTGGGGGAGGGGAGAGGCATAAATTAGGAGGTTTCAATTAGCATACATACCCTTATATAGAGAAAACAGATAATCAATAAGGACCTGCTATATAGCACAGGGAACTCGACTCAATACACTGCAATGACCTCAAAGGAAAAAGAATCTGAAAAAGAAAATATAGATGTCTCTGTATAAGTAATTCAAGTTGCTGTACACCAAAAAGAAATGCAACATTGTAAAACAGCTATACTCCTCTATACAATTGTTACCAAAAAAAAAAGAAAAAAGAGAGAGAGAGATGGTTACTAAATTTCTTGAGTCCCAGTGATCCAAACTGGCCTCACATCCCTGGAGCCAGAGCTGGCTTGTGTCCCCAGGCGGCACTGTCATGGGGCTGAGAGAGCTGCGGAAGTAGTGTCAGCAAGTTCAGCCTCCTTAGACTTGTACTGCCTGGTGCCAGCTACACGGGACCAAATTCTCCAGGTCCAGGCAAGCCCGGCTACAGCTAAATCATGCCTAGGACACCCAAAGGATGGTGGACCCTCTGAGCTGGAAGAAATTTTAAAAGTCACCTGCTCTCCACATCTCCTGGTGTTGGGGTTCCCACAGCTAGCCTTTTGTTTTCTACAGTCGCCCCACCTGCAGGAGACAGCATCCTCAACAGGCAGTTGGGCGGGGCTTGGAATCAGTCCAGGGCATGACGGATAGCGGGGGAGAAGGAATGAGATACAAGTCCTTGAATGTTTGGGCTGGCACATTCCCCTCTAATTTCCAATCAGGAACAGGATTCTCCCTAAGGCTCAGGTTGCCCCAATAAACAAAGCGAGGCATGAAGAAATCCTGCTGCCTTGCGGCCATTTCCCAAAACAACAACTTGAAAACTGGTGCTTAAGAACACTGCATATTCACAAGGCCCTCAAGACTGTACATGACACCTGTGTCTTGGGGCTAGTCATCTAAAACAACTTCAGAATAAGGCAGGATTTCAAGTGGTAAATTTTACTCCCACTGTTTGGAAAAACATAAAGCACATGAAAAGCTGCTCAACATGGCAAACTAGGAGGGTGATGCAAATCAACACTACAAGGAGGTATCACCTTTCAGGAGTCAGAATGGCTGTCATCAGAATATCTAAAAGGAAGAAATGCTGTAGAGGGCATGGACAAAATGGATCCCTGCTACTCAGCTGCTGGGAATGTAAATTGCTAACAGCCACTCTGGAGAACAGTATGGCGATTCCTTGAAAATCTAAAAGCAGAGCTACCAGAGGATACTGCAATTCCACTCCTGGGTGTCAATCCAGGGAAAACCATAAATCGACAAGACACATGCACCCCAACGTTCACTGTACCACTGTTTACAAGAGCCTCTAATTGGAAGCAACGAAAGTATCCACTGAAGGATGAATGGATAAAGAAGATGTGGTACATATATACAATGGAATATTACTCAACCATGAAATGAATGAAATAAGGCCATTGCAGCAACTCAGACGGAACTAGATACAATCATACTAAGTGACA
Source organism: Physeter macrocephalus (assembly GCF_002837175.3). Taxonomy (NCBI): domain Eukaryota; kingdom Metazoa; phylum Chordata; class Mammalia; order Artiodactyla; family Physeteridae; genus Physeter; species Physeter macrocephalus. Next base: position 153,112,023 of record NC_041221.1, read on the forward strand.
TAAGTCAGACAGAGAAAGAGAAATATCATATGATACCATTTATAGGTGGAATCTAAAACTAGATACAAATGAACGAACTACAAAACAGAAACAGAGTCACAGATTTAGAAAACAAACTTATGGCTACCAACGGGGAAGGTGGGGGATGAGGGGACGCATAAATTAGGAGGTTTAAATTAGCATACATACCCTTATAGAGAGAAAACAGATAATCAATAAGGACCTACTGTGTAGCACAGGGAACTCGACACAACACACTGCAATGACCTCAAAGGAAAAAGAATCTGAAAAAGAATATATAGACGTCTCTGTATAAGTAATTCAAGTTGCTGTACACCAAAAAGAAACACAACATTGTAAAACAGCTATAGTCCTCTATACAATTAAAATTAAGTTCCAAAAAAAAGAGAGAAATGGTTACTAAATTTCTTAAGGTGCCGTGACCCAGCCTGGCCTCACATCCCTGGAGCCAGAGCTGGCTTGGGTCCCCAGGCGGTACTGTCATGGGGCTGAGGGAGCTGGGGGAGTAGTGTCAGCAAATGAGGCAACCCTGGAATTGCACTGCCTGATCCCGCTACAAGGATCCAAATTCTCCAGGTCCAGGTGAGACCCCCTACAGCTAAATCATGCCTCAGTGCCCAAAGGATGGTGGACCCGCTGGGCTGGAAGAGACTGGAAAAGTCACCTGGTCTCCACATCTGTCAGTGTTGGGGTTCCCACCTCTAAAAACATAACCTTGAGTGAAATAAGGTGCAGAAGAGTACATACAGTATAATTCCATAATTCCTAAACTACATGGCTTAGGGATGTGTGTCTAAGTGATAAAATACTATGAAGAAAAACAAGTAAATAATTATCATATAAGTGAGGACAGTAGTTACCTTTTGGAGGAGGAACACTTTGTAGTTACAAATGGATACATGAAGCACAGGGATAGTTTCTGAGTTGCCAATACTATTCTATTCCTTGACTTGGATGGTGGTTAACAAATGTTCACTCTATAGCTGTTTCTTAAACAATGTATATAATTGTATGCATGTTTCTGTATGTATATTACAGGTGACCTCTGCACAATGAGGGCATTAGGGGTGACAACCCCATGCAGCCAAAAATAGGGGTACTTTAATCTGCGCCTCAAAAACAAAGGAATTGATAAATGACTCACCCAAGGGCAAGAAGCTGAAACAGTTTGGATAGCATCAGGACTCAAACCCTAGTTCTTTTGATTGCACATACTGTGATTTCTAATTGAACACAAACTTTTCCCCACACTTAAAGATCTATAAAATGAAAATGCAAGTACTATATTTATTGAAAAAAATCTGCATATTAAGTGGACCCATTCAGTTCAAATCCATGTTGTTCAAGGTTTAGCTATCTATATCATAATAAAAAATTGTAGAAGTCATACTATTAATTTGTTAATTTATTCAATAAATACTTATGGGGCAACTTTAGGATGAAAGGCACAGTTCCAACGAGCATACAGTAATAGAAAGAGAAGGTCTCTATTCTCATGGAGCTTACAGCTTTGTGGGGAGATAGACAGTAAAAAGTAAGCCAATAAAAAGTAATTTCAGATTACAATAAAGAGTACAAAAAACAGGGCTACATACAATAGAAGGAGGCATTGGGGATGAGAGCCTTGAGCCAGATTTGTCAGAGCAGGATTCTCTCAGGAGATGACATTTGAGAACTGGAGAGTGAGGCATCTCATATAATAATTTGGAGTAAGTAAAAGGCACATACTTAGGGGAAGTGCCTTTCAGGGAGAGAAAATAACAAGTTCAGAGCTCAGAAAAGTCTGGAGAAGGAGAAAGTGACACGGGAAGGACTTGCAAGCTAACATCAAACATCTGAAGGATTTGCTTTGGATGGACTCAAGGAAGTGGAGTGAGGATCAGCAGGTAAGCCGCAACTAAGGAGCCCGCATGCTGCATCTAAGACCCAGCACAACCAAATAAATAAATATTTTTTAAAAAGAAAATATCAACTTAAAATCAGACTGTCAGAGCTAGAGGAGACTAGGAGCAGACAATCTGAATCCCCTCGTTTTACATAAGGCCCAGAGACAGGGCAGGGACTGCCAAAGAATTGACAGTACAGCCTGTAATGGCAGAGACAAGCTTTAATCCAAGCTTGCTACCTCCTCCTCCAGCGCTGTACCGTTATTTAATTTGTAGGCCTCTCAAAAGCCATATGTGTTAGAATTGGCTAAATGTGTCCAGTCCACAAAGGTGTCAGGAGGCAGGCCACAGAGAAATTTATATTCTTTACTGACACTGTTAAAACTTGTGCAATTTGCAAAACCACAGTGACATCTAGTGGTGCTATTTGATAATGCAACTTTTGATGCAACCCTCGGTTTAAGCAAGCTTGTCGTAAAAAAGCAAATATTGTTCTGTCATCTGGGGTCTGCTTTCTCATAAATAGGATTAATTTTTAACAGAAATATAACATACATGAAGTTGTGCCTTCCTTAATGCATCATACCTAAAGACACATGGGGATACATGCCCTCATTGTGCAGGGGTCACCTGCATACAGAACATACAGAAACATTCATACAATTATATACATTGTTTAAGAAACAGCTATGGAGGGAATATTTGTTAACCACCATCCAAGTCAAGGAATAGAATGGTATTGGCAACTCAGAAACTATCCCTGTGCTCCATGTATCCATTTGTAACCACAGTGTTCCTTTGGGGACACATGGTCCCATCATTGGTGATACTAACTTTGATGACTTAGTTTATCCGCCTTAAAGTTACTGTCTTTTCCTTTCTAATTAATAAATGATTTATGGAGCAATATTTTGAGGCTATATAAATATCTTTTTCCTTTTCAAACTTTCATCTGCTAGTTTTAATATTCATTGATGATTCTTGCCTGAATCTGTTATTACTTATAATGGTTGCAAAATGGTCATTCCATAATTCTGTCATTCCTTCCTACATTTGTATTAGTTATTATTTTACTGAAAGAAGAGATTTCCCTATTCTCTTATTTATTTACGTTTATATTTCTTAGTCTGGATTCATGAATTATTACATCATCTATCATCTATACAATAGATTATATGTATAGATATTCAATATGGCTACCATACTGGACAGAGCAGAAACAAAAAATTTCTTTAGGTTTTCAACCAACTATATCTTCTCTTGCCTCTGGAACTTTGCCTTTGCCCTCGAAGACCTAATCCCAATAGATTATAGATTATGAAAGAATGAGTATGTTCGTGTATGCATTATATGGTACATATTATTATATGTTAGCTATGTTGTAGATTATATATTCATGTATATATTATAAATTATAATGTTTACTATACATAATCTATACTCTATCACTATTTTTATTTCTCTTCAAAAATACAAATGTCATGAAAGTCAAAAAAGTATGAGAAACTGTTCCAGATTAAGGAGATTCAAGAGCTATGACAGCTCAATGCAACGTTTAATCCTGGATTCAGTTTAGTTATCAAGGACATTTTGGGATAATTAATGAAATTTGAGTAATCCTGTGAATCACCTAGCATGGATTAAATAATGATACCGTACTGGTGTTAAATTCTCTGTCTTGATCATTTTACTGTGATTATGTGAGAAAACATCCTTGTCTTAGGAAATATACTGTAAAATATTGAGGGGTAAAGCAGGATTATATCTTCAGCTTATTTTCAAGTGGTTCAAAAAATAATAGTATGTGTGTGTTGAGAAAGAAAATGATACGCAAATGTGGCAAAATGTGAACAATTGGTGAATCTGGGTGAAGGGTACACAGATTTTTTTGTACTATTCTAGCAACTTTTCTGTAAGTTTAAAATTTACATCAAAATAGTAATGACCAAAAAAGGTAAAATAAGGTTTTAAGGAATTTTTTTGTCTTATTTATTAAAAAACAAATTTTAAAAAGATCAAAGTAAATACATAAACTTGAACCTAGAGGCTTGAGAATTTCAAAGTTTTAGCTACTAAGCTTCTTTCCACTGCTGCTCTTTTCATTAGGGAATTATCTTGCTAGTCAAGGAAATCTATTATAAATTACTAATTCAAATTCCTCAGATGCCTGAAGAATCCCTCAAAGGTACACATATTTTATAAAAGCTCACACATTTAATATCATCATGTACAAAAGACTTTTATCAAGGCTGGGTTCTGGCATTGAACCCAACCAACCAACCGTGATTACCCTTAATTTGGAATAGAAGTTGGCTATGAAAAAACATTGCTGTAAAATATAATTCTCCCCGTCTAAGGAGGAACAGAAAATGAATACTGGTGAGGATACAGTCATAGAGAGTGGCTCACTTGGTTTGGGGGGAAGTTGGTGTGAACACTGTATATAGAGAAAAATAAAAATAAAAAATAATCTCAGGCTTTGCAACTAAATGGACATGGGTTAGAATCACAAGTTCAGGAACTTACTCGCTATGTGGTCTGTGAGGTCTATTTATTTAACCATTATGAACCTCAGTTTCCTCACCTGCAAAATTGGGGCTACTTTGAGTGGGTGTTCTTTTCTTTACCTGGCACTATAAGCAATCCCTGTCCTCTAGGTCCTGAGCCAAGCACTATGGATAGTGGATAATGGATAATGTCTGACTGCTGGGGCATCCTGATCTCTTACCTAAACTACCACAGCTTCTTATCAGGTCTCTAGCAACCATTCCTTTCCTCCTTCCAATCCATTTTCCACACAACAGCAGCATGAACTTCCTAAATGGTGAATCTACTGCTCAAAGTCCAAACTTCCTAATGCGGAGCACCAGCCCCTTCGTGACCTCCTGACCTCATCCCTGACTGTCTCTCCAGTCTTTCTCATGATGCCCCTTCCCAACCCTCTTCCTTTCATCTCCTCCACTCTCTAAGCTCTAGTGCTGTCCAGTAGACTTATGTAATGATGGACATATTCTATATCTGCAAGATCGAATATGGTAGCCACTAGCCACACATGTCTACTGAGCACTTGAAATGTGGCTACTGTGACCAAGGAACTGAATTTTTAATTTTTCAATTTTTATTTAAATACCCACATGTGGCTAGTGGCTACCGTAGTAGACAGAGCAGACACACAAAACTTCTTTAGGTTTCCAACCAGCTATGTCCTCTCTTGCCTCTGGGTCCTTGCCCTGCTGTTCCCTCTTATTAGAAGACCTTCTCTTCAACCTTTGTCTCAGCCTCCATGTCACTTATTATATGTTTCATAGGATAGGATGTATATAAATTATGCCACTAACAACTTTCAACCAACAAACTTTCACTGGTGCAAAAAGGGTTATATTTCAGAGCAAGAACACATTAACTATGCCCTTTACTTGCCATGGATGATTTGCAAGGTGTTTTTCTCTTTACCTTTGGCTTTTCATTGATCCAATGGAAGGAGGACATAGATGGTTGATCACAGGCCATGATTCATCCCATCAGTATATTTTATTTGATCTTCACAACATTTTTTAAATGGCACCAACATTTTAAGTGGAAGAGACTTCACTAAAAATCTGGATTCCTGGATGGATGCTCTGGAAAGATTGGAACATCTGGGCCCACATTCACTTCTGCTCAGCAACAATCAGCTGGACTCTCTCCAATGTGGTAGTTACTAGGCGCATGTGGCTATTTATATTTAAATTAATAAAAATTTAATAAGATTGAAAATTCGATTCCTCAGTCTCACTAGCCACGTTTCAAGTGCTCAAGCCACATCTGGCTAAAGGCTACCCTATTGGCCATTTCCTTCATCGTAAAATGTGCTCTTGAGCTGCATTACCTACAGGGTAGTTAGTGGGAGGGCTGCCTCTCGCAGTTGGAGAAACAGCTCTTCAGGTCTCTGTGGTCCCCAGCCAGCCCACTTCATCCCTTTATGTTACCTCCCTGACCCCTGTAGGCATCTGAACTTGAGAACCTGGTCTACCATGTGCGCTGGGGTTTCTGCTTAGTTTTGCAATGTTTTGGAAAATACCACCTACCTTATCTGGTCATGAAAGTATAAAAGGAGTAAAAGCTAGAAGTGATCTGAAAAAGTGGTTACAAAAATAGAGATAATAAACCTGGATAGTATGGGTGGGTGTCTGATCAGTGCTTCCTTGGTAGAAACTATTCAAGCAGGAAGCAAACTGTGGTTAAAAGTGCTGTGCATATGTAATCAATGCTCAACAAAAGGTGAGGAGCAGCACCTGTCAAATGGAGTAATTCCTGAGTATGTGACCTGCAGGGGGCAAAGGTAACATAAATCATGGCGTCTTGGGAGGACCTGGTGAAGTAGGGGGTCAGGGGAGTCAATGCCAGCTTAAAGGGCAGGAGCCCCTAAGCTCCTGTTGAATATTACAAGTGGGAGTGGGCTTCTACTTTCTGATTTTTCCAGAGAACTCAGGAACCCAGATTCTTTATGTGAAATCTCCTAATTTTTAAATATTAACTCAAATTTTTTAGAAACACTGTCCAAGCAAAATAAAACAAGTTTACCAGTCAGATTTGGTCCCCAGGTACCAGTTTGCCAAGCCTGAGTCCATAGTTTGGTGGTGGCAGCAGAGATCCACTTGCCAGGCTGAGTCAAGAGAAGATTGGTCATTGAGAATACAAAGGTTCAGGGTGGGGGGAATTGTGCAAAACCCAGGGACACTGGTTGCAAAGGCCCCCAGCTCATCAAGATCCAACTGCAGGGCATTCAAGTGACAGGGCAGCAGAGAACGATGATCTCTTGAACACTGATTCCCAGACTTTGATGCAGATAGGGATCCCTGAAGAAGCTTTTCAAAATCCTGATGTCCAGGTCTCACCTCAGCCTAACAGAATGTCTGCGGGAAAGGGGGGACCCCAGAGGATTCCAATGTGCAGCAAAGTTTGAGAACCACTATGCTAAGGGATGCTCTTTGATTCCAAGAACCTATCTCCACAACATTGATAAAGCTGGTCTTTGGAAGTAAAACATGCTTCAATATGCCTTACAGAAGGCAAGAAGACTATTTCAATTTTAACTATTGAAGGTTTCTCACATTTGGTGGAAAATGAATCCAGGAGTAACAAGCTTAAAGCCCCTCCTTAGTCACTTTGGACTATGAACAATGGACTTCACAAACAGCCACAGGTAAGCTGAGAAATTGGGCCCCCCATAAAGGAACTCATCACACTTTACTGTTCTTATTTAACTGTATATCTTCCAAATGGACTATGAAAGCTCTAAGAGGGCAGTGACTACGCCTGGCATTGAGCTCATGGCTGGTGCCCAGGAGTTACTTACAAACATGTGTTTATTAGATGCCCTGGGGACATAGGGAAGGTAAACTAGTTGGGGAACGGGGAAGATGTGAGATAGGATACTGGTTGGAGCTGTTTCTACAACACCTTACATAGAACTGAGAAAATATGAGTTGTCCATATCAAAGAACACAGGTGGAGTTTGGATATCATCTGTCAGCTACTGAACAAATGAAACCTACAAAGTACCCAGCACAGAGAAGTGTCCAGGAGGTAGTCCCTGAGATGTCTTCCTTATCACCTCCACCGATTTTAAGGATAACAATGAAAAATTCTAAAAGCATGCATCTGTGAATAAGCATGCACCATAATGTAATTATTTAGTAGACTTTGAAGCCAGACTGCCTGGGTTCAAATACTTAGCACTTTGGACTTTGAGCAGGTCATTGAATTCCTCTGTGCCTCAGTTTCCTCATCTGGAAAATGGGGATGGTAATACCTACCTCAACAGATGGGTATAAGGGACAAAGGAGGTTTTTTGTGTGTGTAAAGAGATTAAAAGAGAATCTGGCACAGGGCAAGGGTTAGCCATTATTTTGTTGGAGAATACAAGAAAAAAAGAGGATGTAATGCTACTTTGGGATAAACATGTCAGATATTTGGAAAACATGGACCACGAGCTCAGTTAACTAGAAAGCAGGTGTTCATGCTGCCTTGGGGTCAACCCTAAGGGGAAAGGGAGGGGATTCAGTTCCCTAGTTCTCAGGCCCTATCTAACTCTCTTTAAATACAAGGCAATAGTCACTACAAAGACTGGGTGGCTCAGTGAAATGACTGTGCTCACAGTGATCCCCTCACTCCCATGCTGGGGGTGGTCAGTGGGGGACCTTCAAAGTCCATGTCCTACAATGTCCATGGTGTGTTATTAATTTGCCTCCACATTGGATTCTAAAGGCATAACACTGGACCTGAGTCCACTGAACTCCCTCTACTTCTGTCTTCAGAGGTAATGTAAAATGTATGCACATCCATCTGACAAAGCAAAATGTTAGTTTGTGTTTGCATTTGTGACCTAGGAAATGTCTGCTCCATATTTCAGTAAAAGGACTCTTTTTCTAAATAGTTAATACTGCTTTTTTTTAATAAAAAAAGGTATCATTTCTTCAAGCTATTATTTGCTTTTTTTTCTTAAATGTGGAAGAAATGACAAAAACCTAAACCCCTAACATAAGATAAATGGCAGTGACATGAAGGCAGGCTGTGGGCCTGTGAGATACAGATTCAAAGTTTTAAATGTTCTCATGATACAAAGTAGCTCAGTTAATTGGTTTCCTTCCCTTGGCAACATACTTCCTCACACACATGGCCTTTTAGGAATCAATCCTCTACTGTCAGCAACAGGAAAACAGAGGCTCCCATCTTTCAAGCTGACTTCTGGTTTGAGTAGCACAAAACATTTGGTTTTTACAAATGTAAAAAACTGCGCTTATTTTTTTTAAGGGAGAGGGAGGAGTTTCAGGGTAATTTAGGGAAGGCTTTGGAAAAGATTAAACAACTAGAGAGAAGACAGGGATTTATGTATATATTTACATCTATCTATCCCTCACGTGTTGTCCCTCAGAGCGATGTTAATACTTATCTAGGGAAGGAAGCAGTTTTATTTTAAAATTCTCCAAACCAAGACTTGACTCCCAGTCTCAAATACTTCCCATCTGTCCCCACAGTGTGAGCACAGGGTCTGCATGATTTGTGGTTCTAACAACATGGACAGCATTTTCCAAATAAATGGTACAAGGACACCTTATAGCCAGCAGCTTACAACTTCCATGTCTTGATGGGCTGTGGCTTGCCATATATTGATTTATTCTGCACCCCAACTTTTATTTACTTGCCCTTTTCCCTTTTTAAGCAATTCACCAAAATTTTGATGTCAAATTGATAGTTTTAAATTTTATAATATCCCAGAAATTCTGCTTCATCTTTTCACCAAAGCTTACATATAATACCTTTAAATGTAATGAAACGGCTCTCGTGAATGCAACGTAATAGACACAGGTATTTGGATATTGTTTTGAGGTGAGCAGATTATAACAGAAAGAGTACCAGACTGGAATTCAGAAGATCCAAGCACTGTTCCCAGCTCTGCCATCAACTGTGTGGCCTTGGACGAGTTGGTAGTTTGCTCTCTCATAAAATAAGATAAATGATCAAAATCTCTGAAGGCTGGTTTACCTCCAAAAATTCTAAGGTTCTTTAATTCTGTATGCTTGTGGGAAAGAAACTGACAATGTTTTACCTTCAAATATAAATAGTTTCAGACATTTCTGGGTGGTTAATCAACCAAAGTGGTCAGTAACCTAGGTCAGATCTCATGCGTGCACCTGCACTGATGTGCTAGCCAGGCTTTGCTGCTTCACTGCAGAAGCCCTGTAGGCTGTTACGTCGACTGCCATCCTTAACCACAAGTGTTCCTCAGACGCAAACATCTTCATGTCTATTTCTTCTCTAAGAATCTTCTTCCATAAAGCAGTAGTTCCAAAAACAAGGACCCCCGCACCCCCTCACCAAAAGAGCAGGAGTATTTGTTCCAGATCAAACACTCTCACCTTCCAGTGGAATCAGAATCATCTGCAAAATCTGTAAAAAGGTAAATACTCAGGCTCCATCCCAAACCTACCCAATGAGAAGCTACAGGGTGGGCCCAGGCACTTGTATTTTTCACAAGCTTCCCACCTGCTTCAAATGCCTAACAAAGATGGAGAAACACTGTAACAATTTGGTGATATCAACAATGCAAAATTCAGATGTAGATCCAAACTGAAAATACATTCAAGTGAAACACTTGGTCATTGATTTTTTTTTAAATGACTAATGTAATTAAAGGAAAATGAGGTTTATCTACATTGCTTCTGGTTCTCATATTTTTCACTTTGATCAATACAGAATATTTGCACTATACAATTTTATTAAATGAGAAGCCAAACTTGCCCAGTAATCACAGCATCTCTCATGTGAACAGAGGGGGTTTGATGATTACAATCTAATTTTCTAGAGCAGGTAGTGGTGGGGAGGGTATCTGGGGTGGATTAGAAAGCCTCCTAGACCCACCTCAACTCCTGGCAACTGCCACCAGGTAGGAATGAGTAACCTCAAGTGGCCAGCTCTTCCAATTTTCCAAAAGAAGCTAGAAATTTTGTACGTATAGTCTTGCAATTTTTAAATGGCTGGCAACTAAATCAAATGGTTTCTTCAAGCATCATCTAAAAATGCACCATTGAGGCCCAACAACAAAACAAAGCAAAGTTCATCAACCCAGATTTCCCCTGAATATCTGAAGTTTTTAAGTTCTGTTCTACGAGTTCTGAGTTCTGTATCTGAATTCGGCTAGATAATCAAAAATTATCTCACAGAAATTACTTCCAGCTGAGACGTAACGTTATGCTCTCTGCCTCTAGAACTAACAGAAGTCTCTGCCATTTTTGAACTAAGCGGTTTACACAAGGACCTACGTTCTAAGTCCCTCTGTTCACTCAGTAGGTATGCAGAGGGCTCCTGCCCTATGCCAGGCACTGAGAACACAGCGGTAAACCGAAACTTAGTTAAGTTTAATATTTGGCATAGCACAGAAAAAGTACATAAAGCTCATCACTCCATCAGTGGTAAAGATTAAAAATACAGATGGGCAAAGCCTTAAGAGCAAAATGGTACCTCAAAGATTATTTTTTCAGATGAGGCTGAAGCCCAGAAAAACAAAGGCTGGCTAAGGATCATACAGATTGACAGGGAGTAAAAATGATAACTCAGAGCTTCTGCCTTTACTCAAAGCTCCTCTCACCCCTTTTGATGCCTATTTCCCTAAATACAAGGGGACTGATAAAGGATTGTCAAAGGAAATTAGCAGGCTTGATGCCCATCAGAGAGATGAGTTCAGTTTGGCAAGTTGTCATTTGGAAAATAATAGAATATTCCATCTAGAAGTGACTCAGAATTTCGTCTACATTCATGGAGATTATTATTTCCAGCTAGTCAGAGGCCATTCCCTCTTACCTTAGAACATATAAAACAATAGAAAAGCAAGGAATTGCTTATATCTATTAAGAATAGAAATAAAAATTAAGGGTCAAACAGCCAACACTCATAAAAAAATAGGCTAGGAAAAGAACACCAAGATCAGTGTCAGCGAGATTAACAGGACACCAGGAGTATGGTTAATAGCAGGGTTTACTGTCTTCACTGGCAATGTCCTACCTTTTACTCTCAACCATACTGCAACCGAATGTCCAGTCCACTGGAAGAAGGAAAAAAAGTATTTTTCTGAGTGGCCACAATCACTCATTCCATAAACTGCTCCTAGTATTTTTGATTATTTTTTAAGTAAGTACTACCTACAAATACAACCCTGTTTTTAGGAGTATTCTCTATCTTCAAAGGTGGGAGAAACAGGTGTGCCTTAACTGATAAACTACAAAATTGTTTGGAATGTATTTGAATTTCAGAAGCTAATGACAGGCACTGGACTTCAAAAGGAGGTGAAAGAGATCCCTGGGTGGGCAGGGTGCTTGTCAATGGGGGTAGTTCTGCTATCACTGAATATAAGCAACTTGAAGAGACTAATTCCAAAAGTGAGATTATGGGTGATTTTTGTTTTTTTAAATTCTTTACTTTCCAAATAATGTGTTGAAAAAATGAGGGGAATGTATTTTTTTTAATCATATAGCATTTAAAAAAATAATCAAAATCTAATAATTAATTCCTGTTTTCAACTTGCCATAATTCTAAAACTGGAGAAATTCTATTTTTAATATGAAAGCCAGAGTAGAAGCAACTGGAATGTAAAACTTGCTCTTTACAGCTTCCCCCACCCCCCAAGATCGGCATATGATTTAGTAATACTTAAATCTCTGTAAGGTTCTTGTCCCATTACCACAGACATAGAAAAAAAAGCCTTCCCACTTAAACCCGGAGACTACAAAATTTTTCCTTCTCCATTAACCAATTAAATTTACAATTTGACATATGTCAAAACCTTCTGGGAAAGCAGAGTGTTTCCAATGTAAAAGGCTTATGAAAACAGGGCATGTTCTTAAGAGAAAACATGGAAGCCCTAATGAGGGATTTCAAGGAGCCACATGTTCAGTGTTGGAAAATCAGACCTCTAGAGACATGCTGTGCAAATAGCATGATTTAGATCATTAGGACAACAGTTTTACATGAAAAAAATGAAAAGCAACACAAAGTGGAAATATAAGTTGAACGAGTATGACAGTTTCAACTGTTTAGTACTAACTTTGATGTCAAAGTTCATAAGGTGATAAAGTTTTTAAGAAGAAACTGATCATGACAGAAAACACATATACACTGTCTGAAAAACAGTGGAAATCATTAAGCAGACAGGGCTTACAGGGATGTGATATTTTCTCACTTAATTTGATCAAGTATCATAGAAGGGAAATTGAAACTAATTTTCTGGTTTTCTCTTCAGTAGTACAAACTAGGTGGTTAAACTTTATGTCTTCTTCTTAAATCAGAGGTCTGACAGTGAGTTGAATACTATTAAAAAAAATAGCAGAAAACAGAAATTTGAAATACAGATGGCATTATACAGTGCTACTGTCCCAGCATATTAGAACAAGGAACAAATTAAGCCAGAGGTGCTCAACTGGTATATTTTCGTATGCTCCCAGATTTTGAATAATGTGTAAATAAAAAATTAAGTGGTGCTTCCACTGAGGTGTGGCAGTCATCAGCACAGCTGATGCATTCTCTTTCCAGGCCCAGGAGGAAGACTGAACTTCCGCAGCCTCTTGTGGGGGTGGGACCACAATTCTGGCCAGGGGGTGGTGCATCCACTGCTGGGAGGAGCAAGTAACTGCTACAGGACAGCCTTCCAGAGCCTATTCCCTTGCCATGACCATTAGGAAGGTTCAAGTCAGTGACTGTTCCAACAGCCTAGATCCCTGAGTACCTGCACCAAATACAGCACCCCACCCACTCTCCAACAGACACATATGCAGTATGTGGGACATAAACCTTTCTTTTGAAGCCATTGAGATCTTGAGGGGTTTTGTTACTACAACATAATCTTGCTCTCCTGACTGAAACAAAAGGATATGTGCTGATAAAGAGTGTTATTTGCCCACCAGGCTGCTGGGCTGAGAGGCTCATGTGACTTGGTTAAGTACAGCTGGGGTCTCTGTGCTATTAGGAGGTTAAAGAGTGGTTTGCAGGGGCTTCCCTGGTGGCGCAGTGGTTAAGAATCTGCCTGCCAATGCAGGGGACACGGGTTTGAGCCCTGGTCCGGGAAGATCCCACATGCTGTGGAGCAACTAAGCCTGTGCACCACAACTACTGAGCCTTCACTCTAAAGCCCACGAGCCACAACTACTGAGCCCATGTGCCACAACTACTAAAGCCCACATGCCTAGAGCCCGTGCTCCGCAACAAGAGAAGCCACCACAATGAGAAGCCCATGCACCGCAACCAAGAGTAGCCCCCGCTCAACGCAACTAGAGAAAGCCCATGCACAGCAGCGAAGACCCAACACAGCCAAAAATAAAAATAAATAAAATAAAATAAATTTATTTTTAAAAAAGTGTTTTGTAATATGAAACTATGACAAAGAAGTAGTTTTATGAAAACATCTGAGAACTTTTCCTGAAGTCTATATGAGAGAGTCAGTCCTTTGGTGCTTAAGGATGGCCGAGTTCACTGTGCCATAAATAATTTCGACTTTATATGCAATTTTATTCCTTTAAACAAGGCACCAAACATTTAATATTTGAATATGTACCTTTTACATAAGGGCTGAAATTCAGTTTTAAATCCAAGATTGCTGCTAGGTTTTTGGAAAACAGCCTGACTACCACCAGAGGGTGTCATCTGCTGTTTTCTGCCTGACCAGGATCACCGAAAGGATGGTGAGAAACTTCCGGCTATACCTGGGGAGAAATTCATTCTGGTCTAGCCACTTCCTTTCTAAATGTAAAATCATGCTGGTGTCAGGCTAGTTGGATAGCATCACCCAGGAAGCTATGAAATGCACATTCTCAGGCACCCCAAAGGTTAACTCAGTAGGTCTGAAGCGGGGTTCAGAAATGTGTAATTTTTTTAAAAAGTTCCCTAGATACTTCTGATGCAGAGCTAGGTTTGCTATCACTGGTGTAGAAGATTTCAAAGAACTGATCCTTTTCAATCAAAATGTTTTCCCATCTGCAGGGCATTTTTTGACAGGGATCAAGATATCAGAAGCCCAGCTGGATAAGCAAAACCTCCTGAGAACAGAATTTCGGCAAGACACCTTACAATAATAATCATCACAGAAATAAAACATTGTTATCTTCAAATTTAAATTTATTAAGACATTCAGCTATGTCTGTCGGTCTACATCCAAATTTGCTACTAAAAATAAAATAAAGTCACATCCCACATTAGGAATACCGAGTCTGAAAAACACTTTTTGAGCCAAGCCTATTGTATAAATAAATGACTAGTTTCTTTTCATATCAAAATTCCCATAAAAAATTACATTCCCCCCCTCCCCAGTTCTACCTGTAGCCACGATGAATGTAAAAATTTAAATATGACAAATCCTTGTCAAAAGAAAAGGTGCAAGGTCTATTAACAGCTTTAAAAGTGGCATTTGCAGAGTGTGATCATACAGTTATGTACTCATTCCCAAAGTGCAAATATTGCCATAATTTAACACTGTTTTGATTCAGTTGCAAGAATTAAACATTACACAGGATTGAAAAGTACACTTAGGGCCTTTATCAGTGCCCTAAAGCCCTTCCCACTTTGGTATCCTATACTAACGTGGACTCCAAAGTGTTCATTAGAGTTTTAGTTTACTTCACACAGCCAACACAGTATACGATGTATTAACAAAAGTTTCATATACATCACAATATTGAAGACTCCATCATAGAGTTCAAGAGTCTCAGATTACATGAATGCACCCGCAAGGCCCAAGTGCCCACCCACCCCCTCCCCCAAAGCACATACGAAGTATGAGCGTGCTTCAATCTTTGAATACAATCAATGCTTTTACGTCTTTGATTTCATTTCAGTGCTGTACAAATAATCACCTGACTGAGTTCTAATTAACTGAGGAAAAAGGGGGTAGAGAAAAGGGCTGGTCACCACTCATACTCTGTAACAAGAATGGTCCTGTCCCATAGAAAGTGAAATATCAGTTCCACTTCTGCCTGCTTCCTCCCATAGTGTCCTCATGCTCTTTATCCTCCTTTCTTTAGCCCCTTTCAGACACTGAAATCTGATTTTATTTATCCCTTACAAAGCAGGGGCCGTTTCTGAAGTTGCTGAGGTTGAATTTTCTTGGCAAACCTCTACCAAACATCAGCATAGGATATATAAATACATTTTGATTAGCATACTTTGCAAAATTTCTCCCGCAAAGTCAAGGGGATGAAAGCAGGTGGTCTCCACTGAGAGTACTTCCTGGATTAGACCCTTGGAATGTCAAGTTTCCTGCCTAATCACCTCACACATTCACTCCTCAAATCTGGGCACGAATTCCGCCGTGAGTTACCTGCCCCGCCAGAGGAGCAAAGCATTACTCCTGCTGCTTGTCTTCTAGGCTGACCTCAACAGGACGTGCTGCATCTTTTGCACTGAGAGGATTTTCCTTGGGATCACAAGTCCCTTCCTGGCTATCTGATCTTCTGGCAATGCACTCGTCATTGTCCCTAGAACCTTCTTGCACCCGGGTCCCCTGAGGATGCTCCTGGCCGGGGGGTTCAGTACCTTCCTGAAGCACATTTTGCTCAGCTCCAGCAGGAGGCTGTGGAACCGGGTCAGCTCCTAACCCTGGCAGCTGCGAGGAGTTTTTGAGGTGGCAGTGGCACAGAGGGCAGGTCTCCTGGACATACAGCCACTTCTTGAGACAGCCTGCGTGGAAGAAATGACTGCAAGGTGTGATCACAGCAGATTTCATGTCCTAAAAAGGGGGAAAAAGAGAACTCGTAAATGTCTATTATCTAAAATCTTTGCTGCTATGCTCGAGTTCTAGTTCCAACATTTCTTTCTCACAAATTCTGCATAGAAAATTTGCAACACAGATCTTAGAGTAAAACTCATTTTGTATTTCTGTAATAATCCTCTTGCCATCAGAGACCCCTTTATACAAATAATACATGAACCACTGGCTAAGCAATTTTTAAAAAGAAGTAAAAACCAAAAATGAGGAAGAAACGACCTTCGTAACAGGGTTTGGACTTAGTATGAAACAAAGGTTATGAAACCGTAGCAGTATGATCACTGGGTCTCCACGAGTATAATTAGAACCTCAGGAAATCTGATGAAGATTGGACTTTTTCCACTTTTTTGCTTCAACACAGCTCAACACATTATTCCATGATGAGATTATTGGCAAGGAGACAAAATCAGCCACATAACACCAGGGTATTGGCAAGGAAGTGGCAACTTCATTAGGGACAATGTACATCCCAGTTTTCACGATATAAGCCAGTGTTTTTGCAACGTGCATCAGAATCACCTGGAGTGCTGGCTAACCATGCATATTCTGGGGCCACCCCAGACCTACTGGATATCTGAAGATGGCATTCACAAATCCATAGGTAAAGCAAGCCACCCATGTGATTTTAATGCACACTTAAGTTTAATAACCACTGGAATAAGAAATGGTATACTTTGCACTAGTAGTCCTTGCATAAGATATATTTGGGGAGGGAAGGCTAGGGATATGAAGTTTAAATTGTATTTGGTTGATCAACCATTAATTTTGTTTAAAGTCCCAAAACAAGGAGTTGTGGCTATAATAGAAATTCCTTGCCAAGAACTGGTAACACCTGGGAGTCAACTTTTAAGCAGAAAGCCATCCAAGGAAGAGCAGCCAGCTAGGAAGGTAAGCAATTTGAGTTTTATTTTCAGTGTGATATCAGCAGGTAGTTCAAGCACCTCAAAAAAAGTGATGTGACAACAGGAAATACAAAAAGAGGACTCTCAAATCCCAGAGATGGTATATTTAGACATAGGCTGCTGAAGTTGATGTGCCCCAAATCTGTCTTGGCTATGCTTTGTCCTGCATACAACAAGGCTACCGAGCACAAAGGACCCGAAAGAAGACAATGACCGCTTAACTTTGGGGGAATCTACATTGCTCCTCAATCCCCCCAAATGCAAAAACAACCTGGAAAATATTATTTTGCTAGTACCCAAAAGTATGCTCTAATAACAATCAAAGAGTGGCAGCTTAATTTTACTCTTAGGAAAAATTCTTATTCTAGATGGCCTTCCCACATAAACACATACACATCCCATCTACACTGTAAAGCAGGCTTGGAGCAAGTACCTCCCCTGTATACTCACTGACGCTATCTATAGTTTTATTCCGCCAGCCCACACTTTTTAAGAGTGATTTTAAAGGCCCAGAATTTCTGCCCATACTTCCAACAGTACAGTTAGCTGTAAAAGCTGCTACTCAATCACCCACCTGCACAGGTGACTGGTGACTAAACTCTAGGCCTGTTGTTGTTACTGTTATACTTCCAAGCTGATTTAAATACTATCTTTCAATTCTTGATAGAAGGCAGTCATCAGCTTTTGAGGGCTCATGCACCAAAGATGCCAGGGAGGCCAACCATAATGTACACCAACTGGGTGCCTCTGCCATATCTCCTGCCCCCCACTTCCAGAGAGGCTGCATCCACCTCAGATATACCTCAGCCCACAGGGAAGCGCATACTCTCTCCACCTACGTCAAGTGAATGAACGTTTACTCCCTACCCTGGAAATACCAGAGGGAAAGAGTCAGAATCTTGGCACACCACTTTTCAGAAGTTGCTGACTCCTGATTGATAGTATGTATTTGATAGTACACATATGTGTGTGTGTGTGTGTGTGTGTATGTGTGTATATTCAGGAGTAAATATAAAATACATCTGACCTGTTTTTCCTTTATTTATGGGTGAGCAATAATGTTGAAAATAACAATAAATTAGAACTTGAGGAACTGAATTTAAAACTTACTTTAGAAATAAAATGGAAATATTTTATCAGGTCTTTAATAATATCTGAGGCCTACTTTTTTTTTACCCAGGAGATAATTTCTGCCTGGAAATTTAACTTGAATTTGGATAATGTGGTTAAAGTCCCAAGGGATACATGGTATGAACCACCCAAATGGCTTCTTACTGTATGAGTTACCTGATAACAGATGGCACAAATATCATTGTGCTTCTCAAGCTGCTCTTTCGTAGCAATGGGTAATGATTTAATCTTATTCACAGCATCCCTTCGGAGAAGGAAGCTCTTCCACCCCAGTTGGGCCCGAAGCCACACATTATAGTAGGAATGGATGAAGATGATCATTGAGCCCATTACTGTCCATTCTCCAAAGATGGTCTCGGAGACGCCGTAGGCCACCACACAGAGGGCCACGAGAAACTCCAGCAGGCGGTAAGTGCCATTCACATAGTAGATGACATCATCCATGTTTTCTACTGGCTCTTTTCTGAATTCCTCAACCATAAATAAGACATAAATAAAAAGTGTTCCTAGAACCTGGAAAAAAAAAGTATGTATATAATCACTAATAAAGGTATTTCCTAGACTTTAAGTGATAACACATTACTAATCTTTAGTATACCAGATTTCATATCCAGAGGAGACAATCTCTTAATGGAGATTTCATATCCATTAAAACGTGGGTGATCTCAGTAATACAGATCTCTGATACTGAAAAGTACCTTGAGATATAACTTTACTAAAATGATTCTGATCAGTAATCAGTCTTCTCTGACATTCTTTCCCTCTTTCCCCTGGTCACCAAAACCCTCACAATTCTATCTAAAATTTCCTAATTCTGTACTCATATCTGTTCCTCAACTGTCAAAGAACCTTTACTTCTACAAGGAACAATATAAATAAATAAATCTTTATCGCCAGTGCTACATTTTTCTTTTACTTGTTACTGATTAGGCAGCCAAGATACACTTTTTTTTTTTTTTTTGCGGTACGCGGGCCTCTCACTGTTGTGGCCTCTCCCGTTGCGGAGAACAGTCTCCGGACGCACAGGCTCAGCGGCCATGGCTCACGGGCCCAGCCGCTCCACGGCATGTGGGATCTTCCCGGTCCGGGGCATGAACCCATGTCCCCTGCATCGGCAGGTGGACTCTCAACTACTGCGCCACCAGGGAAGCCCCAAAATACACTTTTAAGTTACAGTAAGTTTATCCATTCCATGGTAACATTGTGTGTGAGTGTGTGTGTGTGAGTGTGTGTGTGTGTAAAGTATATATCATGTCCGTGTAATACATACACAGGTATCATTTATTTATACACATTATGAAACTATGGATATTTTTGAGTGGGCAAAATGTGCTCCAAACAAGCGCTAAAATCTTTTAATATTTTATAGTTACTTATCTATTTAAGATTTACATGACAGTTCTGTATCATACCATTTTGAAAAAGAGATATTGCAAAGTTTAATTACCTTGATTAAAAAAAACTACAGTGACAGACAGGCTTAGTATTTTAATAACCTACCTTCTAACTCCTATGCTCAAATAAATGTAATGCATTCTAGTAAAGAGGATGGGAAGTAATCACCTAAATAGACCACTTATCATCATTAATCTTGAAAAAGTTTAATTCCTTTTCTGGAAGGAAAAATAAGAAAATCAGTTATTATATAAAGTTAATTAATCCTGGGCTTACCTGAAGAGAGGTGAGAATACTGCTAGAAATAATGATAAGAAGCCAAAAATCCATGTGGAAAAACTGGCAAATCATATAAGCCATATAAGCAGGGAACACCAGTAAAAATAAACAAAGGCTCACAGCACGGAAGTGTTTCCATAAACTCCTAGAGAAAGAAAAGTATTCTTTTAACGTGCCTATCACCTAGCAGCACAACTAATCGATCTTGTGCCATGCTTCAATTTCACAGCATTTTACTGCACACCCTTCTCCATGCCAGTCACAGTGCTAGATTTCAGGGCAAGTCATGTCAAAGGCTTCAAAGCACCTTTTCTCTTAACACCCCACACTCAGTCAATTGACAAGTACCACCAATTCTTTTTTTTTTTTCTGAACAGTTTGCTTTCAATCTCATTCCCATTCCAAGCAATCTCAAAGTGATGTCAGGCTTTTATAGCATTAAACTTCAACAATTTTAACAGTAATGTGCTGTCTTAAGTCGTGACGTCCTCTCCTCACCTGCACCAACCTGGATGAAAATCTCTGCAGCCGTGAGTGCAGTGTTACTAAGAGGAATGGCTCTCTGATGAGCAGGGGTATTACCCCTCACATCTGTTGAGGTTGGGGAAAAACTATGAACCACTGCACTTTAAGACCTACTAGTTGATCTTCCTCCCTTCTAGCCCCTGTTCCTAGAGAGATTAATCGTTCTAAAGCTCTGCTAGCATAATACTGTCAATACCTTCTCTAAACTTCCTAGCCTGGCATTTTAGGTCCTCCACTCCCAATTTTTTTTTTTTTTAGCCTTTTTTTAATTTATTTTTTTGGGCTGTGTTGGGTCTTCGTTGCTGCACGTGGGCTTTCTCTAGTTGCGGCGAGCGGGGGCTACTCTTCGTTGCAGTGTGCAAGCTTCTTATTGCAATGGCTTCTCCTGTTGCAGAGCACGGGCTCCAGCAGTTGCAGCATGCATGCTCAGTAGTTGTGGCCCACGGGCTTAGTTGCTCCGCAGCATGTGGCATCTTCCCAGACAAGGGCTTGAACCCATGTCCCCGCATTGGCAGGAGGATTCTCAACCACTGTGCCACCAGGGAAGTCCCCATCACTCCCAATTTTTTGGTCCAAACTTGCCAACATCTGTCCCTCACTACAAGCAAAGATGGTTAACTCTCTTCCCCAAAAAACACAAGCACTCTTAAAAATCCCACCAGAAATGCCTGCATCCCACTCTCTCCTTTTCTAAACCCTTTAGACTAGCTCAAGCTAAACAAATATATTTATACAGGTAATGATATCCTTTCCCGAGGAATCACCTACCCTCTCAGAATTCTTAAATCTGTACCAAACAATCATACAATAAATTGAAGCACTGCTTCAATATATAGATATTTATATATAATATTTTACATTATGTATCATATACACCTAAACATTCTTACTTATATTTTTATTTTATATTTATTATTTAAATAAAAATATTTTATATATGTACACACATTTTTTAAAAGTCTTATCACTCATATTTAATCTCCTCAAAAATAGGATAACTCCAGCTCCTAAGCACAGAGGCTTGTTTGAAATAAGTGCCAAATAAAACTTGAAAACTTATTTCTGCTTGATATTTTTCAAATTATTTTCCATCAATTACTACCTTTTCTTACCTACCCATCTATCCACCCAAGTGCAAAGCCCTAAGATATAAGCAGGACAAAAGTTTATTGTGGTCATTACACAGCAGAATAGTTCCATGTATAACTTTATGCTTTTAAGATACCCAACAAGTCAAGAAATTTCTTAGACTTAGATTTCAGTTTCTGATTCCACTTGAACCCTCCTTGTCAATAGTGGAATACACAGGAGTCCCCTAGTTATGGCAAAAGGAGAAGGAACATAATCTTTTATTTAGCTCTTCGTACATTGTACTATTCTAATAGATCATTCCTTAAATATATCACAAATTTTTTTTTTTTTTTTGCGGTATGCGGGCCTCTCACTGCTGTGGCCTCTCCCGCCGCAGAGCACAGGCTCCAGATGCGCAGGCTCAGTGGCCATGGCTCACGGGCCCAGCCGCTCCGCGGCACGCGGGATCCTCCCGGACCGGGGCACAAACCCGTGTCCCCTGCATCGGCAGGCGGACTCTCAACCACTGCGCCACCAGGGAGGTCCCCAAATTTAATACAGATTGTAAACCAACTTCTAAAAGAAAAATGACACAAAAACCCTCCCCCAACAAGTGCCTTAAGCAGAACCTTGAAAAAATCTTTTTGTGCAATAATAAAAAAGGTATGATTTCCACCCCCTACAAGTTTATTCTTTACTTTATATATCCAATTTATAAGACAAATGATGATGTAATGACTTATTACCCCAACAAGGGATTTAAAAAAAAAAAGATGCTAGATACTTCCATTTCCTTGGTAAATAAAAGCCAAAGTTGGAGTAATTTTTTAACATAAGGATCACAAATCTAGAAAGAAATCAGCGTGAGCCCCAAACAGCCATCCCCTCTCTTAAAAACAAAACTCAATTACAATCTATGTAAACTGAATATCAAGACTTAAATCATTTAATGATTTCCTAATAAAAACAAACACAGATTATTTAAAAACATTACGAGGAAATGTGAATTTCAACCAAAATAGTTTAAAGCTCATAGCCACAATAATTATGCTGTTTTAATTAAATATCAGCATCTGTGATATGTTCTCAAGTCCATGTGAAGTATCTCAAGGAGACAGAAAAGTAACATAAATCATCCTGCCTACCTTTAACTCTATTACAACATAGGTGGCAGGAAAAATAACCACACTAAGTTAAATGCTATACTGTGTGGGACTGTCCACAATTAGCAAGTCTGATAAGAAAGTAAATTATTATTCTGGTTAAAATTAAAGCTAGGTACTTTGGAAAGTGTTTTACATCTTTTCTTGTCAAACATTTTTCTTATGAGAAGTTAAGGGACAAATATAAACCTGCCACAGTAGCCCTGCTTTGAGATTCCAAACTTTTACTTTTTTTAAAGAAAAGCAGGCAGTAGTTATAATAGGGCAATTTGCCTTAAAACTTTAAATATATTTTTCAAAATCAAGCTAGCTGTGATCCACTTATATAATTTACATATATATACAAACATATATTTATACATGTACACAGAAAAGTAAATATAACATTATGCCAACAGTTTTAAACTTACATCTAATTTCTGTGTTTTATATACACATAAACATTACATACATATTTATCCTTATTTAAGCAGTTAAAATTCAATAAAACTCTAATTTAAAATTAAACATAAAACGAATAGCGGAAAATGATGCTGGAATCTCATCCCATTAACACGTTAAGCACTATAAAGTGAAAAAAAATGTTTTTAATTCACCTCAACCCATTTCATGAAAAGTTAGTCATGTGAAAATCTGCTATATCATTTGAATACAGTAGACTCTAGTTGTAAAATTCCTTGCTAACAACTGTAATAAAATTCCTGGATAAGAGTAACAATTATATCTACGGCTAAAACTATCTGAGACACATTTTTTTTTTTTTTTTTTTTTTTGTGGTATGCGGGCCTCCCCCTGCTGCGGCCTCTCCCGTTGCGGAGCACAGGCTCCGGACGCGCAGGCCCAGCGGCCATGGCTCACGGGCCCAGCCGCTCCGCGGCATGTGGGATCCTCCCAGACCGGGGCGCGAACCCGGTTCCCCTGCATCGGCAGGCGGACGCGCAACCACTGCGCCACCAGGGAAGCCCTGAGACACATTTTTAAGTTTAAACACTGGATATTGCCTCCAGTCCAAGCAACACCAAGACTTGTGAGGATTTTCCCCTAATAATTACTTCCGTAACGACAGAGAGAAGCAGGGTTTCAGTATTACCTTTTAATTGTTCTCCTAATGTGAGAATTAGGATATTTTTCATTTCCTTTTTTAATGGTACACTTAACTGAATTAATTACAATCCTGGTACACTTAATTAATCACAATCCTCTGTTCAGAATGCACTATCTTTATTGGTCTGTGCATGTCCCCCTTTTTATTAGTTCGTAATCCAATTAGCTATTTTAAATACCTGAAATGTAGCAAGCATTCATGAACCCATCTCCCCGTACAAAAGAGGTCCTGGACCATGTGGCAGGCCAGCCTAGTCCATGTCCTGCCTCCCTCCACCCAATGAAACCATTTCATGAGTCCTGTGCTCTTCACTCTCTTGCTTGCTTCCCTTTCTACAGTTTTGTTTATCCATATGTACTCCTAAAGAGTGTATTTTAAAATTCTGTTTTTGACATAAAAATAATTCTATATTGTCATCTTTTTGGATTTACTTTATATATTGCTATGAATTATTCATAATGTTTAATGCATCACTGTTTTTAACATTCCACTGTGACTATTAACACATTTATTCACCCGTTTTCTGTTTGATTGGCATATGATTTGTTCCCAGGTTTTTGCTATTGTGAATTGTGCTATGAACATTCTTCTACATGTCCCTCCTGAACATGCACAAGAATGTCTTGAGTATCTACGTAGGAGGAGACAATGCTAAACTGTTTTCCAAAGTGATTACACTAATTTACACTCCCACCAGAAACCTGGGATATCTGGAGACCTATGTTTTCTTCTACCCTAGGTATCAGCTTTTCTTTCCTCTCTCTCCCTTCCTTCTTCCTTCTTTTCTATTATTTATTCATTGCCACTTCCACAGGTTTAAAACAGTATCTCACAGCAGTCTTGATTCACATTTCTCTGACCACTAAAGACACTGAACCTCTCTTCATATTCATTGTTTCCGCTTTCACTAAAAGCCTGATGATGTATTTTATCCACTTCTCTCACCAATCTGAGCTATTTACATATTCTTGATACTAATTCTTGAGCAAGTGTGAATACTATAAATTTCTTCTCCAAGGTTTGTAACTATCATTTCTAATACATGTTTCCTTTAGGTTTAGAAAATGTTATTAATTTTGATAGTTAGATTTATCATTCTTTTCTTTCATAATCATAGTCATTCTTAGTCTCAGTCTTTCACGGCCAGTTCCATCAGTTTGAGAATATTTTTTCCTACTTGAAGGTCCAAAATATACTACTCTACGCAGATTTAATTTTTTATTTTGACATTTAAGGCTCTACCATTCTGGAGTTGATTCTTTTGTTTATGGCTGTGAGACAGGAATCCAATTCCATCTTTTTCCAATTAGAAACCATTTTTTTCCAGCTACATTACAGAAGAGAACCACCTGCCCCACTCATCTGACATGCCACTTCGGCCATACACCAAAGTCCCATATATATATGGACCTGTCTGGGGGCTCTGTTCCATTGGTCAAGTTGTCTATACTTGAGCCAATTATTATAAAAACTTCACACTATCTCCTATTGTGAGTGAAATAAACTTTAATTTATCTTTCTCAAATTGTCTGTTTGATTTCAATATGGATTTATACTGGTTTCAAAGAATGAGCAGGGGTGGGGGGACAGTCTTCCTGTTGTCTGAAAGTATTTGTTTAAAGCAGGGATATCTGCTCCTTCAAAGATTGGTAGAACTTGCCTATAACACCATCTGAGTCAAGATGTTTACCATTTGCTTCCATTTCTTTAACAGAACTATCCAAGCTTTTTAATTCTTATGTCAGCTCTAATAAGTTTTATTTTTCTCACAACTTTTCCATTTCATTTGCTTAAAAAAGTACTGCCATTTAACTGTTGATTGTATATTCTAATTACCATAGGCAGTGGTGGGAGAGAAGTAAGAAAAGAACCCTAACTGTTCATTCCTATCTCATCCTATCACAGCCAAGAGCCTCTCCTGCCTCAGGCCAATTAATGCTGCTACAGACACGATTAACAACAGTGACACCAATCCAAAATAACCACTCCACACCAACACGCAGGGCTTCTCAGTCTTGCTTCTTTCCCTCTAAATTTCCTCTGTATTTGATCTTGGAGGAAGAAGCCAGTAATGATGCTAGTTCAGCACCCTGGAAGGACACAGAACTGAATTTACTGGTGCCTATGGCAGTGAAATTATGGTCTTATTTCTCTCTCTTTTCCAAACTTTCTATTGTATTATATCAGTCTTTTAATTGGTATAATTAATAATACTAAAGGATACTGCCAGAGATGACAAAATAATAATTGTACTTAGGTCAAAACCCCAATTTAAGTGACTACTCAACTAAGTTAACCATTGAATTCAACATCTTAAATGCTTCTGCTGAGAAACCTTAAACCTAAAAACCAAATCTCAAATAAGTATAATGATTAAAATTATCTGAAACATATCCAAGAGCATTGAGCTTATTTAAATTAAATTGACTCTTTCAGCCATTCTACGGGTTTGACAAGGTTTCAGAATGTTTGGCAATATGGGATATGGGGATAGAAAGATAAATCTGATTAACTATAATTAAAATGTTAATTTCCTTACTTATAAAGCACCACCAAGGAAGCAATTAAATCGGGTATTTCAATAATCTATAATCAGAGTGTGTAGAAATATGCTGGAAAAAAATAGTGGCACTGAGTTTTAAGCAATTCCTTATAGAAAATCCTTGTATAAATTACCATAAGCCTACCATTAGGTAGGTTACACTCCTACCATTCTTAGATATCCACTGAATTATAAATATTTACATCATAGTATCTTAAAGAGCCAAATAATAATTTGACTTTTATTCCTTATGAAAATTTCTGTAATATGAGATGAATATGAATCCAGCTAGTCCCATAAGGTGTCAAGAACCCCCATTAAAACCTCAGTTAGCTGCAAAACACCATCAGATGAGACTGTTATTCTTATTCCATAGATGTCTATCTTTATGATTGTCTGACAACCTTTATTTTTCTCTCCTTCATTTGCCCTTTCTCTCAATGTTTCCTCTCCTTTAGCATTGCACAGAATAAAATTGTATATTATTTGTTATATTTACTGTACTGAATTTTATGCTCTACATTCTTAATTTTAAAACTGGATAAGTATAAAAAAGTACTACATTTCTCTGAAGAAGAAAAAGCTGATTTGTAATTACTTGGCCTTTAATGTGACTTTTATATACAGGAATGTTGAGAAAAAAAAAACAGAAAAGTCAAATACATACAAAAAATAAAAATGTAAACTTGTTAATAAGCTAATACCAATTATTCTTCCATCTTGTCTCTAAACAATACCTAGATCTTCAGACAACAAACTTATGTAAACAATATGACAAAAATTTCTTTTAGGAAGTTTCTTACTTGTCTCTAGATGCTCCCAGTGCCAAAACAATAGGATCTGCAATCTCTAACATAGACTGCAGGATAGAAGCTACAACAATGAAAAGGATAATACTGAGCAGGAATGCCCGGTGAACAACCTGCAGCTCTATCAGACCAGTCTGCACCGCCAGGATTAACAGCGTAACTCCTTCTGTCATGCCCCTAGAAAAGCACACGTTGTTGGAAAAACAAACAATAATCAGAATCACATTTAATTCCGAGGGAAAATAATCCAAAGGCTTAGACTGTTATTACATATTTGTGATCTATTCTGACTTTGACAAAAAACTTGATCAGAATATTAATGTCAATGTAATAATATACAAGCATAATGTATCACTACATGTGCAAAACATAATAGCTATAATTTTAGCATACAGTGAGGAGAAAAAAAGCAACTTCTCAGATAAATAAAAGTGCTCTAACCAGGCTTTGCTAATGAGTCAGACACTCCTACCATTCTTAGATATCCACTGAATTATACATATTTACATCATGAGCTATATCCCGATTATAAAATAGAGAACCACGGGTGAATGTCTCTGTAATCTTGGAGTAGGGAAGGTCTATTTAAGAAGACCTTAAGAACCAGAGACATAAACAAAAATACTTTTTTTGAAATTCAATTTCCATATGAAAAATATATACAAAGTCCTAAGACCTTTTTATCCTATTGACTTGAATTATAAAGAATCTTACAAATAAATGAGAAATGAGCAAAGGACAGGTACAAGTTTTCAGATATACAAATTAGCAAATATTTCAGTTTGATGACCCAAGTACTGACAAGGAATGTAAAAAAATATGGGCAGACTAATGTTGAGATATAAACAGGTAAAATGTTTCTGGAGAAGAATGGCTAATAAATTTTAAATGTACATACCCTTCAATTCAATAATATTACTAGTAATTTACCCTATGGATGTACTACAAAAGTTAAGGTATACAGATATAGATTTTTAAGATACACACACACACACACACACACACACACACACACACACACACACACGCACGCAGATTTGAGGGATACAGTGAACAATGGAACATGTTATGTGACATCATGGGGATACAATCAGTAAAATCCAAACTGAAAAACTAAGTAGGACAAACAATGCGATGTCTTCAACAAATAACATTAAAGGGAAAAAATACAGAGAAAGCAGGAACCTAAATATTGAAAGAGACTTAAGAGGCATACCAGTCAACTACAATATGGGTATTACTTGGATCCTCAGTTGAGCAAACAAAATGTTTTTAAAAATTTAGACAGATAATTAGGGAAATATGAACACCAACTGGGTATTTGATGTCAAGGAATTCTTCTATCAGAAATGAATGCTCTATTGTAGTTATGGTTTTTTCCTAAAAGATTTAGAGGTAAAATAGTATGTGGAAAAGACTATATATACTTTTCCCTATAAGAAATGTTTTAAATTACCATCTATAGCTGTTACCTTTGGGGAGAGGAAATGGGAAGTAGGGGAAGAAAGTTGTCATTTTCCATTTTGTGCTTTCTGAATGGTATGAATTCTGTGAACTTAAACATGAATTATTTTTCTGTCTTGTCCCCACTCCCTTTTTCCATTATAAAGGTGTTAGCTGGGACTGGCAGGAAAATTACAGAGCATAGGTTTTTTCTTTTCTGTCATTAAAAAACTAATATACAACAAATTAAAATTTCCCCTCAATTTACAAGGTACTCAGCATCTACTAATTATGAAATATTCCATAAAAATTTAAATACTTTAAGAAGAGGTTACATAAACTTATATAAATGAAACTATTAAACCTCTATGTTAATTCAGATAACAGAAATCATGACAAGTTCTAGAAATAGTTTCCTAATACCTGATCTTAGTGATTTAATAACAACTGGAATAACTACTCTGCATCCTCATTAATGCATCCTTTGAAACTTCAATCAGTATCAAAATTATGTTCAAACATTAAAAAAAAATCTTTAATAAAGTATCAAATTTAGAAATCTGATTTTAACAGAGTGACACAAACGTCAAATGGGAAAAAGCAAGCTATCCAAAAATCTTAAATAAACCTAGGAAAGGAAAGTGTCTAATATACATTGTTATGTACATACAATAAAAATACATCTTTTATACACAGAAATTTAGTTATTTTTCATAGTATTTTAATCTAAATATTGCAACCATTTCAAAAAAAAAGTCCTCAAAATTCCATTTCCTCTAAAATTCATCAACAAAGAAATTCATCATTCCTTCTTCAAGTTACATAAGATTTAAATGTCTAGAGCTATTCAGGGTGAAGAACTTACCGATTCATGGCAGGATCATTCATGAAAGCTCGATAACCCTGCAAGTAAAACTTGCAGAGTGTCAGAACACCCAAGGCAACAAAAGAAACCGTGAAGACCAAACCCAAAAGTGAGTAAGGAGTGCTGCAGCATTCAGCAATACTAGAAAAAAAGGGGGGGAAATATTGACCGATAAAAATTGTTTATTTGGAATTGAAACCTCTTAGGCCTTTAAATAACCACCAAGCTTGAACTGATCCTCAATGAAAACACCCAAAATTTGAGATGAAATCACCTAACCACTCTGTTAATAATTTAAATCCATTCTTATTATTATCCTAACCTCATTTTTCTAACTCTTTGGCAAATATTCAGCACATAGCACCAAATCTGAAACACAGCCTCTTTTATTTTTATTAACTATCGTCTTCTTCAAAGGTAGTAAAACTCTGAAGGCTTAAATCTTGTTCAAACCTTAAGAAATATCTAATTAACATGCTGATTAATATTCAAAAGAAACGTGTATAGTTGCCTATTGTTCTTCTGAAAGGTTCTGGCTGTTCAAATTGATCAGACTGTACTGCTAATGTGGTTCCTTGTCAAAACTCCTTCTCTGACCAAACTGCTATGGGGTAGGGCCTGTGCAGACTCTGCAGCCCCTGACTCCTCTCACTCCAACAGTGTCTTCCATGCTACTGGTGCTTTACATTTTAATTAATTTAGGAGTAGGTAAATGCAGGTTTTTTTCTGGGTTATTTCAAAAGCATGTCCAAGAATACAGCCCAAGACCATTTAAAAATAATTTTAATACCAATTTTTAATAAGGAGAACTGGACTTGCACTAAACCTTGGAAATACTTTCATATTTTATAGAAATACATTCAATACTTTTATTGAACATATTTGAGAATAATTTAACAAGTATTTTGCAAAAATATGTAATATTATGTACCAATAATTTGGATTTAGCATTTACAAAGCAACTAATAAAAAAATGTTCAAAGAATGGTATCTGAAGTTTTGAAATTTCAGTGAAGAATGTCTTGCATGGATGAGGAATTCATTCAGGCAAATCAGTATCTGCCCTTTACTGTCTAGCTCCATGCCTCTGCTACACGGTTATCCTTCTTACACAACTGTTTTTAAGTTACTTTTTATGTGAAAACATCTAATTTTACGTAGACCACTGTGCAATATGATGAGGAAAAAAATGTTTGGTTTTCCATTAGGAGCCAAAATATCTACCAATCATGGTAGTTGACAGCTAAAGAATAAATCTTATGGCATTCTTACAAGTCTAATTTCTGAAATGTTTGATATTTTTCTCAGAAAAATCATTATATAACATGTTTCAACAAATTGCCCAGTAATTTAAAAATATGAGAATCATGGCTAAAAATAACATTAAAAATTTTACTTCACTCCCACTGGAAAAGTCTGAAAGTTTTCATGAATGTCCATACAATTTCTCTATTCTTGTGTCTATATTTAAAGAAATCTTTTTTACCCAAATAGTATGATTTAATTACATTTTCAAGAGGAGCGCATTCTTTTTCTCTTACTTTAAAAAAGAGTGTGGTGCTATTTTTCAAGAGCATACTAAAGAAAACAAAAGGTTTCAACCTAGCTTTGGGGAAGTGAAAGAGGCTGGGAAATTTATAAAACTTTTCTTCCCATCTCTCCTCAATGAGACATTTTATTGATTTTAGTTTCTATTTCCTGGCTGCAAAAAAACCCTTCTTTTTGTTTTTCAGTTTGTTTGCCGTGCTTTGTTGGTTTGTTTTAGTCAGGGTATCCTGGTAAACTTGTGATCCTCCTTTTTGAAAGTAAGTTGTTCTTTGGCAAGGCAACATACACACATAACCTGACGCACAAGAGCATCAAGAAGGACAAAGAATAATGCTTACAGAGATACAAATTAATGAAAGAACCATACAGGAACTACTCTATAAAACACCAAATTAAAATATTCTTATATAGAGAAGGGGCAATCTATCCTATGTATGGAAAAGGAATAAAGAAGAAAATTATTTTGGCAAGATATCTAAGCCTCACCTAAAATCTCAGCATTATTTTCTTACTTTGTTAAGTCCAAATTCATTCATAGCTTACTGATTTGTTAAGCCTCTTACATTATACTATGCTTCATTTGATTGTGCTTCACAATGGATAATAATCTGGTTTAAAACATGACCAATCCCAGTCCCACACTGAGGTTATCCTAACCACAGAACTGTATATCTCTCTTTCTCTTTAAATTCAGTTACTTTTTGGACCATTTTAAAACTCTGCATAAAATCTCCATAATACTTACATAAAAACAAATAGCAGTGAAACAATGAATTGGCCATTAAAATGTGTTTGAAATCAGTTTATTGCATGTTTATAAAAGCTACTTTTTAATTAAAAGTCTCAGAAAGTACAAAATCTGACTCAGTACCAATAAGTTTATTTTACTTACTTGTCAAAATAGGTATCGCCCCATGACATTTTTATTGCTGTTTAACTTTGTAACGTTTTCAATCTTAACAAGTAACATGCTCCTTAAAGAGAGTAAATCTGTCTTAAACTTCTCCTCCCCTACACCACTTAGTGCACAACACTCCATCATTTTGGATGGCTGCAAAACAACAGCTCTACTAACTAAAACTCTAAAGTTGTATTCGCCTATACTTACTTCCCAGGAGGAGAGTTTCTTTCTTGCCTTTTAAAGTGACAATGAGCCAAGGAATGAAGATGTAGACCCATTTGCTAGATTCTGAGGGCTTGAGATAGAAACTTGGAATTCAACAGTGACAAATGTCTATATAAGCTCACAACAAAGATAATGAGGTGGAAAAAGGACTCTAATGACTTAAGATTTTTTTTTTAATAATTTACTTTAGAAATCAAGTCTTAGAATTCCTTTAGGTTAAATAGTAAAATACTATGATGTACTCATTTTACCATTATTTGACTCTATCTTAATACGGAAGCAAGACATTGAAAGTAACAGGGCATAGTGAAAGTGTAAAGGTAAGTCATAGGATTTGGACTCAGATGGGGTTTGAGTGTCAGCACCCCTTCTTTTGGCACTGGCACCTGGGCAAGTTACTCTTGGTACAGTTTCCTTAGCTCTGAAATGCTAATGATAATAAAGGCACCTTTCTTGCAGGGCTGCTATAAAAGTAAGTATGAAGAAGTGTTTATTAGTGTGGCTGGCACATATTAAATACTCAATTAAAGTGACAGTTATTTTTAGTAACATATTTCTTTTCCAGTAGTTTAACTTGAAATTGAAAAAACATTTTTATAATTTGCTACATACCTTTCCACAAATCATTTGCTGTACTATGGTCTACAGTGCAGCCAAATATACCACCATTATTATATTAGCACCTCCCTACATTGCCAGACCTAGGCATCCACTGAGTGAAAATCCTATTTTAATTGAATATGAAGCACTATAAAAAGACTGACAAAAGTTAATTTGAAAAACTTACTATTCCTAGATCAAAGTTTTCTCTTCCTAAGGTAATATATAGTATCATATACCCTTATTAATTACCTTGTGAGGAAAAGGAAAAGAAGCCTCTCTCGTGATGCAGGCTGATCTCGAGTACTGAAATAGGAGTAAATCTGAAGAGCAAATAAGACGAGCCAGAAAACCATGAACAGTACAGGGACTACCAGCTGATTCCACAGGGACATCCCCAAGGCTAGAAGGCCATATACCTCCACTACCTGAGTAAGAAAATACGACTTTAGGAAAACACCTTGTATCACTTCAATAAACACATTTAAACACAAAAGAGTTTAACCTAAAGTACTTAAAGAGAAAAACTGAGTAGCTTTTCTTTTCTTGCAAGATTATTTCAACTAAATTCCTTCAAAGTTAGCTCTATACATACAAGTAGGAATTAGCATGTCTTTGTTAATTTTCTGATTTTGCATTATTATTAACAGTTGACACACACTCATCAAATGGCAACAGTAAACTGCCCTAACAGTTCAGGGATAATGTCAAAATAAAGTCACAGTCAGAGTAAAACTACGTCAAGGGAGTTTGAGGAGCCTTGGTAAACTTACTCATGTCTAATCAAAATGATCAGGACTAGTATGAACGATGCAATACTGCTTGAGGGGCTAGGAGGAAGGGAAATATAAAAGAATTTTCCAGAGTTTATTCAGGAAGGTCATAGATGAGAAGTAGTTTGATGGAAGACAGAATAATCATTGGAGAAGTTTATTATGGAGCAAAGACAGGAAGTCTTTTCCCCCAGACAAATCAATTCCCCTTGTTCCTACTGTGTATTTATCAAGCAACATTTCTCAAATGATTTGGTTTGCCAAGTGCATTAACACCAGGAAATAAGGTATACCTAAAAAAAGTTTATTAAACCACTATAAGTCAATAAATTAGCTATCTAGTTTATAAAACAATTTCTTATGAGACTGATTAGGAGGAATTAATTCTCATAATCTGATTCAGCCTAAGAGTACAGCTGTAACCAAGCTTCTGGAGTTACTAAGCCAGGGACCGGACCCTGGTAACACAACAAGGTTCTACCAAGTAGGTTACAAACTCTAACCTAAGCAGCCAATTGGTCTTGCCAGAATGCTTGTTGTGACACCAGAATGTTTCAAAAACTATAAAGACCTTAAATGAAAATACACTGACTTGTAGGTTATTCTAAATTTACATTTTTTCATCTGTAAATCAAATATTTTTTCTAAAACTGAGTCATGATTAACCTCTATTTTTTCCCAACTAGAAAATATTGAAAGAAAAAGGAAATTGTCCAGCTAGCTGCAAAATTATTATTAGCAGCAAACTAATCACTGAGAGGTAGAATACTTTTCCTCCTTTCCATTCAAGGAAAAGACCATTGAAATACCTAACAGATTCCATTTCTTGTCTATCCAATTCTTTCCAGGTCACAAATTTTGTAACCTATACTTTATTTTCAACTGCAACACCTTGTGCTACAAGAACCTTATGGCAACCAAGAAGGTAAACATGACACTGAACAACGGAGGCTTTGTCCTTACAGTGACTAAATAAACGGTATCCAAGTAATATTTACTGAATATCTACCGCTTCTTACAAACCAGGGTAGTTCCACAAGATTGAATTGAAATAAAAAATACATAAATTCATCATTCTGACTCTGAATACAACAACCCTTCCCCATAAAGAAACTGTTCAATGAGAGTATGAAAATAGCT
The DNA here is from genome assembly GCF_002837175.3 of Physeter macrocephalus. NCBI lineage: Eukaryota > Metazoa > Chordata > Mammalia > Artiodactyla > Physeteridae > Physeter > Physeter macrocephalus. The sequence goes on from NC_041221.1 coordinate 153,146,637, forward strand.
TCATCTTCTTCGGAAGATCTACTTTCAAGAAAGTTGTTCAAGTTAATCATTATGTAAGATGAAGAAATCAGTAGAATCAGGGTAAGGCCAAGAGCTTAGGGAATTTTTCTGGGAAATCTGCCCTTGGGGCCACAACAATAACAACAAGGAAAGGATTCATTTAGTAGTATCAGTTTGACCAATCTGAAAGCTTCCTGTACATTACGGTCATGCACACAGTAAAGAGCTAGGAGAGAATGCCCATTTTAATACCCTCTTTATACCAATATGTCAGTTTTAAGACCTATTTTATATACTGAAATTCACTGATTAAATCAAATAGAACTATTTATCTTCTGAATACCTACTGTTTGTGTCTGGAAATAATGTTTGAGAGCAAAGGCTGATAAGTAGGAGAAACAGAAGCACGTTATGTTGGCAAAATCAGTCCAAGCACCACACTAAATGAAATCTGTCATACCATAGCCCTGAACTATTTAACTTCTCAGTCTATTAAACAAACGTAAGGAAAAAACTATATTCACAGTAGGGCTATAATCAGGAAAAAAACAGTATTTGACCTCTAGGTATTCAATTCTACATCATTCTTGTCTTTGTTATCGTAGTTAACACTGAATATCATCTACCTGGCACTGAACTCATTCAAATCTCACGGCTACCCTATGCGTTAAGTACAACAAGTTATTATTAGCTCCATTTTACGGATAAGTAAACTTAAGTGACTAATCCCAGGTTACACAGCTGGTAAACAGCAGCATCAGAGTGAGAACCCAGACCATCTGCTTCCGGAGAAGCACTTACTTCACTTTACTGCCTCTCAACAGAACTTAATAAAGAATCTCAGATGCTCCTAATTAGGTTGAAAATAGTTACTATTTTGAAACTGTCAAACATAATGTTACCATGACCATGACTGTGAAATAAAAGTGAACTAAATCTTTAATATACTTAATATTTATGTAGAATTTTATCTACACAGTCTTACCTGAACCAACTCTCTGTATGCAGACTTGGCAAGGTTATAAGGTACTAGAAGGTTAGACCCAAGAAAATAAAGAACTTCCAATCCAGTAAAAATCATAGCAAATTTGTTGATGATAACAATTGTCTCCAGAGGAACAAGGCAGAGGCGTGCTAGGAGAGGAAGCATGTGAGCTGAAAAGAGCCAAATCTGCTTCGTTTTCATGACACAGGAGCATAAAGTACACACCACCAACTGACCTAAAATGGGGGGGAGAACGTATTTAATTTCGAGATTTGGTATCCACAAAATAAAAACAAAACACTGTTGATAAGGATGATGACACAGCTTTTGAAGGAGTTTTGTTAGAATCTCTTAGATAATATTTTAAATCAAATTTTAATTTCATCTGACCAAAATTACATATTCACATGTTCTGTGAATTTTGAGCACCCATTCCCTAGGATTGACTTAAAAAAAGCAACACAAATATCCACTGGTCTTTATCACATTCCAGATGGCATATATAATATGGCAATTTTTAAAAATGTCTAATTCAAACAATAATTCAGTTACAACTAAATATATTTAGCTACTTTTACAAAGGCCCTCAATATTTAACTGTTCTCGTCTAAAGGTAAAAGTATAAAATCCAAGAGATATAGTTACTTGTCCAAGATCATGCTGTGACAAGATTTATTCTGAGGTTTTCAATCTTTAATTGCTTCTACAGGACCATGCAAGCCTTCCCAAATGACTCAATAATGAGAAGTTAAAACTGAAAAGTTTAAACAACAAATTCTTCTCACAGAGGATTATGCATGATTATAGAAAAGTTAGGAAATACAGAGAAGTAAAAAGGAAAAAGAAGCCTCAATCTCCTACAATCCTGTCACCCAAAGGTAGCACTGTTAATGTCATGTTCATTAAATAAGGTACTGCATGTAAAGCCTTAGCATTTTATCTGAAACCTAGGCAGTGCTCAAAGTTATTCATATTGTTACCTTTTCAGATTTATTCTATGCATGTGAATATATACAAATGTTTTATATAAAGGAGCTTAAAGCATACACACAATCAGCTTTTTTCATTTAATACATATCATGCATATATCTCTCAAATAAATAAAGGCTTTTGCTGTTTTTTTAGTTAAAAAACTGAATGCATATGACAATATTAGCATTTGGCTATTTTCAAATATTTCATAATTATAAAATGCTTTGTTATGAATAAGCTTGTACATTTACGACATCATTGTATAAACTACTTGGAGCACATTTCCTAATATTTTCTTAGCCTAAATTCCTATAAGTGGGATTACTGAGTCAGAAGAAACATTTTGTAAGGCTTTTGACACATACTGTCAATTGCCCTACAGAAAGTAAAACAAAAGACAAAGAGACAGAGAGAGAGAAATAGGAAAATGGAACAGTAAGAAAATTAGGGGCTCAATGTGGGAGGAACCTGTATCCAATTAAGAGAATTTCCAGAAAGGGACAAAAGAGAAAACAGCAGGGAAAAGTTATGGTGAGTTGAAAGGAGAGAGGCCTCTGGGGAATGATACCTGAGAGTAGAGAGGAGTGGTACAGGAGAAAGCCGATTTTCATCATAAAATTGTGGTATTTCTTGACTTTTAAAAGTAAGTATATTTCTTTGATTAAAAAATTAGCTAAAAGTCTGAAAGAAATAAAATACTCAGAGGAAATGCTTTAATATTAGGAATGATTCGGAATTTTCATTCTGGTATGTCTTACTTTCACTGTACTCATAGCTATGATATTTAAATTTCCTTGTTCAAGTCCTCAGAGCTTTCTGAGAATCTGCTGCCTGTGTTATAATCATCAGTTTGGCTCAAATAAAATTCTCTTTTTTCTTCTTAAAAAAAAAAAATTTCCTTGTTCAGCATGATGTAAACTTCCTTTAAGCTCTGAAAATTCCCATAAGTCTAGGACAGCACATTCGGTGTTCAGCTCTGGGGTTACAGGCTTCCTTTATCTTCTTTCACAGAAGAGTATGACTCATATGCTGTGATTCTCTTTAAGAGAAGATTACTCCTCTTATTTAGGTGAAAGAAGGAAGGAGTCATACTGTTAGTGGAAATCTTTCCTATAGCTCCAGAAGAAAAGGAAGATGTTTAACTTGACATGCCTATTCCAACTGACAATTCTGAATAAATCAAAATCACAATGTACTCTTTGGATTTCAGGATTCCACTGTAAGAACTATCTCCAAGAAGTCTGTAATCCTAAGAAATGATGGCATATTCAAATTACTTAATTTTTCATTAAAAGTTCATTAGTGAAATGGAAGAAAAGGAGTAGAAAGTTACTTTAAAATCAAAGTCTAAAGAAAATTGCTACTTAATAGTTTATGGATTTTGTTTTATTTCCAATTAATTGAATCTTAGTTGAGTAAACACACTATCATAACCAATGATAGGAAAAATTTAAGGAAATATACAGATTTTTACTAAATTGTGTCCATTATAGAATAAAAGAGACCACTTTATGAGTTTTCTAACCTAGCAAATATTTTCATACCTGGATGTTACCACTACTGAATATACCAATTCATGGGATATAGCCATAAAGCAACATTATTTTTGTGTCCTACTGTCTTAAAAGCCACTCTGTGAACTGAGTGTTCTCCTGCCCCTAAGGCAAGTCCCATACCTTTTCTAATCTAGCACAGGTTACACAATCTAATCTAATCTCATCTCAATCTAATAACAAACAAAACTTTGAAACTGATTTAAAGTTGAGGGTTTTCCTTTATTCCAGCTGAGGCCTCCTATGGCATCACAGAAAACCTGCAATTGTGAGAGGGAGTAGAGAGGTTAAAGCAAGTTTCTTCCTCTTTCTCTGCCAGCACAGTCTCACTCTCTTCCTGACTTACTGACGACTGAAGCAGGCAGGGAAGGAAAGGGAGGGAAGTAGAAAATTCTTACTGAACTATGTTCTTACAATGGTATGGTATTGGTGCTCCCTGCAGTTGGCGTATTTAAAATGGATCTCCTTTTTCCTGGGCACTTTTAAGGATTCTTCTGATTGTCCCCATCAGTGTGGATCTCTCATCTGCAGTACCCTTGATGCTTGTTATGTACCCTCCTCTGGCTGTTTTTGGTTCTTTCCTCAGCTCCTTGGAATCTAGAAGTTCAATCCCTGTTGGAGTCTTCTCATCCTTTTTAAGGGCCCTCTTGGGAGGACCTAAGAAAATTCCATTGACTCTTGGGGCCCTCATCTAGTCCATAGTAAACTAACATCCTTTGCCTACACAGATTAGATGATACAGGAGAACCCCGCAAGACATTTTCACTCCACAGTCAAAAACTCAACAGCCAGCCAGCCAGCCCAGTGCTGGCCTTTATATCAGACTAGAATTATAATACAAGCCATATATATAATGTTTAATATGCTGGTAGCATCATTTTATAAAGGTAAAAAAAAATAAAATTAATAATATATTTTATTTAACCTAATATATCCTAAATATTATCACACAGACATTCAATCTATATTAAAAAATTAACAAGACAGTCTACATCATTTTTGTACTACGTTTGAGAAAATGGGTGTGTTTTACACTACAGTATATTTTAATTTGGACTAGTCATATTTCAAGGGCTCGCAAGCCACATGTGGGCTGTTTTGGATGGTGTAGCTTTAGATATTGCAGGCCTAGGTTGGACACCAGTCTGTAGTATCCGCCCTAAGCCACAAAAAAAATATGTGTCTCCAAATGGTCTACCACTAAATTCTCTAAATGAGAAGGGCCTAGCAGTTATTTTAGAGAAAACAGCTCCCTGAAGAAATCCTCCTTCAAATCCCAACATTCAACCTCTTAACACCCTCTACATGGATGAATTTAAGAATCACATACTGGTTTTCTCTCACTTTCTTTTTTGCAACTTTGGCATGGTAGGGTCTAGTGTTTCACTTTGGACTGTATCCATAATGTTTTGGGGTCCTAGACAACACTTCTATTTTAAGCTTTCTGCTACCTGAATATTTCAATCACGTCTCAAGTTCTTGATGTTTCTGGCACTTTATTTTTGACTATAGGATAATGGCTTTCAACAACAGTAAACAATATTAAGACATTACATTTTTCATTTTAATCTTACAAAGTAATTATTAGCTTTATTTTAAAATTAATCTTCCCAAATACTTACATTACCCTTAAAAAAACACAAGCAACTACAGGCTATATGTGATCATACACATGTAAAATAAGAAACACCTATGTATGAAAGAAAAAGACTAACATTTAACAATGGCTATGTTTTGAAAGTCATCATGAATAACTTTGAGCTTTCCAATTTTTTGTATTAAGTATGAACCAATTTTAGAAGATAGTAATTAAGACTGGTTGGTTCCTACATACACTTTTAGTTCTTTTATAATACTTACCTATTAAGGCTGTGGTAAACCGATTCATGGAGAGAGGTTCTAAATACATTGGTCCTTCATAGGCGGACTCCAGTTCACTCCTAACGTAGTCCCTAAATAAGTAAAATGATAAGAATGTATTAGATACATTCCAAGCACATATGGGAGACAGAAGCTGCTACAGCACAACATTCTTATAAAAAGCATATTATGTTAATAACACCTCTCTCCACATCTATACTAAGGAAAACTTTAGGTACAAAAAATTATAGAGGGGTGGCCTTCATCTCCTTTGTCCATGCACTGGAAACAGAATTTACTGAAACTGAATTTTACTATGCAGAGAAGCAGCCAAAGCTCCACTTTGTGGGATTTTCTTTCTTCCCACGACATTATTAAATAATTTATGCCCAGGAAAAAGCCAGTTGAGATGCCATCTCTCAACCCTAATACTTAACTGATAACACCTAATACTATTACATTGAATTTCCCCTCTTTTGACTAGCTTCCATCATCCCTCCCATCTTCTTTTCCCCAAAGTTTTGTCCCAAGTTATACTTAATTAGTTACAGGTAAAATCACAAACTAGCTAGCAAACTAGCTTGTAGCAGGACAATCCTTAAAAACTGTCACTTTCAAGTCTACAGGGAATCTATAATTAGAATTATAATATTTAGTAGGCTACAAACTTATTTTGAGATAAATTTTAAATCAAATCAAATATTCCTTTTAAAACTTAATTCATTTAACACTGATCACTGAGAAATAACAAGATTTAAGTAGCGGCCAAAGAGCCTTTACACTCTGAGAGAACAGAACTTTTTTTTTTTTGGCGGTACAAGGGCCTCTCACTGTTGTGGCCTCGCCCGTTGCGGAGCACAGGCTCCGGACGCGCAGGCTCAGTGGCCATGGCTCACGGGCCCAGCCGCTCCGCAGCATATGGGATCCTCCCGGACCGGGGCACGAACCCGTGTCCCCTGCATCGGCAGGCAGATTCTCAACCACTGCGCCACCAGGGAAGCCCGAAAACAGAACTTTTAGGGCAGAGGTGGGAAGCACAAAAAGGGAGAATTTAATTTATTATCAGTAAGTTCAGTAGTAATAGTAGAATATGGTTGTCTTAAGTTCTTCTGACATCAAAGTAGGAAAGTTTGTGTTAAAAAAATTCTCCTTTTCTTCAATTGCTGAATGCTTTATTCACTGTACTTTAATACAGTTTTAATGTTTCAAGTATTTCTGAAAAACTCAGATGGCTGTATTTACTTTTTCCATGAAATTACTTCCTATTAGGCAATCAAGTTGAATTCCTTTAGCATAACATAGCCAAACAAGAAATGACCCTTACATAATCAGCAAGGAGAGTATTGCCAAAAATCAACATTAAAAACTAAAATAAAAATTTAAAGCAGTTTTGGGAACAATTATAAAAACCAATGAATGACTAAGCTTCTTGGGTGATTTTGCAATTCTCCTCTATAACTCTAGGAGGATTATTTTTAACAAATAACATATTAATAGTCTCTTTCTAGTAAAGAGAAAGCCAAATTCTCAAGGGGAATGATTCTAAGGCAGTGGCTGTCAACCAGGGGTGATTTTGCCCTTGATGGGATAGTCTGCAATGTCTAGAGACATTTTTAGTTGTCACAGCTTGCAAGGGTGGAGGGGTGCTACTGGCACCTAAGCCAAGATGTTGCTAAAACATTCTACAGTGCACAGAACAGCCCCCACAACAAAGAATTACCCACTCCAGAAGGTCAGTGGTTGAAATCCTGTTTTAATGTAGAGAGATACAAACACTACACGTGCAAATTATATATAAATATCTGATTACTAGAGTAGTATAGGTAACCGTCAATGTAATTATTATATTTTATATAGCTTTAAGATAGAAAGCTAAAGAATTAAGAGAATTATGAAGTTTAAAATAAAATAGACACATAACTACCATTTACGTTTACGAAGTCTTTGAAAATGCTATTAAAGAAATAAATTTATATTTAAAAGAGATGTAGCTCTGAGTCCCAGTACTACCTAGGCCTTTAAAGCCAAATAATTTCTTTTTGGCCATAGCACATCCCTCTCAAATAGATCCAGTTTAAAAAGAGGCCATGTGGGACTTCCCTGGCGATCCAGTGGTTAAGACTTCGCCTTCCAATGCAGGGGGTGCAGGTCTGATCTTGGGTCAGAGAGCTAAGATCCCACATTCCTAGCGGCTGAAGGACCAAAACATAAAACAGAAGCAATACTGTAACAAATCCAATAAAGACTTTAAAAAAATTAAATTAAAAAAAAAAAAGAGGCCAGGGACAACCCATAAAGACAAAAGGTAGGTTAGTGTTTGCCAGGGGATGGGGGGAGGGGGAATGGAAACAACTATTTAAGGGCAGCAGGTTTCATTCTGGGGTGATGAAAATGGAATTAGATAACGGTGACGGTTACACAACATTATGAACGTACTATATGAACTGTTCGCTTTAAAAGGTTAATTTTGTTACGTGAATTTCACCTCAGTAAAAAAGGGGGGCCTACAAGAGCACTATCTCCAAGGGGAAAAGCCAAAAGATGGACCAAAAGGACCTCAGTCCCAGGAGCTCTCTCACAGAGAGGGGCGAGGGGAGGAGATGACAGAGTTGGATTCCCTGTCTTATTTTCTCTCACGTTTGCTTTTGTCATCATATTACTGATGTTTCATAACAAACTCAGGAAACTCAACATTATCAATTTGATAATTTCTTATTGCTGAGACATTTGCTAATTGTATTGTATTATTTCCTAGCCTACTTTAGTTTACCCTCTTTTTTAAAGCCTCTGTTTTTCTTTAGTCCCTTACCTTAAATTCTAATTTCACATAACAAAACTTCTAAGGAAAATTATTATTTTCTATACTTTTTTATTCTAACTCAAAAAGAATTTGCTGTATACCTATGTTGCTAGCACACTGCTAGGCCCTGAAAAGACTGCAGTAGACAAGAAAGACACAGTTGCTGTTAGGATGAAGCTTATGAACCAGGAGAGGAGACATACATTAAACAAATACTTATGCTAACAATTATTAAATTACAATTGTGACAAATGCTGTAAGAAAAAAAAAAGAATGTTGTAATGGTTTTTTAAATTTTTATTTTTATATTCACAACTCTACTTAAAAATTATCTTCCATTATCTTCACTTCTAGATTCATATTTTTCCATTTAGCTAGTTTTTTCTGCCTTTTTATTTTAAATATCACTTATTTTTACCTCTCATTCTATTTCATAAGGTTATTTTAAAGGGTTTAATGCAACTATTTCCTTTTCTTTTATCCTACCCTATGTTCCTTTGGTTGTTTTGTTGTTGTTGTTTTTAAAGTTTCCTCTTAACTTTCTAATTCTTTTTATGATTTTCTTTTTAGTTCTTTTTCTCTTTCCATGTTTCATTACTCTGTGATTTGTTGAGATTATAGGACACTAAGGGATGACTACATTCCAGAATAATCACCAACCTTTAGGCCACAATGATAACACCCTGAGGTTAAGCAGTTTCCTCCCACTAGCTCTCCCACTTTGCCCTCTTCTAAGACCCTATGAATAGCTCTCTCTCAATGCTGCAACCTCTCCCAGGACTGCCCGACCTGTCATTGATTGCATCAATCACCCTACCACAGAAATTAACATCTTTCCTAGGCAACTCAGACCCACTCCCCTTTGCTCAACTCCTATCTCTCAAGACAGTCTTCAGAATTTCTCTGTTTGGCTGACTCACCAAAAGGCCCCACCTCAGTAAATACAGCCAGACCCAGAAAGCCTGCAGTCCCTTTAGGTCAGCCGAGCTTGGCTTGCCAGACCCAGGGCAGTGGCTTTGGTGGAGGCTAAACTACTAGTCTTGCCAAGCAGCCGCTACTTACCTATCTCTTCTGAGAGAAGAATCTGAGCAGTGCCTCCCAAACTATACAGAAAAACTGGGGAAAAAAAATAAACTGGCAACATTAACAAAGATCTCTATATCTAAGTTATGTACAACTTCAGGGAATCTCATGCTGGCAATGAAAACTCTTGGTTACTCAGTCTCAACAGAGTGGGTCACTTACAAGAGTAAAAAAAAACAAGACAGTAAGCCTAAATAAGAAGGATCCAGAGAAAGGATTATCCAAAATTCCCTGAGTCATTTTAGGCCAAAATTTACTCTTAGGCAAGAGCCATGAAATTCTATTTGTAACAGAATTTTATACCTATTTTAAGACTGAATCAGATGAGATGTTCAAAAGCAGTATTAGAATTTTTAAATTTAGATTTAAAGAGTAGAATGCATTAAGTTAGTCAGAAGCAAGAATTCCTGCATTCTGCTTGTAACTGAATAAAATCTTCCCCTTCTTAAACCTCTTTTTTCACTTGCGCAATCTGTGCAATGCTAACAATTAACGCTGAGCACCAGTAAACTGAACACTTTGAAAATCCACTTCTCTACACCCCTTGTGGTAGACTACTTTCCTGTGGTTCCAACTATTTGGGGGCATAAGGAATGCGTAAGATGTATAAAAAGAGCCCCAAGGATAGCTTACAATAGGAAAAACTCTTGCTATAAAGAGAAGTATACAAGTTATAAAAAAATAAATAACAACAAAACCTAGGAGCTTATCAATTCATCAACTGATTAAAGACCTTTATCTCTAAGTCTCTCAAGCAACCTGGCTGCATCACTGAACAACCTAGGAACAATCTGTACATTCTGGCCACTTAAAGCTTTCAAACAATATTAATTCCAAAGAAACCTAATCTATTTGAACACAGAACAAAGTGGTGAGCGCTCCAAGTTATCTTTCGCAATATGTGCGAACAAAAGGCACTGCTCAATTTAAGAGATCCCAGATAATGAGATGTTTTTTTTTTTTTTTGGCCGCACAGCTCGGCATGCAGGATCTTAGTTCCCCGACCAGGAAGTGCAGAGTCCTAACCACTGGGCCACTAGGGAATTCCGAGATGTTCAAACACCAGGATTTGAGTACCTACCACACCCTAAGTGCTGTACTAGCAACTGAACAGTTCATTTACCCAGTTTCATCATTTAAATATTCTCTGCCACACAGCCACCCTATTTTTTCTCTTCAGCTTCTTTCTGACCACCTACTAAATATTTAGTGCCTTGATCTGATAATGTTCAAAAGAAGAAAACATATCTGACATTGAAATGGACCAATTTTATTCCTGTCAAAATTAGGAGTTGAGTATATAATGATAAAATTCATTTTACAATTCCTTTATCTAACAGCAGTTCTCAAAGGAAAAAATCTTGTTCCCCGGGTGACAGCGTTTGGCAATTAGTGGTACTTTCTGGTTTCACAATTGTGGGGAAGGGGTATTCTGCAATCTGTTAGCAGAGACAGGGTGTTGTTAACATCCTGTAATGCACACAACTGCTCCATAGCAAAGAATGACACACCCCAAAATGCTGACAGGTCCAAAAGAGATAACCCCTCATCTATAGCTTTGAATTACACAAGCTTTCATAAAATGGAGACCTATTTATCTGTATTGACACATAAGTTAACTCTTGGGAAAGTTTTACATTTAAAATCATAGTTACACACCCAAGACAAGGATGAAAAAGAGTACACTTTTGTCATTTGAAACCCATGGGCTCTTAAGTCATACACGTACAAAATTGATACACTGGTTCATAAACCTAACAATAACACAAGGCATTTAAGAATAATGAAGTTTAAAATTTTAGAGAAAAACACTTAACTGTGGATGTAAACCATGAAAACACTCTCACAGTAATGGTCATGTCACTTTGTACAATTTCTCTTTTTTTCCCTATAGTTCTGGATAGTCTCAATTTTAAAGTAGGATTGACACTGGAAAATACATTCCTTAGATCACTCAAAATGAAAAGCATAGTTTAGAATTTTAAGTATTAAAGAACCGGACATTTATCAAATTCTAATGAGTTCAATTAGAATATTAATATTAAATGTTCATACTAACTGAGCTGTGCCCATGGATTTTCTAAAGTTTAATTCTTGTGAACTGCAAGTTATACCCATTTTATAAACATATTCTAAACAAGTTTTTATTCACTTAAGGAGAATCAGCTTCATTATATGAGTAAAGGCATACCTTGGAGATACTGCGGGTTCAGTTCCAGACCACAATAAAGTGAATACCACAGTAGAGCAAATCACATGAATTTTTTGGTTTCCCAATGCATATAAGAGGTACATTTACACTATACTGTAGTCAGCTAAGTGTCCAATAGCATGACGTCTAAAAAAAAAATGTACATACCTTAATTTAAAAATACTTTGTTGCTAAATAAAAGCTAACCATCAGCTGAGCCTTCAGTGAGTCATAATCTTTTTGCTGGTGGAGGGTCTTGCCTCAAGGTTGATGGCTGCTGACTGATCAGGGTGGTGGTTGCTGAAGGCTGGGGTGGCTGTGGCGATTTCTTAAAATAAGACAACAATGGATGGAGGACCTTCAAGATGGCGGAGGAGTAAGACGTGGAGATCACCTTCCGCCCCACAAATACATCAAAACTAAATCTACATGTGGCACAACTCCTACAGAACACCTACTGGACGCTGGCAGAAGACCTCAGACTTCCCAAAAGGCAAGAAACTCCCCAAGTATCTCGGTAGGACAAAAGAAAAAAGAAAAAACAGAGAAAAAAGAATAGGGACGGGACCTGCACCTCTGGGAGGGAGCTGTGAAGGAGGAAAAGTTTCCACACACTAGGAAGCCCCTTCGCGAGCAGAGACTGGGGTAAGGGTGGCAGCGAAGCTTTGGAGCCACGGAGGAGGACACAGCAAGAGGGGTGCAGATGGCAAAGCGGAGAGATTCCCGCACAGAGGATCAGTGCCGACCAGCACTCACCAGCCCGAGAGGCTTGTCTGCTCACCCGCCAGGGCGCGTGGGGGCTGGGAGCTGAGGCTCAGGCTTCGGAGGTCGGATCCCAGGGAGAGGACTGGGGTTGGCTCCCTGAACACACCCTGAAGGGGGCTAGTGCACCACAGCTAGCTGGGAGGGAGTCCGGGAAAAAGTCTGGAACTGCCTAAGAGGCAAGAGACCATTGTTTCAGGGTGCGCGAGGAGAGGGGATTCACAGCACCGCCTAAACGAGCTCCACAGAACAGCATGAGCCACGACTATCAGCGCAGACACCACAGACAGGCATGAAACGCTAAGCTGCTGCTGCAGGTACCAAAAAGCCTGTGTGCAAGCACAGGTCACTATCCACACCTCCCCTCCTAGGAGCCTGTGCAGCCCGCCACTGCCAGGGTCCCAGGATCCAGGGACAACTTCCCTGGGAGAACGCATGGCGCCCCTCAGGCTGATGCAACATCATGCCGGCTCGCCCCGCATTCCAATTATAACTACCGTACCCCTCCGTTCTCCCTACCTGAGTGAGCCGGAGCCCCCTAATCAGCCGCTCCTTTAACCCCCTCCTGTCTGGGCAAAGAACAGACACGAGAGGGCAACGTACACACAGAGTAGGGCCAAATTCAAAGCTGAACCCCAGGACCTGTGCAAACAAAGAAGAGAAAGGGAAATCTCTCCCAGCAGCCTCAGGAGCACTGGATTAAATCTCCACAATCAACCTGAGGTACCCTGCATCTATGGAATACCTGAATAGACAAGGAATCTTCCCAAAATTGAGGCCGTAGACTTTGGGAGCAACTGTAGACTTGGGGTTTGCTGTATGCGACAGACTAGTTTCTGATTTTCATGTTTATCTTAGTATAGTTTTCAGTGCTTGTTATCACTGGTGGATTTGTTTATTGGTTTGATTGCTCTCTTTTTTTAAAATTACTTTTTAAATTTTAATAATATTTTCTTATTTTTTTATTTTAATAACTTATTTTATTTTATTTTATTTTTTTCTCCCTTTTCTTCTGAGCCCTGTGGCTGACAGGATCTTGGTGCTCCAGCCACGTCTCAGGCCTGAGCCTCTGAGGTGGGAGAGTCGAGTTCAGGACATAGGTCCACCAGAGACCTCCTGACCCCATGTAATATCAATCGGCGAGAGCTCTCCCAGAAATCTCCATCTCAATGCTAAGACCCAGCTCCACTCAACGACCAGCGAAGTCCAGTGCTGGACACCCCATGCCAAACAACTAGCAAGACAGGAACACAACCCAAACCATTAGCAAAGAGGATGCCTAAAATCACAACTTCACAGACACCCCAAAACACACCAGTGGACGTGGTCCTGCCCACCAGAAAGACAACATCCAGCCTCATCCACCAGAACACAGGCACTAGTCCTCTCCACCAGGAAGCCTACACAACCCACTAAACCAACCTTAGCCACTGGGGGCAGACACCAAAAACAACGGGAACTACGAACCTGCAACCTGTGAAAAGGAGACCCCAAACACAGTAAGTTAAGCAAAATGAGAAGACAGGGAAATATGCACCAGATGAAGGAGCAAGGTAAAAACCCACCAGACCAAACAAATGAACAGGAAATAGGCAGTCGATCTGAAAAAGAATTCAGGTAATGATAGTAAAGATGATCCAAAATCTTGGAAATAGAATGGAAAAAATACAAGAAACGTTTAACAAGGACCTAGAAGAACTAAAGAGCAAAACAAACAATGATGAACAACACAATAAATGAAATTAAAACTCCTCTAGAAGGAATCAATAGCAGAATAACTGAGGCAGAAGAACGGATAAGTGACCAGGAAGACAAAATAGTGGAAATACCTACTGCAGAGCAGAGTAAAAAAAAGAATGAAGAGAATTGAGGACAGTCTGAGACCTCTAGGACAACATTAAACGCACCAACATTCAAATTATAGGGGTCCTAGAAGAAGAAGAGAAAAAGAAAGGGACTGAGAAAATATTTGAAGAGATTATAGTTGAAAACTTCCTTAATACAGGAAAGGAAACAGTCAAGCTTAAGTCCAGGAAGCGCAGAGAGTCCCATACAGGATAAATCCAAGGAGAAACATGCCAAGACACATATTACTCACACTATCAAAAATTAAATACAAAGAAAAAACACTAAAAGCAGCAACAGAAAAGCAACAAATACCATACAAGGGAATCCCCATAAGGTTAAGAGCTGATCTTTCAGCACAAACTCTGGAAGCCAGAAGGGAGTGGCAGGACATATTTAAAGTGATGAAAGGGAAAAACCTACAACCAAGATTGCTCTACCCAGGAAGGATATCATTTAGATTTGACGAGGAAATTAAAACCTTTACAGACAAGCAAAAGCTAAGAAAATTTAGCACCACCAAACCAGTTTTATAAATGCTAATGGAACTTCTCTAGGCAGGGAAACACAAGAGAAGAAAAAGACCTATAATAACAAACCCAAAACAATTAAGAAAGTGGTAATAGGAACATACATATCGATAATTACCTTAAATGTAAACGGATTAAATGCTCCAAGCAAAAGACAGAGACTGGCTGAATGGATACAAAAACAAGACCCATACATATGCTGTCTACAAGAGACCCACTTCAGACGTAGGGACACATATAGACTGAAAAAATGGAAATCAAAAGAAAGCTGGAGTAGTAATTCTCATATCAAACAAAATAGACTTTAAAATAAAGACGATTACAAGAGAAAAAGAAGGATACTACATAATGATCAAGGGATCAATCCAAGAAGAAGATATAACAATTGTAAATATTTATGCACCCAACATTGGAGCACCTGAATACATATGGCAAATGCTAACAGCCATAAAAGGGGAAACAGAAAAAAAAAGGGGGGGGGGAATTGACAGTAACACAATAATAGTAGGGGACTTTAACACCCCACTTTCACCAATGGACAGATCATCCAAAATCAAAATAAATAAGGAAACACAAGTGTTAAATGACACATTAAACAAGATGGACTTAATTGATATTTATAGGACATTCCATCCAAAAACAACAGAATACACTTTCTTCTCAAGTGGTCATGGAACATTCTCCAGGATAGATCACATCTTGGGTCACAAATCAAGCCTTGGTACATGTAAGAAAACTGAAATCATATCAGGTATCTTTTCTGGCCACAGAGCTGTGAGACTAGATATCAATTACAGGAAAAAATCTGTAAAAAATACAAACACATGGAGGCTAAACAATACACTACTAAATAACCAAGAGATCACTGAGGAAATCAAAAAATACCTAGAAACAAATGAAACTGAAAACACAATGCCCCAACACCTATGGGATGCAGCAAAAGCAGTTATAAGAGGGAAGTTTATAGCAATACAATCTTACCTCAAGAAACAAGAAAAATTTCAAATAAACAACCTAACCTTAC
>NC_041221.1:153162287-153203755 GCF_002837175.3 Physeter macrocephalus
CAAATAAACAACCTAACCTTACAGCTAAAGCAATTAGAGAAAGAAGAACCAAAAAAACCCAAAGTTAGCAGAAGGAAAGAAATCATAAAAACCAGATCAGAAATAAATGAAAAAGAGATGAAGGAAACAATAGCAAAGATCAATAAAACTAAAAGCTGGTTCTTTGAGAAGATAAACAAAATTGAGAAACCAGACTCATCAAGAAAAAAAGGGAAAGACTCAAATCAACAGAATTAGAAATGAAAAAGAAGTAACAACTGACACTACAGAAATACAAAGGATCATGAGAGATTACTACAAGCAACTATATGCCAATAAAATGGACAACCTGCAAGAAATGGACAAATTCTTAGAAAAGCACAACCTTCCGAGACTGAACCAGGAAGAAATAGGAAATATAAACAGAACAATCACAAGCACTGAAAATGTGATTAAAAATCTTCCAACAAACAAAAGCCCAGGACCAGATGGCTTCACAGGCGAATTCTATCAAACATTTAGAGAAGAGCTAACACCTATCCTTCTCAAACTCTTCCAAAAGATAGCAGAGGTAGGAACACTCCCAAACTCATTCTACAAGGCCACCGTCACCCTAATACCAAAACCAGACAAACATGTCACAAAAAAAGAAAACTACAGGCCAATATCAATGATGAACATCGATGCCAAAATCCTCAACAAAATACTAGCAAACAGAATCCAATAGCACATTAAAAGGATCATACACCATGATCAAGTGGGGTTTACCCCAGGAATGCAAGGATTCTTCAATATACACAAATCAATCAATGTAATACACCATATTAACAAATTGAAGGAGAAAAACTATATGATCATCTCAACAGATGCGGAAAAAGCTTTCAAAAAAATTCAACACCAATTTACGACAAAAACTCTCCAGAAAGTAGGCATAGAGAGAACTTACCTCAACATAATAAAGGACATATAAGACAAGCCCACAGCCAACATCGCTCTCAAGGGTGAAAAACTGAAACTGTTTCCACTAAGAGCAGGAACAAGACAAGGTTGCCCACTCTCACCACTATTATTCAACATAATTTTCGAAGTTTTAGCCACAGCAATCAGAGAAGAGACAAAAATAAAAGGAATCCAAATCAGAAAAGAAGTAAAACTGTCACTGTTTGCAGATGACATGATACTATGCATAAAGACTCCTAAATATGCAACCCGAAAACTACTAGAGCTAATCCCTATCAAACTACCAATGGCATTTTTCAGAGAACTAGAGCAAAAAATTTCACAATTTGTATGGAAACACAAAAACCCCGAACAGCCAAAGCAATCTTGAGAAAGAAAAACAGAGCTGGAGGAATCAGGCTCTCTGACTTCAGACTATACTACAAAGCTACAGCAATCAAGACAGTATGGTACTGGCACAGTACCACAGAAATATAGATCAATGGTACAGGATAGAAAGCCCAGAGATAAACCCACACACATATGGTCACCTTATCTTTGATAAAGAAGGCAAGAATATACAATGGAGCAAAGATAGTCTCTTCAATAAGTGGTACTGGGAAAACTGGACACCTATATGTACAAAAATGAAATTAGAAGACCTTCAATAAGTGGTGCTGGGAAAACTGGACAGCTGCATGTAAAAGTATGAAATTAGAACACTCCCTAACACCACACACAAGAATAAACTCAAAATGGGTTAAAGACCTAAATGTAAGGCCAGACACTATCAAACTCTTAGAGGAAAACATAGGCAGAACATTCTATGACATAAATCACAGCAAGATCCTTTTTGACCCACCTCCTAGAGAAATGGAAATAAAACCAAAAATAAACAAATGGGACCTAATGAAACTTTAAAGCTTTTGCACAACAAAGGAAACCATAAACAAGATGAAAAGACAACCCTCAGAATTAGAGAAAATATTTGCAAACAAAGCAACTGACAAAGGGTTAATCTCCAAAATATACAAGCCGCTCATGCAGTCAATATCGACAAAACAAACAACCCCATCCAAAAATGGGCAGAAGACCTAAACAGACATTTCTCCAAAGATATACAGATTGCCATCAAACACATGAAAGGATGCTCAACATCACTAATCATTAGAGAAATGCAAATCAAAACTACAATGAGGTATCACCTCATACCGGTAAGAATGGGCATCATCAAAAAATCTACAAACAATAAACGCTGGAGAGGTTGTGGAGAAAAGGGAACCCTCTTGCACTGTTGGTGGGAATGTAAATTGATACAGCCACTATGGAGAACAGTATGGAGGGTCCTTAAGAAACTGAAAATAGAACTACCATACGACCCAGCAATCCCACTACTGGGCATATACCCTAGAAAACCGTAATTCAAAGAGTCATGTACCACAATGTTCACTGCAGCTCTATTTACAATAGCTAGGACATGGAAGCAATGTAAGTGTCCATCAACAGATGATTGGATAAAGAAGACATGGCACATATATACAATGGAATATTACTCAGCCATAAAATGAAACGAAATTGAGTTATTTGTAGTGAGGTGGATGGACCTAGAATCTGTCATACAGAGTGAAGTAAGTCAGAAAGAGAAAAACAAATACCATATGCTAACGCATATATATGGAATTTCAGAAAGTGCTACTGATCAATCTAATGGCAGGGCAGGAATAAAGACGCAGACGTAGAGAACAGCCTTGAGGGCACTGGGTGGGGGAAGGGGAAGCTGGGTCGAACTGAGAGAGTAGCACTGACATATATACACTACCAAATGTAAAATAGATAGCTAGTGGGAAGCAGAAGCATAGTGCAGGGAGACCAGCTCCGTGCTTTGTGACCACCTACAGGGGTGGGATTGGGAGGGGGGGAGGGAGAACAAGAGGGAGGGGATATGGGGATGTATGTATACATATAGCTGATTCATTTTGTTATACAGCAGAAACTAACACATCATTGTAAAGCAATTATACTCCAATAAAGATGTTAAAAAAAAAAAAAGACAAGAATGCAGGGTTCCACACTGAGTCTTCCTTTCATGAAGGATTTCTCTGTAGCATGCAATGCTCTTTGATAGCATTTTACCGGCAGTAGAACTTCTTTCAAAATTGAAATCAATTCTCTCAAACCCTGTTGCTGCTTTATCAATTATTTATGTAATATATAATATTCTAAATCCTTTGTTGTCATTTCCATACTCTTCACAGCATCTTCACCAGGTGTACATTCCGTCTCAAGAAACCACTTTCTTTGCTCATTCACAGGAAGCAACTTCTCATGTGCTACAGTTTTTGTTGTTAGATTCCAGCAATTCAGTCACATCTTTAGGCTCAACTTCTAAATCTAGTTCTCTTGCTATTTCTACCACAGCTGTAGTGACTTCCTCCACTGAAGACTTAAACCCCTTAAAGTCATCCATGAGTCTGGAATCATCCTCCAAACTCCTGTTAATGTTGATATTTTGACTTCTTCCCATGAAACACAAATGTTCTTACTGGCATGTAGAATGGTGAATTCCTTCCAAAAGGTTTTCAATTTACTTTGCCCAGATCCATCAGAGGAATCACTATCTTCAGCAGCTATAGCCTTATGAAATGTATTTCTTAAATGATAAGTCTTGAAGATCAAAATCAAAATTACTCCTTGATCCATGGGCTGCAGAAAGGATGTTATATCAGCAGGCATGAAAACATTTGATTTTGTTATGTATCTCTGACAGAGCTCTTGGGCAACCAAATGCATTGCCAACGATCAGTAATATTTTGAAAGGAATCTTTTTCTGAGCAGTAGGTCTCAACAGTGGGCTTAAAATATTCAGTAAGCCATGCTGTAAACTGTTATGCTGTCATCCAGGTTTTGTTGTTCCATTTATAGAACACTGGCAGAGTAGATTTTAGCATAATTCTTAAGGGTCCTAGGATTTTCATAATGGTCAATGAGCATCGGCTTCAACTTAAAGTCACCAGCTGCATTAGCCCCTTATAGAGTCAGCCTGTCCCTTGAAGCTTTGAAGCCACTGACCTCTCTAGGTATAAAAGTGCTAGACTGCATCTTCTTCCTTATAAATATAACACTGTTTTGTCTACACTGAAAATCTGTTCTTAAGTATAGCCACCTTCATTAATGATCTTAGCCAGATCTTCTGTATAACTTTTTGTGGCTTCTACATCAGTACTTGCTGCTTAACCTTGTACTTTTATGTGATGAAGATGGTTTCTTTCCTTAAACCTCATGAACCAACTTCTGCTAGCCTCAAACTTTTCTTGGGCAGCTTCCTCACCTCTCTCAGCCTTCATGGAATTGAAGAGAATTAGGGCCTTGCTCTGGATTAGGCTTTGGTTTAAGGGAATGTTGTGGCTGGTTTGATCTTCTCTCCAGACCACTAAAACTTTCTCCATATCAGCAATAAAGCTGTTTAGCTTTCTTATCATTCATGTGTTCACTGAAGTAGCACTTTACTTTCCCTCAAGAACCCTTCCTTTATATTCACAACTGGGCTAAGCGTTCGGCACAAGAGGCCCAGCTTTCAGCCTATCTCAGCTTTCGACATGCCTTCCTCATTAAGTTTAATAATTTCTAGCTTTTGATTTAAAGTGAGAGACATGACGCTTCCTTTCACTTGAACACTTAAGAGACCACTGTAGGGCTATTAATTGGCCTAATTTCAATATTATTGTGTCTCAGGGAATAAGGAGGACCAGGAAGAGGGAGAGAGATGGGGAAATGGCCAGTGAGTGGAGCAGTCAGAACACAGAGCATTTTATTAGTTTGCCATCTTATATGGGTGCAGTTTGTGGTGACCTAAAATAATTACAATAGTAACATCAAAGGTCACTGATCGTAGATCACCATACGAATATAATAATGAAAAAGTTTGAAACACTGCAAGAAATACCAAAATGTGACAGAATCATGAAGTGAGCAAATGCTGCTAGAAAAATGGCACTGATGGACTTGCTTGATGCAGGGTTGCCACAAACCTTCAATTTGTAAAAAAAAAACTGCAGTATCTGCAAATCAAAGCGAACCCCAATAAAACAAGGTATGCCTGTACATGAATCAAAGCAAAGAGAGACCCAGCTTTTCAAGAGTTTATGAAATTTTCAATATAAGGAATTAATACTTGCAAATGTCTTTTTCTACAGCCAATTTTTGAAGTATCAAATTAATTATTTAAATTCTCCAAGTATTGATTTTCCTTCTCAGAACCATACTACACTCTACCTTGATATAACTAGACTGGAGTGAATGCTGGAAAATATTTACAAATCATTTAACTGAGAAGGCACTTGTATCTAGAATATATAAAGAATTCCTACAACTCAATTTTTTTTTTTTTTTTTTTTTTTTGCCTTACGCGGGCCTCTCACCGTTGTGGCCTCTCCCGTTGTGGCCTCTCCCGTTGCGGAGCACAGGCTCTGGACACGCAGGCCCAGCGGCCATGGCTCACGGGCCCAGCCGCTCCGCGGCATGTGGGATCTTCCCGGACCAGGGCATGAACCCGTGTCCCCTGCATCAGCAGGCAGACTCTCAACCACTGCGCCACCAGGGAAGCCCTCAATTTTTTTAAAAAAAACAAATAACCCAATTAAATAATGGGCAAAGGATCTGAATAAACATTTCTCCCAGGAAAACTTACAAATGGTTAAAGAACACATGAAAACATGCTCAACATCATTAGCCATCAGAGAAATGCAAATCAAAAGCTCAGTGAAATATCACTCCACACTTACTATGATGGCTATACTGAAAAAGACAGATATCAACAAGTATTAGCAAGGATGTGGTACTGGAACACTCATACACTGCTGGTGGAAATGTAATAGTGCAGCCACTTTAGAAAAGAGTCTGGTAGTTCCCCAAAAGTTTAAACATAGATACTATATGATCCAGCAATTCCACTCCAAGGTATATGCACCCCCACTCACAAAAAGGACACCTACACAAAACCCACAAATGTTCACAGTGTTATTCGTATCAGCCAAATAGCAGAAACAACTCAAATGTCCATCAATGGATGAATGGATAAACAAAATGTGTTATATTCATACAACAAAATATGATCTGGACAGAAAAATGAAGTATTGATACATGCTACAACATGGATGAACCTTGAAAACATGCTAAGTGAAAGAAGCTAGTCACAAAGGATCACATACTATACAATTCAAGGTATATGAAATGTCCAGAATAAGCCAATCCATAAAGACAGAAAACAGACTGACATGCATAGGGCTAGGGGAAGGGGATTGGTAGGAAATTGGAAGTGACTGCCGATGGATACAGGGTTCCTTTCTGGAGTGATAAAAATGTTCTAAAATTGATTGGGGTGATGATTTACACAGTTCTGTGAACACATTAAAACCACTGAGCTGTACACTTTAAACATGTATGTGAATTATATCTTAATAAAGCTGTTTTTTTTTAAAAAAGATACTTGTTTAGGAAGCTGCCACATGAAATATGAACCTTTATGCTTTTTAAACTAAAAAATTCAGCCTTAATAGTCTATAAATGAGACACCTTCAAGACACAAAATTTATTAAATGTGACATTTTATTAATAATTCAAGGATTAACATATCTTTGCTAATCTTTTTGAGATAGCACCATGTAGTATAAATCATACTAAAAAGAGAAATACTAAAATATGCCATAACTTGAAATTTGTTAGGTTAACATCAAAACTAACTCCATAAGATAGGCGTTGTCTTACTTTACAGTTTCGAAGAATCAACTTGCCAGGGTAACATATTTACTAAGTAGGGAAACTACTTCATATCCTACTGATTCTAAAACTAATTTTCTTTCCACTAACCATGGTATTTCCCTAACAGGACTGAACTAGGAATCTTAAAACCTGGATTCAAATTAAAGTCTGGGATCATGCCTTCTGAGATGTTGGTCAATTTCAGTTTTTTCATCTGTAAATCTCAAAGGATTATAAGGATCAAATTGAAATAAAAAACAAGAAATGTTTTTGCACACTGTAAAACTTTATTACAATTCTTTCTACTGTTTAAAATAAATATAAATTTTCTGATAATGAAAACAAACTAAATATTGGAAAAAACATTCCCATAAACTAAAAGTAAAACGTTGAAATTGGCAAAGAAAAATGGTTAGAAAAAGGCTTTCTTTATCTCTGACACTGTTAGGGTCCCCTTTATCCCTACATAACAGAATTTTGATCTCTCTAGAAAAGCCTGGATGATAATACTGCAGATAAAAATAGAGCTACAAGGTTTTAGCCATCACTAAACCTCATGGAAACCAAAAAACCGTAAGGGGAAAGTGCTGGTTCACTGTTCTTTCACCAGAAATTATAATAACATATTAAAATAACAATTTTAATAGCTCTACCTTCAACTTTCAGATTTCTCTGATTAATCATCAAAATCCTATCAACTCTAAAAAGCTAGCATTATATAGTTATACCATGGAATACGTCGCCATGAAAAAAAATCATTTTTTAAAGACTAACAACACAGGAAAACGCTCACAAAACATCACTGCATAATAAAAGCAAGACATAAGAAAGTTAAAATTCACTGAGCACTTATGATGTGTCAGAAATTGTGCTAAGAGTTTTACATGCTTAATCTTAATGAATCTTTATAATAGCCCCTTAAAATATTATCACCATTTTACAGGTGAAGAAACTGAGATGTACCTTTCTGATAAGTGACACTAAGGTTATAAAGCAGTAAATGAGAAACATGGATTTGAACCTATCCAATCCCCATCCATTCTTCCAAAAGATATGTCATTCTCAGGTGCCCAAACACTCATTTTACACACTAAAGTGGTGACTAAGGAGCCCATACTCTAACAACTGCATTATACTCCATAGATACCATTTTTATTTAAAAATGAATAAATTAAGATAGGTTAGTGTCTTCAGCTTGAGCTGAGATTCAGAAGTGTCTGGGTAAGGCCACAGGAACAGACTGCGTCAGGGTTTGGGGCTGGTGGTCCTGGAATGGGAAGGATATCCTGTTGTCTGAGTCACTGCTGGCCCTTGGACTCCTAGTCTAGGCTCCATGGAGAAAGATGCTGTAGGAAAAGGCTCAAGTTGTTCTCGTGAAGGAGGCTAAGACACAGGGACATGCTTGTGTAACACGAAATTAGAAAAGCCTAGAGTAAAGCAGCTTGATTTGAAACACTGTGACAATTACAAACATGCAGCACTGCTCTTGCAGCTCCATATTTTGCAATTCTGACATCCAAGAACATACCCTGGGCAAGGATAGCAGCAGAAGTTAAAGAGTAAGACGCCACCTTCCAGGTACCATTTTGAGCAGAGGAAATCAACCAGATAGGAACAGAGGAGAGGAATGTGAGAAGACTGAGTTTCTGGGAAATACTTGGGGGACTTCAGGAAATAACTAGATGAAATAAGGAAGATGGAGGTCCTGCTTCAGCAAAAGGGACCAAGAGTCAGTGACTGTTAGTAACTGTCACTCTTTTGTACCCAATGAAGTGGTGAAAAGTAGAAGGTATTAAAAAACTGGAAGGAAATAACAGAATCTTAACAGGTCTATCTCAGGGTGGTATAATTTCAGGTGATTGCTACTGCCTTTAAATTTTCTGTATTTCCCAAAAACTGCCTACAGTGAACAGTATAATTTTATAATCAGGGGGAAAGAGGTTTTTTAAAAGTCAACCATTCAATTCTAGTAATACAAAAATGTTATTTCTAAGATTAAATTTCAAACCTACACCAAAATCTGTGTTTCAAACCTCTAGAAAATTATATCTTGTTATATATGCACAGTAATTGCCACTCTTCTTAGAATTGGGAGTACATTTTGTTACAGTTATACATTTCAATCAAAACAAAAGAAATATTGTACCCACAAAACTTATTCTACCCCATTACATTTACTGTTAACAATATTAACAATTTTAATATTGTTTCAAAGTAAGAAGCTCATATTCATTGGCAGACCAGAGTCTTAAAATTTAGGACCAGCAGACCAAGACAAACAGACAATACTTCTAAACAGGCAGAAGTTCTGAGCTATACAATTAACCTCATGAAATAATTTATATCAATCATCCACTAAATACATGGTTGCACCTTAGGCTGACAACTCATGCATCATAAACCGACTTCCTAAAATGATGACAGTAATGAAGTCCGTAATTGTTAAATAGTTCCTATAGCCTGTCTTTGGATATTCTTTTCTCAGGTAATAAAGAAAAGCTCATGGGTATCTTTGTAAACATACCCTTAAGGTCCATTTCATAGTAAGATTGTTTTTAAAAGCAGAAAAAAATTTTGAGACATAATCCCAGCTATTAATCCTGTATGATAATATTCATTTAGAAAACAAGTATCAAAAAAAAATCTGTTCTGGATACCTACCAAAGCCTCAGCTTTTTAACAGTGTTCATGAAAAGTATTTTATTGGTAAAGGAAAACTTTAAATTCAGTCATACATTTCAAAAATGGCTCACATTCTTACCTGGAGATTTGATGTCCAGCATAGAGGAGCAGGGCAGTCAAAAAATATAGGTAAAGCTGAACCAGATGCTGCCTGGGCAAGGTTAGTAGCACAACACTTAAGATATAACCTGTAGTAGAAGTTAAGAGAGATATAAATAAAATTTGATTCTAATTTAGTCTTCCAGTTAATTACAATAATAAAAAGAGCTTGAAGTAAATTACTTCCCAATTAGGTTTCAACAACTCTGAGGTTTTTTACTTCACTACCAAAGCAAGTTTAGGACAGCAAAATCAGTATGGATTTTTCTATTAAAAATATAAAGCATTTTTCACTTCCTTTGTAGATTTTTCTACTTTATAATCAAATATATCACACAAAGGTACAAGAGGATTACTCCATCATCTACCTTTCCTTGTCTTATTTCTTCTATGCCATTTCTCTCATTCTCTAGTCCAAGAAGAACTAAGGGTCTTACTGTCCCTCTCTATGACTGCGCCTTCTGTGTGACTCAGATTTTATTTTTCCAACTCCGAAGGACCCTCTACCTCCTATATCTTCAATCATTCCCCTGACACCATCCTCACCTCTCTTTTCAAAGGATGTGCAGGGCTCTTCTCCCCAGTCTTAAAGAAAAACTTCTCTCCACACTGTTTTCTCCATTTCCTATTACCTATTTTTCTCATTCCACTGACAAATGTTATAAATTATCTGTACCAAAGCCTCTATTTTCTATTATTCCTTCTTTACCCTTTACAATCTTAGATCCTCTACAAACCCCCTTTTCTTTTCTCTAAAGAAGCTTGAAAGTCAACAACTACCTACTTGACAAATCTAAGACTCAAGTTTAATCCTTGTCCCAGCATCTGAAGCAACTACCCTCAAAACTTATTCTCTGGCTCTGTGATGTGGATTTCCTTTTACCCTCTAAATCCTCCTCTCTACTTTCTTTTCACCCTCTCAAGTGAACATAAAAAATTTAGTTCCTGAACAACTTCTAGTCTCTATATAAAGTATCTAGCTCAAAGAATCTATTTTCTTGTTTCAAATATACCATTCCAGATGACACAACAATAGTTCTGAGAACCCACTACATAAGCAAAAAACCTTAATCATTGCCTATTCTAAGTAGACATCTTGTAGCTCATGATGCCTGAGATATACTCCACTTAAATGTTCTCATATACAATGAGTACAAACTGAGCTCCCATCCTCCTCCCTCAACAAGCTAGCTCACCTCACCCTCTTTCACTCTCCTAAATCCCATTCACTCTGACTCAAATCTGAGTCCCCTGTTATCATCCAGTGCCACTGAGTCTTCCTCAACAGATCTCTTACGTTACCCCTCCTTTCCAGTCCCTATGCCCCACCTTAATCCGCTCTGTAATGTAATAATTTATTGATACTAATTGCTATTTTTCTTTGTCTCTTCTCATCCTTATCTGTCCTGTGCTTTGTTACCAGGGTAATATTCCCAAAACTATCACTTTCATTTAGACAACTCTCTTGCTCTAAAACCTTCAAAAGTTTTGAACCTCTCAGTATAACATTCTATGTCTTGCAAAAATCTGATCCTAGTTTATTTTCCTCTTATGAATAAGTCTTTATTAGGGCACAGATGTCCCTTCTTAGCACCTAATGTCTCACTCATGCTGAATCGATCATGCTTAAAGCTAAAGAAACAGGAGTGGTGCTAGAGACTAAAGACTTCCCACACATCCTAACTTTAAGAACAACCCAGCAGAAGCCAGAGATACATATTTCTATTTGCTTTTCACTTCTTAAAATAATTTCCCCCAAATAATTGTGTTAATCCCTATCTCACAGGACCTTAGAAGTATTTAAAAGGATGTTTATTATATTTAGCATTTTTACTGTTTGTGGCTGAAGGATTTTCTAATCAGTCTACTGCATGAAACGTTTCCTTAAATTCTTGACTTTTAATGAACTATCATTTTCCTTTCCATATATTATCCTTCCCTTCTCCTGCACATCTCATAAAATGAGCTGCCAAATCCTCTAAACTGAACATACTCATTTCATTCATTCATTCTTTCAATTATTCAGTCATTCAACCAACATTATTATGTGTAAAGTATGATCCATATGCATTCCTAGACATGGAAAATCCAAAGGAAAAAAAAAAAGATTCACAGTCTAGTGAAAAAACAGACAAGAACAAAAGTATGATACATTACTGGTGCTCTATTAAACAAAAATTAGAAGGGCTATGGTTAAGTGATTAAGTTTGACCTGGACCTCAAAGAATGAATGGATCTTTACTAGGCTAAGAAAAGGGGGAAACATTCTAAGAAAAAAGAACACAGTAGGTCCAAAAGCCATGAAAGCACGAAGGATATTTTCAGGAGACAGTTAATTCTATAGGCTAGACTAGATTCTGGTGTAAATAGAAAGAGTATTGGGAGGGTACTGGGAGATGATGCTGATAGAACTGGTGGCTAAAGCCTCAGTATAAAGACTTAAATATGATAATAAGGAGCTTTTCACATTTTCACGTTCCAGGGAAAAAATAATTCTGTGATAATAAAATATAACACACAAGAAGATTTTGAGAGATTAAGAATACTTATGCTGATATAAGAGCAATAGGAATAAATCATCCGAACTACAATAAAGAGTTGATCCTTGAACAATGCCGGGGTTAGGAGCACCAACCCCTCCCCCTCCTCTTCAGTAGAAAACCTGAGTGTAACTTTACAGTTGGCCCACCGTATCCGCAGTTCCACATCCACGGATTCAACCAACCATGGATCATATAGTACTGTAGTACGTATCGATTGAAAAAATCCACATAAGTGGACCTGCACAGTTCAAGGGTCAACTGTATACATAATCTAATTATTTGAAAAATACAAAACTACTGCTGATGCAAATATGCACCACTATTCATGCTATAGGATTATCCAAACAGAACACAACAAACTAAATTGATAATGATGAAGCTAACCCAACAGTAATGCATAATTAAAAAGCAAGACTGGCAGTATTTAAAAATGATGACCTGCTTAAAATAACATTGATGAATCTTCCTAACAAAATATAGAAATTTCTGCTATTTAAAGGATTATTTTAGCAGTGGGGGAAAAAATGAGGACATTGAATAAAACAGTAGCTTTGGATATAGAGTTGGCAGGGTCAGCTATGAGATACATATTCAAATAGGTCTTAGTGGTGATCTTCTGGTGAGTGGTTGAGAACAAGGAAGTGAAGATGGTTCTGATGTTTTTAGCTTAGATAACTGAGAGGATGGCTTTGCTATTAAGACAGGAAATAATACAAGAAGGAAGAGGTCTGAGTTGAAGTAAAGATGATGAGTTCAGTAATAAGTTGAGGTGTCTCTAGAATATTTAGGTGGAGATATCTAACGGTAGTTAGAAATTCATTTATTCAGCATCAGGCACTAGCTAAGTACTGGGAATACTGAGATAACAGACACCCCCAATCCTACCTTAAAGGAGTTAACAATCTAGTTAGGAAGACAGATGAGCATATGGACCCTTAGAATGCAGCATAATAAGTGCTATGGTGGAGGTATGAACTGGATACCATGGGATCAAAGAGGAGGAACACTACCATACACTAAGGTGGTCAAAAAAGCTGTGAAAAGTGTAGATAGAGATTTGTAGCCAAAACTGTGTGAAATCACCCAAACAACAGAAGATGAAAATTAAACACAAATTCTGGAATATCAAGACTAAAGAAGTCCAAAGAAAAAAATACAGTAAAAGAGTCAGAAGGAACGGTCAATAAGTTAGAAGAATCCAGAAACATTTTTAAGAAAGAGAAAGTGTTCAACAGCTTCACAAACATGGAAAGGTCTGCAGAATAGGGATATAAATGAAGTCTGAGTTTTACATGTTAGGTCACTAATGATTTTAGTGACCGCAGTTACAACAGAACTAGTCTCATATCCACTCTTTCCTTTGCTACTGCTACCAGGCTAGCTCCGTCTCTCATTACCTCTTGCCTAAAATCCTAATTGGTCTTCTTACCTCTAGTTTCTCCCCTCCCCAACCCATTATCCTATACAACATTGCCTAATCAATTATAAGATGCAGCTCACCTGCTCTAAATTCCTTACTGACCCATCATTAGCTACCAAATTAAGCACAATACCTAACATCTGTATTCAGGGCTTTTCACAAATGGCCCCATTCTTCCTTTTCAATATTATTTCTATTCCCCTTTTTATATCCTATATGTTGCAAAACCGTTCTATAATTAACATTCCACCAATTACATTTGGACAGTCACTTTTCTTTGCTGTTCTCAGACAGAACCAACACTGGAAAGCTTCTAAGTTCAAAGGTACAATTATACTCCATAAGCACAAATATTAACACTGCCCACCTTGATTTTTAAGCTCTTAATAACAAACAATTAGAGGCTATAAAGGGGGAAAAAACTCATAATACTAATAAAAAAGATAAAACACCTAGGAACAAACTTAACAATAAGCCTAAGACCTATATTAAGAAAACTTTAAAACACTCCAGAAGGACTCAGAAGAAATCTGAACATAGCAAGTCTCTCTGTGTTAAGGAAGAGTTAGCATCCTTAAGTTCTCTCTTCATCCTAACTTAAAATTTTAATAGTTTGCAATCTCAACAAAAAGGTCAACAGGGTTGTTTTTGGAACAAGATTAGATAATTCTGAAGTTTATATAGAAAACTAATAATAACAAAAAAACTCAGAGAGGGAAATAAAGAAAAATGAAGAGACTAATTCTATCAGACGGTAAAATATAATCTAAATCCTCAATAATAAGAAACTAAAAAAAAAAAAAAAAAGTTTAGAAATGGAATAAAACACACTGTACAAGCAGATAAATTCTAAATGGAGCAAAAGACCTAAATGTAAAAACAAAAATGATGCAATAAAACATGACAATTCCTTATAAACTCAAAAACAGAGAAGGCTTTTTTTAATTGATTCAAAATCATAAAGCTATAGAAAAAAATGATAAATTCAATCACATAAAACAAATTCTGCATGTCAAAAAAATCTTAAGCAAAATCAAGAGAACTGAAATTGGAAAATATAATTCTAACTCATCACACAGAGTTTATTTCCCTAATACATACCAAACTCCCATAAATTGATAAGTAAAGGCTAACAAACCCATAGAAAAGTGAGCAAGGGACATGTACCGACAACTCTCAGAGGAGGAAATACACGTTTTTTTAAAACACATGAATAAATTCAATCTCACTCATAAGAGAAATACAAATTAATACTACATTAAAAAACAACCATTTTTCACTTACTGAGCAGCCAAATACTAAAGTTTGATAACTGTTTTGATAAGGATGTAGGATTTCAGGAACTCTCATCCACCATTTGTGGACGTACAAAATAGTAAAATCCTATGGAGAGCAGTATCAATCAACAGTACAAATGTATATATACTCTTTAACCCGGCAGTTTCACTTCTAATAACTTATCCCAAGGCTATATTTGCACCTGCTGAAACGATGAATATACAAAATTATTTAGTACAACACTGAATGAAACAGCAGAAGACAGAAGCTATCTAAAACGTCCTCCAATGAAGTAATTCGTGCAATAAATTACGGTACAGCCATACAAGGGTACTATGCCACTATGAAACAGAATTGGAGGGCTGGGGGGAGAGTGAGGCCTCAACAGTTAATCAGAATCTTAAGATTTGGCAGAACAGAAAGAGTCAATGTAAAAAAACAGTAAATATCTAAAAACAGCAGTTATGGCTCTATGATACATCATTAAGTTAAAAGTTTCAGAAGAGTAGTATTATGCTATCATCTGTACTAAAAAGGGAAATATATACATTTTTACTTCTATATTATATTTACATTTATATATCAATATATCTTTATATTTACTTATACATGTATAAAAATATCCATAGAATTATACACAAGGAAATAAAAATAGCTACTTGTTGGGACTCAAAGTGAGAACTTAGTGGATGAGGAACAGAGATAGGAGGAAGGCACTTTTCACTGGGTACCTTTTATGCTTTTTGGTTTTTGAACCATAAACTACCAATTTTAAAAATTTATTTAAGGGTGAAATTCTGTAAACTGGAACATTACATAAACACTACATAATACTGACACAGAGGTTACTGTAACCGAAAAACTGTTCAAGCTGAAAATATCTACTCATGTAATCACTGAGCTTACTCCACCATAGCATGTAATAAGTGTATTTAAGGAGGCTCAATTGGGGCTTCCCTGGTGGCTCAGTGGTTAAGAATCCGCCTGCCAATGCAGGGGACACGGGTTCGAGCCCTGGTCCAGGAAGAAGGCTATATTTGCACCTGCTGAAACGATGAATATACAAAATTATTTAGTACAACACTGAATGAAACAGCAGAAGACAGAAGCTATCTAAAACGTCCTCCAATGAAGTAATTCGTGCAATAAATTACGGTACAGCCATACAAGGGTACTATGCCACTATGAAACAGAATTGGAGGGCTGGGGGGAGAGTGAGGCCTCAACAGTTAATCAGAATCTTAAGATTTGGCAGAACAGAAAGAGTCAATGTAAAAAAACAGTAAATATCTAAAAACAGCAGTTATGGCTCTATGATACATCATTAAGTTAAAAGTTTCAGAAGAGTAGTATTATGCTATCATCTGTACTAAAAAGGGAAATATATACATTTTTACTTCTATATTATATTTACATTTATATATCAATATATCTTTATATTTACTTATACATGTATAAAAATATCCATAGAATTATACACAAGGAAATAAAAATAGCTACTTGTTGGGACTCAAAGTGAGAACTTAGTGGATGAGGAACAGAGATAGGAGGAAGGCACTTTTCACTGGGTACCTTTTATGCTTTTTGGTTTTTGAACCATAAACTACCAATTTTAAAAATTTATTTAAGGGTGAAATTCTGTAAACTGGAACATTACATAAACACTACATAATACTGACACAGAGGTTACTGTAACCGAAAAACTGTTCAAGCTGAAAATATCTACTCATGTAATCACTGAGCTTACTCCACCATAGCATGTAATAAGTGTATTTAAGGAGGCTCAATTGGGGCTTCCCTGGTGGCTCAGTGGTTAAGAATCCGCCTGCCAATGCAGGGGACACGGGTTCGAGCCCTGGTCCAGGAAGACCCCACATGCCGTGGAGCAACTAAGCCCGTGTGCCACAAGTACTGAGCCTGTGCACCTAGAGCCCGTGCTCCGCAACAGGAGAAGCCACCGCAATGAGAAGCCCGCGCATCGCAAGGAAGAGTAGCCCCTGCTCTCTGCAATTAGGGAAAGCCCACGTGCAGCAACGAAAAATAAATAAATAAAAATAAAAGACGACTGAAAGCCTCCAAATTCTATCTGAATGAGGCTAAGCTTGTAAAAGTATTGATGTCTTTCCTTAAGGAGGGAAGAAATTCCAATGATCTGTCCTTTGTTTTTATTTGCATAAAACTGTATTTTAAAATAAATAAATAAATAAATGATTCTTTTTTTAAAAAAGAAGGCTCAGTTGAGTTCCCAAAGTTATAAGCTGGTGAGTATGAACGGCAACTGTACTAGGACCCATACAATTTCTGCAATTAATGTTTCTGGTTATTAGGCAGCTGTTTTTTGTTGTTTTTTTTTTATGGTATGCGGGCCTCTCACTGTTGTGGCCTCTCCCATTGCAGAGCACAGGCCCCAGATGCGCAGGCTCAGCAGCCATGGCTCACGGGCCCAGCCGCTCCACGGCATGTGGGATTTTCCTGGACCGGGGCACGAACCCGTGTCCCCTGCATCGGCAGGTGGACTCTCAACCACTGTGCCACCAGGGAAGCCCTAGGCAGCTGTTTTTATAATAAATATTTCAATCTATTCAGAAATAATACATATGATAACCACATTTTTAAAACTACAGTACGAATTACTTTAGCTGATCAAGCTAAAACTCTAAGCCAAGTACCCAACTGTTCTACTACAGACTGGAATTATTTTCCATAAATTGGCTAACATACAAGCCTTGAATAAAGGGCTGAGAATTAGTGTTTTGCAGCATAAAAGAACCTTCTCATTTCAGAGACTTTCCTAAGGTAGTGCCAACTAAGACAGATGAGTTTATTGTACCCAGATGTTCTGCCTCTCGTGCACTGTCTTTTCTACTATACCATACTCCTTCCCACAATGGCTTACTTGGTAATCTCTTAGAGCTGTAAGGGGTTCTCAGGGCTAAGCTCTGAAATGCAGAAAGTTCTTTTATAGATAAAAATAAGTCTCATAGAGACAGGACAACCCTTAACAATTTTATAAAAGATAACCTTCACAAATTTTAAAAAGATATACTTGTTGACAATTCTAATAATAAAAATATTAATAAAACCACTACAGTACATCATTCAAACCACATCTTGAGTTAAAAAACAGCAATGTTAAATGAAAATATATTGTTGCTATCATTACATATAAAACAAAAACTAAGCTAAAAATTAAGAATCATGACTTTTATTCTAGATGGATTTTATCTGCTTCCTGCCTGTATCTCTTGACTTTAATTTCTTTAACTCTAATTTCTTTCCACATTATTTCTACCACTAACTCCAAATCATATTAATTATATTTCAAGGAGTACTTTTTTAATATTATAATATCATTTTCCGTATTTCATTTCACTGAAATGAATACTTTATCTTCAAATGATACTAATGTTTTGGAACAATAAAAATACTGCATTTTAAAAAGCTTACTTTCTGAATTACTACCAAACCCCAAAATAATGACAAATTAGAACAGGCCAAATGCCTGGAAAGGTATTTCCTGTTATTTATTTTATTCATATTAAAATCTAAAAAAGGGCTTCTCTGGTGGCACAGTGGTTGAGAATCCGCCTGCCGATGCAGGAGACACAGGTTCGTGCCCCGGTCCGGGAAGATCCCACATGCCGCGGAGCAGCTGAGCCTGCGTGTCCGGAGCCTGCGCTCTGCAACGGGAGGGGCCGCAACAGTGACAGGCCCGCGTACCGCCAAAAAAAAAAAAAATAATAATCTAAAATGTTTTCTTCTATGTACATCAATTACATCTTATAAACCTAGAAGAAAAAATAAATTAAAAAATAAAATGTTTTCTTCTGCCTTCTAGTTTCACACAGTAAAATAAATCCAACACTGTCTGTTTTCCTCTACCCCTAATAATTCATGTGCAATTGTAAGACAAATAAGACTATAAACAAGATTCATATTCATCGACTATATTACTGTCATCTCAATGTAAAAGGACTTCATTTTACCCAAATTTAAGAATATTCAAAGACATAAATCAGAATGCTCACTAGAAGCTTAAGAAAGATGCTGTAGACACTTACCTACATAATGCATATTAAGAGCCAAATACTTATACTGGAAAAGAGGGTTGTTATTGAGGCTGCTCCTCTGGATCTGCTGGAAGAAGGAGCTGACATCCCATCTGTACAGGACATCCAACAGCATGATGCTTGGCACCCGCAGGGCCACATTTAACACTGCCTCCAGTTTCTCCTTTGCAGCCATGTTTATTTCTTGGAGCAGACCTAAAATTCAGGAGATACAATATATAAAAATAAGTCACCTCAAATAGCTTTCAGATATCCTCTTATCAATCTAATGGATTCTCACATACCACACAAAAACTATGTTACAATGTAAAAAAAGCTCCTTAGACACATCTACTACTTCTAGATATTTAGAAAATAACTTTGTATTGTGTTTTCACATGGACTCTCTCAGGTCTGCTCAACTTTAAGATGCTGATGAAATGTTCAGACCTCAAAATGTGTTTATAAAAAGCTCCTGGGCTTCCCTGGTGGCGCAGTGGTTAAGAATCCGCCTGCCAATGCAGGGGACATGGGTTTGAGCCCTGGTCCAGGAAGATCCCACATGTTGCAGAGCAACTAAGCCCGTGCACCACAACTACTGAAGCCCATGCGCCTAGAGAGCATGCTCCATAACAAGAGAAGCCACCACAGTGAGAAGCCCGTGCGCCACAACAAAGAACAGCCCCCGCTCGCTGCAACTAGAGAAAGACTGCACACAGCAACAGAGACCCAATGCAGCTAAAAATAAATAAGTAACTAAATCCCATAAGCTGCATGGCATGGTCAAAAAAAATAAAAGCTCCTAATTCCAAATTTAGGCATTTAACAAAACACCCTATAAGAATACTGTAACCTTTGTCCAATTACCTTGATAAGAAAAATTCACTCCTATCAAAATCTCTGAGGTTTATGCAGCTTTTAAAAAAGAGGGCAAATTTTAAATAGTTATTACATGAAAAAGCCTAAGTTACTCAATAAGAATTTCATGATTGCACATTTAGCGCACAGCTTCTCGTAGTCTATCCTTTTCCTTATTACTTAAAATCAAAACTGAAATACTGAATTTATGTGATATAGATACAGTTCAGAGAACTCATGATATAGGTAAAGATAACATTATTTGCAATATTGTTTCCTTGAATCATTAAAATTAAACTCTAGTCTGAAATTCCCACAATCTGCCTTCAAAGTAGGAAAAAGCTCATTAAATTCTTCCCCTGACACACAAACATGCTGGCACATGGAAGAAGTCAGGCATTGTGAGTCTGCAGCAGCCTCTGTCTTTGCTTAGCTGTTGATTAGTAGTGGTGGAATGGGGAGAAGAAAAAAAAAAGGAAGGAAATGAAGGATCTCCCAGACAATCTACTATTTAAAAGGACAATTTGGCATAATACTGCTTTATATGATACAGCTGTAAATTAATCCAAGGAATTATAGACAAGAGAACAAAACAAAGTGGTAAAGGACAATTTTAGGAGTAATGATAATTCTAGATTGTTGGCTCTGACAATATTCTTTTAAGAACTTTGCTGAGAAAGCAAAACACACTTCTAGCTTTGGCAGTAATTTCAGACATTACAGGACAAATGAAAACATTGATTTCTGAAGAAAATTATAGTGACAGATTGCTATGCTATGGTTAAATATTTGTCAGTATTTCCATTTCACTCTCTAATTTTCACAGCTTCCTAGCTCAGATAGCTAGGGGAAAAAAAAAGGCAGCTCAACTTAGCAAACAATTAATATAAGTTTTTCAATCACTTAAAAACTGTTTTATTATATATCATTCCCACTACCCAGATATTATATATATCCTACCAATAATGCAGAATTAACATTTTTATAAATAAGAACTGTAATTCTGATTACTTTAAAAGAACAAGACTGCTTTAATAATTTTCCTACATAAGAAAAAGATAATATTGTGAGAGAATCACAACCAAATAGCTGTGTCCTAAGGAGAAAAAAGCACTGAGAAATAAAATCTCTAATCAACATTGATTACAAATTATGCCATTTAGGAACCTAAATTTCTCAAAGCTCATGATATTACTAAGAAAAAAAAATATTCTGGGAAGAAATACACCAAAATATTCACATTAACATCCTTTCAACAGTGGCCCTGGGGTGATTTTTATTCCCCTCTATCTTTTTCTGTTTGCCAAATGTTTCAGCATACCCATGTATTATTTGGTGGGGAGCAGCCCACTTGAAAAAATAAATTCTTGGTAAAAAGTGTAATGTAATGTGCCTAAGCTATCTAGACGACTTAAGGAAATACACAGAAAGTAACTACTTACTTTGGTGGTCAAACTGATAACTCAATGCACTCTTGGAGTTCATTTCAAAGTACACAAATGATAGATTTTTCTCAGAAACCACCACTCACCAGTGTGAAAATTACTATGGACCTAGGTAAAAATATCACTGACAG
Organism: Physeter macrocephalus; assembly: GCF_002837175.3. Lineage (NCBI taxonomy): Eukaryota > Metazoa > Chordata > Mammalia > Artiodactyla > Physeteridae > Physeter > Physeter macrocephalus. The sequence continues at coordinate 153,183,468 of NC_041221.1, forward strand.
GCTTTACTCTATAATGGAAAAGTATTTTTCCATATTCTAGAATCCAATATAAATCACTACTGCTTTTGTAAGTAACAACCACGACAAAAAGAGACAATTACTGAGTTAATATTTGTGGTCCAGGACTTCGCTGGTGGCACAGTGCTTAAGAATCCACCTGCCAATGCAGGGGACACACGTTCGAGCCCTGGTCCGGGAAGATCCCACATGCCATGGAGCAACTAAGCCCGAGTGCCACAACTACTGAACCTGCGCTCTAGAGACCGCAAGCCACAACTGCTGAAGCCCGCAGCCCTAGAGCCCGTGCTCCGCAACAAGAGAAGCCACCGCAACGAGAAGCCTGCGCACCGCAACAGAGAGTAGACCCCGCTAACCGCAACTAGAGAAAGCCCGCGCGCAGCAACGAAGAGCCAACGCAGCCATAAATACATACATACAGGGCTTCCCTGGTGGTGCAGTGGTTAAGAATCCGCCTGCCAATGCAGGGGACACGGGTTTGAGCCCTGGTCCGGGAAGATCCCACATGCCGTGGAGCAACTAAGCCCGTGCGCCACAACTACTGAGCCTGCACTCTAGAGCCCGCGAGCCACAACTACTGAGCCCATGTGTCACAACTACTGAAGCCCGTGCGCCTAGAACCCGTGCTCCACAGCAAGAGAAGCCACCACAATGAGAAGCCCGCGCACCAGAATGAAGAGTAGCCCCCGCTCCCCACAACTAGAGAAAGCCTGTGCGCAGCAACCAAGACCTAACGCAGCCAAAAATAATAAATAAATAAAATAAATAAATTTATTAAAAAAAAAATACATACATACATACATAAATTAAAAATATTTGTGGTCCATGTTTATTTCATCTGACTTAGAGCCTTTGTATGTTTTTAATGTTTTCGTTATTTTTAACTGTGTCCACTTTCACTATTTATTGTAGCTCTTACAGGGGTAAAGAAAAAAATTTAAACCAATCTTGCATTAGAAATCAAAATTTGAAATGCTAAGGAAAAAAAATCTCCCAGTTTTACAGAGGACCATATTTCTATTAAAAAAGGCCATTATCAGAATGGTATACATTCCCTCTTAATTACCACTACTCCTGCCTCACAAACAGAACAAGAATAAAAAGAAAATCTTGGGTTCCTAAAGCTATTGATACAGAAGAACATCCAAGACAGATCCCTAAACTCTACTATTGCCTGCAGAGAACGAAATGTCCCCTTTAATAACAAATATATTGCTTACTAAATGTTTCATTTATTTCTGTATGTGAGTGATATTTCAGTACATCATTGGCAAACTGGCCATGTATAGGGAGGGACATGGAGGAAATAAATTTAACACATAGAAAACCAAATCTAAAATGTTACCCATAAGAGCTGTGGAAACAAAAGAGGGGGGAAGAAAAACACATTTTGAACCTTTCTACAGCAGAAGTGCCACATGATAGGGTGGTGACCATCACAGATAAATACCATACACCACACTCCAGCACCACACACTAAACCAACACCTAAACAAAATGTTGAAATATATCTTACTTGCAGATACCTGAAATCACTCACATGTGCCAAATGACTAACTTAAAAACATGAAATAAAAATGGAGCCTTCTCTACTGGGGTAAAGAGATTATTATACCACTAAGATGTTTGGTTCAAGCCTAATTTATCTTTTTCTTAGATTTGTTAGTGCTAATGAGCATATTCTAAGTGAGAGGGAGCTCAAAATTCTCTTAAAACCAAAACAATACCAAATAAGCCTCAAAAATAAGCACAAGAGCTGAAGGCAAAGAAAATTCAAAGGGCTGACACTCTCTAAAGCCAAATATATAAGATACTTCCTGCCTTGTTCAGTTACGTAAATTTTGCCTTCTGTGCATGATTTTTTTTTAACATCTTTATTGGAGTATAAGTGCTCCACAATGGTGCACCAGTTTCTGCTTTATATCAAAGTGAATCAGCTATACGTATATGCATATCCCCATATCTCCTCCCTCTTTCGTATCTGTCCCACCCTCCCTATCCCACCCCTCTAGGTGGTCACAAATGTGCATGATTTTTAAATTAACTCCTTAAAATGTGAAAAGAACTGGGAAAGTAACAATCCACCACACCATCTCAGAAAGTAATGAAAACTAAATGCGACTCATAGATGCTTTACACAGTAAAACAGCTTTAAAAAAAAAAAAAATCCATCCTTTCTTTCCAATAATGGCAAAAAAAAAAAAAAAAGGCTCAACAAAAGCTAACCAAAAGGAGGACCAAACGATTTCATTAAATGACATTCCCAGGCTTGGAAGTAGCAAATTGCTACTTACAAACACAAGAATGTCCTGTACAAGTATTAACATTGCACAGTTCATCCTTCACGTTTGTGGTTAGGACACACAGGGGGCCTCATTCTACACTTTCCTGAAAACACTACATTTTGGTTTTAAAAATGAAGAAATCAAACAAATCATCAACAATATGAAAAACCTAAGTTTTTAAAGTCATAGTTCTTCTCATCTGCTGAAGAATTATGTTAAATAAGAAAAAGAAATGAAAATGTTATCTTACCCAAAAAATGAACAGAATTCACATCTCCTGGACAAAACAAAGAATGCCATATAAACCAATTTAAAATTATTCAGTACAGTATTAGATAATTTAATGCCGAAAGTTTTTACACCTTTTTCCCTCAGCACAGAAGAAAAACTATCATTCATCATCAATCCCCTTTCTTTGTCCAATCCAATTAGAAAAACAGAACAAAATTCTACCATCAGCTAAAGCCAATCTTCAGAAAGACAGATTTTCTGGCTGTCCATATCCCTGAAAATGTCAGAGGGCAGAGCAAAAACCTAAAATCATAAGTTAACTCAGCCAAAAACTTAGATACCAGGGAGAAGAACGCACTTCTTACATAAGCATTGGCACACGTTTTAAATATAGCTGGTCCTCCCCACTCCCACTCATCGCTAGCTAACTTTGTATGTACCTGATTTCCACATAAACTACTAGCAATTCTGTGGTTTCTGGTCATCTCCAAATCTACAAAGATAGGAAGTCCACTCTGAATACAAGGGCCATCCTTCAACTTAAGCAGCCAGACAGAGGAAATAAAAACTGCTATCTCTGTCATTGGGCGCTCAGCCTGGGTCATGACTGCAGCACCGACAGCTCATCCTTTGGGCAGGATTCAAGATTCACCAGAACTGCACAGTCCGTATTTTAAAAAATAAAAAGACACAGTCCCTCTCCTTTCCTTTCAAACTAGTTTCCTGTTTACCGCAGACTGCGATGCAAAGCCATCCATTAATCTTTGATGCCTTCTAACTGCAAAGCCCCCTTCCTCTCTCCCCGCACCTCCTCCCCCGCCCCCCACGCCTGCTGATCGCAGTTGCGTTTGAACTATAGTAACCCCAACCCAGCTCGCTGCAAAGCAGGCGCTGCCGCGGGGCTAAGGGATTACGTCCACAAAAACTCTGCCAGGAGAGAGGCCCGTGCCAAGGGAGCTCCCCTCCTGTCTGGCCAAGGGTGCTGGCTCCGCCGCGCCACGCACCAAAAAGATTCTGAAGAAAGACACGGGCGAAGTTCTTCATCCCTGAACAGAAAGGGGACCCATTCCTGAAGGAGGGCAAGGGTCTCGGGGTCCTTGGTTGGTAAAAGCATAAGTGGAGGGGGATGCAGAAAGGATGGCAAACGAGAGAGGAAGCGATGGGGACAAAAAGGGATGAGGACCCCTTTTACTGTTAAAAAAAAAAAAAAAAAAAAAAGGACTGACAGACGCGATGCAGAGCAAATGGGTCCCCACTTGAAGAATGACTTGGCAGGCCTCTCCGCACCCCCAAACAACCTCAAACCGAATGAAAGGGGAGAAGCTGAGTTTGGGGCTGCGTAAACCGAAGAAGACTAGGGTGAAATAAAAGAGAGAGGGAAGCTTGTGAGCAAAGTGGACAAAAACGAAAAAGAAGGAAAGTTGGAAGTGGAAACTGGAAGAAAGGAGCAGCTAGGAAAGAGGCAGCTCAGGAAGGGGCTTAGAAAAGGCCCCGAAATGGGGTACTGGGGAGGCGATGCGGGAGCGCTCAGAGTGAGGGCATCTTAGGAATGCCGGGGGAGATGAGAGACAGCTCCACGAGGGTGGAGGGTGGAAACGCGGCGGACAAGGCCCAAGAGCCGGGAAAGGGGGCTCTAAGCTGGGCCCCGGGAGGGGAGGGCAGAGTCGGAGACAGCCGAAGGGGGGGCCAGGAGGACCGCGGGAGGGACTGGCGGTTGGGAGGGAGAGAGGGGCGCTGCGGGTGAAGAGGGGATATGGACGCCGCCGAAGCTTGGGAGAAGAGGAGGGAGGCGAACGGGGGCAGGGGCGAAGGGGGAGAAGAGGACAGAGCGGGCGACTGGATGGGGGAAGGGAGGAGGAAAGGGGGAGGGGGGTGAGAGGATGTGGCATGCGGACCGGGCACCGGGATAAGAATGGGGCGGCCGGGGCGGACGGCTCGGTCACCTCAGGCTGCGGCCTCCTTCTCCGCGGGGCAGCGCCGCCGGCGGACAGACAGACTCCGCAACTCCCCGGCTCTCTCGCCTGCCCTCCCCTTCTCCTCGGGCGGCGGCGGCGGGGGCCGGGACGGCGCGGCTCACAGCGGCGGCTCCTCCGCGCCGGGCCTTGGATGCAGCGTTTTGGGAGGCGGCGGCAGCGGCGGCGGCAGCGGCCCGACCCGTGCGGTCACCATCGTACGCGGCGGCAGGCGCTCGCGGGCCGAGCTCTTCAGCAGCCGGCGGCAGCCATGGCCTCTTTCGTTCACTCCTCCAGCCCCCGGCGCTCTGCGGCGGCGGTGGCCGGGCTCTCGCGCTCTGCGCCTGCGCGCGGCGCTGCCAGCGCGGCGCGCCCCTCCCCCGCACGGGCGCGCGCGCACAGGCGGTCCCTCGCAGTCGCTCTGGCCGGGTGGTTCCCGCGCCGCCTCCGGTAAGTGGGCGGGAGACACAAGCCTCCCGCGGCCCACACTGGCGGGCTCCCGCCGCAATGGAGACGCGTACCACGCCGACATCTGCACGCGCACTGTGACACGCGCCATTCTGACACGTGCTCTTTCACACTCCCCAAACACCAGGAGCCACACGCGCTCACACCCATACTTACCTGCCAGGACCACGTGGGAGAGTTAGTTAGAAGGGCTGATCCTCACCCGATGAAGCCGCAGTAGCAATGATGCCAGAATTTTTTTTAACTCCCTTACTGACTGGTCTAGACTGTCAACTCCTTGGCGTCAGAGACCACATCTGTGATGGCTCAGCAGTGCCTAGCACAGAATAGGCGCTCAATAAACTTCTGTTGAATAAGTGAGTGAATGTATGAATAAATGAATTAGAACTATTCACTGACTATATGTAATTTTAAAATTCCGACCCCTTGGTTTAAAGAACTTGTTCAAAGAATTTTACTGTAGTAGGAAATCAAGTAGTATGTGTTTGTCTTTTAGTCCACGGTTAAAAACTGATTAGTGTACACACCCCTTTCCCAAGGTTAGGAAATCCATTTGTTCTGTCCAAGTCCCTAGCACTGACCAGCATTCCTACCTTAATTTAAATGTGAACACATCTTGTGCGGCAGGAACTGTTCTGCACTTACCCACGATACAAAGCCTGAAACACATTGTGCACAGAATGAATCAAGGATGTTGCTGGTCTTCTGGGCTTTGGCAGGACTCCTTATTCTCCAGTTTTTCTACTTCCCTGCCTCACCACGACCCTCCACAAATGGCCTCGCCCTCAGCCCCTTCCCAAAAATACACCTACACTGCTTCTTGCTTTGTCGTTGGTTAGTTCCTAGAGAGCCAGTTGCTACTAGAAACCAGTCTGGCCTTTGAGGTTGGCAGTGCCTACATACACAGAAGATACACACCCAATGGTGGATAAAATGTTGCCACTAGATTGGAGCATCTTGAAATTGTAAAGCCTCAACTTCTGCGGGTTAGAAAAGAAATTAACGTCCTTCAACCTAGATTGGAGTTGCGAGTTGCGGGCTCTCCTTGAAAATTCAAGCCTCTGGCCTCTGCACTCTAAATGGTAAATCCCCAATCCTGAGCAACCTTTGTATCTGGCTAAAATTGTAAATGCAAACTCTACATTTAGAAGATGTAATTCCTGTAGGCATCAATCAATCAAATTCAGAGTAACTTCCCTTCTACCAGTTTGATATCTCGATAGAAATCAAGTTTTTAAAATTTCTGGGAATTGCATTAACTCTTTATAGCCATCTTTCACCTGGTGCCTTAGACTGCTTAAGAGTAATCATTAAGCCTGCTACATTGACAGGAGGCAGTTTTATGAGTCTCTTTATATAGCCTGGTAAATGAGAAATTACAGAGGCCACATGACTAATGACTGGAGTAGGAAACTGCCCAAGGTAGCAAGGCCTTTCCTTTGATTTCCTCCCTGTTTTAACAATTTTACTACTGACTCAGTCAAGAAAACATAAGGCCAGAAACCACATTACAATGAAGTCAAAACCTATATAAACAGATTCGAACTGGATTTATTTATTCTTCTAGGGTGAATTACAGAATCTTGAAAGTATTACTTTAGCACTGTTACTGGATTTGTGTGTATTGTTTAAATGGAGGAGAAGCCTACCTCAGCTCTCACCTTTCCTTTTTTAAAGGGAAAAACACATTGGTGCGAAGCCGTATAACCCTCACTATAAGTTCTCTGGACTGGTAAAAGCAGGAAAAAGTCACGTGTCTTTTTCACATTTGATTTTTACAGCAGCTTCCTGTAAAACGCTGGAGCTCAAAACAAGCAAAGAAAATTACTCTGGTAATTAAAGGGTTACTGCTGTTATTGCTGCTAATCCAGTTTCGGGAAAGCTCCACATAGCCAGAAACAGGTAACCAAATCAAACTAAAGAGAAAAGCAGAGGGAAAAAGAACAGGGGGGTGGGTTATTAGAGAGGACTGCTCAAATAAAAGAAAGCAATCACAGTGCAGAGTAAGTACTTTCTAGAGGCACCCAAACCCACACAATCAGGAAAGGTCAGGAGAAAAACATGGTAAGTACCTGGAACCAAGCTTAAGGAAATACCCAAATGCCACAGCTTAGTCATAAAAGGAATTAACTTCACGTGCTAGAAGGAAAGAAGTGGAGTGTTTATGACTATGGAATAGTCACAAACTGTTCAGGATTCTAAAGGTTATCTTACTGTTCACTAACTGTATTCAACATGGAGGAGGAAGTCAGTTCAAAGTTTGGAAGAGTGCATATTTGTTACAGTTCAAGCCATTCCAAAAGGCAAGTCTGAATTCCTTATAGAACCAACTCTTGCTAATAATCACATAGAAATAGTCCTTTGGTTCCAACCTGCAGATAAGCGGTGGCCAGTTATGCCCTGCCTTTTAGATCCAGAGACAAAAGCTCATATACCAGACTTCACATTATGGGGCCAAAATCCAAAGAACTTGGATAGCCAACATTGGAAATACGGGGAAAGGAAAATTTTCATGAATTCACTTATTCACTCACTTTATTCATTCCTAATGTTTTCTGGGAACTTCAAGGGTTTTCTCTGTCTAATTCAAAGAGTTAACTCTCTAGAATAGAAGAGTCTTGATATATAAAATCTCTTTCAACCTGGCACCTCCACAGTTTGATTTTGAAAGCCAGTTCTAAGAGAAAAACTATAGTTTTCTCAGGTAACATGGGTCAGTAAAGGGGAGACTCACTCTTTTTGAGATATAATTGAGATATAATTCACATACCATACATTACACCTATTTTAAATTGTAAAATTCAGTGGGTTTTAATATATTTACAGAGTTGTGCAGCCATCACTGCCATCAATCTTGGAACATTTTCATCACTATCTCCCTTCTGAAAAAGTCCCTGCATCCATTAGGAGGTCACTCTCCCTTCCCCCCAGCCTTAGGCAACCACTAATCCTTCTGTCTCTACAGATTTGCCTGTTCTAGACATTTCATGTAAATGAAGTAATGTAAGATGTGGCCTTTCACATCTGGCTTATTTCACTTAGCATGATGTTTTCAAGGTCCATCCGTGTTGTAGCATGTATAAGTACTTCATTTCTTTTTATTGCCAAATAAAATTCTATTGTATGAATATACCACATTCCGTCTATCCATTCATCAGTTGATAGACATTTGGGTTGTTTCCACTTTTTGACTCAGAAATAGAGCTGCTATAAACATTCATGTATTACAAGCTTTTGTGTGAACACATCTTCATTAGTCTTGGATATATACTTAAGAGTAGAATTAAATTGCTGGGTTATATGGTAACTCAATATTTAACTTTCTGAGGAACTGCCAGACTGTTTTTCAAAGTGGCTGCTCCATTTTTACATTCCCACCAGCAATGACAAGGAAAGATTTACTCTTAGATTCAGATGCCCCCTACTTGTTAGATGTGGGACCCTGTGCCAAGTATACAAATGCCTCCATTTGTCATCTGTAAACAGGAATAATGATAGTATCTACTTCACACGGTTATAATGAAAAATAAATGAAACGATGTATGCTAATATTCCTGGTACAAAGTAAGCCCTCAGTAAATGTTATTAGTTCCCTTCCTTCTGCCTTTGGTATTTGGTTGGCAACATTTATTCTGAAATAAAGTCAGATAGAGATAAAATTATAATTCCCTATTAACAGTGCGAGGCATACACATAGTTGGTGCTGAATAAATATTTTTCATGGATAATTGGAAAAGCAATAGCACTTGTATATTGTTTTAATACCAAAATAAATTTATTTTTTTCTACCTCTTGTGGAACTAAGACCTAGACTGCAGGAGGAAAAAGCATAGAAACATGTCAGCTTTTTGTTTGGTCAAGATTTTTTAGATTTTCCCTCAAACATTTTTTTATTTCCCCAACTTTTTATTTTGAAGAGTTTCAAATATACAGAAGAATTAAAAGAATATTACAATCATCACTCATACACTCACCATCTAGAATCAACAATTGTTAAAGTTTTGAGCATTTGCTTTATCTATATGTGTGTGTCTTTTGTTAAGCTATTTGAGGGTAAGTTGCATACATCAACACATTGCAACCCTAAATGCTCTAGCCTGCCTCTTCTAAAAATAAGAGCTTTTTCCAATATTACCAAATGCCATTACCACACTTAAGAAGATGAAGTATAATTCCCTAAATCTTTTACTGTCCAGCCAATACTCAGTTTTTCCAAGTTCTCCTTGAAATATCTTTTACAGATAACTAGAACAAAGATCCAATCAAGATCTTTTCTAACCTAGATCCAATCAAGTTTCACTCATTGCCTTATTGTTATGTCTTACAAGCCAGCTTTGCTTTTAATCAGTCTGAGCGCTTGTGACTGTTTTGAATCTCTAACATCAGCAGAGAAAAAAATGTTTTGTTGTTTTCAGATTTAAGCTCAGCTGGTGTACATCTATCCTACCCAGCCACCTTCTTTGTCTTGATTCTAAGTAAGCCTGAGATGGTTAATAGTATAAAACTGTGTGTTGCTTTTCAAGCATGAAGATATCCAACTAAACAGAATGGATATTAATTGTCATAGACATTACTTATTTTGCCTCCTCAATATCTATTTCTCTCTATTTTTTTAATACTACCTTGAATGTTCTAGCCATGTAGTCTATTGGTTATTGGCCATGGATGGATCAATCAGTTTATCCTATCTCCCATAGTGATTAGTCCAGGGAAGGACCCGTGACCCAAGTCAAGCCAATCAGGGAAGACACAATAGGGCTTATGACTGAACTATTGAGAGAGTAAAGTTTCTCTTTCCTGCTAGACCTAAAGAAGGAATCCTATAATTTCATGGACTACAGGCAGCCATCCTGGATCCAAAAGGGAAGAGCCAAGCTGAAAATTTGCCAAAGGAAGTAAAAGAACCCGAGGCGTAAAAACAAACCAGGACCTGGTCACAGTGTATAAGCCCTGATCTAAGCCTCATCTGCAGCCAGCATGTCCACCCCCTATTCTTTAATTATATTAGTCAATAAATTATCTTTTTTGCTTAAACCAGTTTGGGTTGTGTTTTCTGTTATCTGCAGTGAAAAGAGTCCCAAAGCCTTCAATGCTTTTAATTTGCTAGTCAGTATAATATGCTGCTATGAAGATAAGGAAGTAACTACAAAAAATGGTGATGATAAGTACAAAGAAACACAATTGTACAACTGAACAAGTTATTGAGAAACACAGCCTTTTAACTCCTATCCAGAAATAGAAGATTGCTAATACTCCGAAGTCTCCCACGTATTCTTTCCTATTCAAAACTGTCTCACTAACCACAAAGGCAACCATTTTTCTGATGTAATATAGTGACTTCCTTTTCTTTGTTTGACCACCTAAGTATGAATCCCTAAATACTGTAGTTCCCTTTGCCTGTTGTTGAATTTTTTATACATAAAATAATATGGTAACTGTTGTTTTGTGTCAAGCTTTTTCTGCTTTACATTGTGTTTGAGATTCAGTTATATTCTCGTGTGAAACTGCAGTTCATTCATTTTCACTTCAGTATAGAATTCTATCTTATGAATATAACACTACTATTTATTCATTCTGCTATTTATGAACATTTGGATTCAGGAACACCCAAATTCCAGTTTGATGCTGCTATGAATGATGCTGATATCAACACTTCTGCAGTTGTCTCCTGGTGCACATGTGCACACATTTCTCTTGAAGAGAACTGCTGGCCCAAGGGTCCGCAGGTGTTCAACTTTCTTAGATAACTCCAAACTGTCTTCCAAGATGTTTGCACCAATTCACACTCTCAACAGCAATCTGTCAGGGTTCCTATTACTCTATATTCTAGACTGCAATTAAGATTGTCAGTCCTGTTAATTTTAGCCATTCCAGTTGAGTTTTTAGCTTGCATTTCCCTAATTGCTGATGAGGTCAAGTATGTTTTCATATATTTGGTGGCCTTTTATATTTCCTCTTTTGTGAATTGTTCAAGTCTGTTACCCAATTTTCTCCTGGGTTATTTATCTTTTGCTTTTTGTTTTGTAATCCTTTGTATATTCTGAATGCAAACCCCTTGTTAATTATATATGCTGCAAAAATCTTCTTTTGTTCTGTAGCTTCCCTTTTCATTCTCTAAGTGGTTTTTTTTGATGAACATAATTTCTTCATTTAAATTTAATATTTTTATGATTAATACTTTTTTTTTTTTTTTTTTTTTTTTTGTGGCATGCGGGCCTTCCTCTGTTGTGGCCTCTCCCATTGCGGAGCACAGGCTCCGGACGCGCAGGCTCAGCGGCCATGGCTCACGGGCCCAGCCGCTCCGCGGCACGTGGGATCCTCCCATACTGGGGCGCGAACCCGGTTCCCCTGCATCGGCAGGCGGACGCGCAACCACTGCGCCACCAGGGAAACCCCGACAGGGAAGCCCCGATTAATACTTGTTTTAAGCGTGTTTTCCTCCTGCTCCATAGAGCCTTCCCTGTCATAAATCAAGTGTACATATCTGAGGAGTTCTGTTTCTGAACTTTCTATTCCAAACAACTGATTTGTTTGTCTATGCTTGTGCCAATACCAACAGTTTCAATTACTCTGGCTAAAGAAGAAGTCTTGATATGTGGTAGAACAAGTCTTCGCACCAGGTTTCCTTTCTTCTGTTTTGTTTTCTTCAAGAGAATCTTGGCTCTTTGCATTTTCTTATCAATTTTGGAGTCAAATTTGGAATATTGGCTTGTTGAGTTTTCCAAGACACCATTGAGATTTTAAGTTTTCAACATAGAGGTCTTGCATATCTTTTATTACATAAATTCCTAAGATATTTGAGGATTTTTATGCTATCACTAATGATAATTTAAATCGTATTTTGTTAGTCTTTGAGGATATAACAGTACCTCTCAAGAGTCCCTGCCTTCCAGAACTTCCAGTCTCATGGGGTTAGGGACAAACACAGAAATGGCTTTAATACGAAGTGGACTGCATTGGTTATGACAGGTAGGCAAAGGTTACCATGGAAATACAAATAAAAGAGATTAGCCCATTCTATGGGGTCATGGGGTGGGAGGAAGGGAGAGACATTCTAAGTGTTGAAAATGGACAAGGGTCAGCTAGGTGAGTAAAAGGTAAGGCAAATAGAGGGGGAGGAGAGAACATACTTCACACACACATTTCAGAATGGTAAGATGGAACACTTCCTACCTCAGTGACAAATGAGGTGCCAAAACAACAGATTCAGAGACTAGCATAAGTATAAGGCAAATTCCCCCATGGCCATAATTTATAAAAGGAATGTGAGTAAACTAGTTCCAAACCTCCCCATTGCTCAACATCACTAATCATTAGAGAAATGCAAATCAAAACTACAATGAGGTATCAGCTCACACCAGTGAGAATGGCCATCATTAAAAAATCTACAAACAATAAATTCTGGAGAGGGTGTGGAGAAAAGGGAACCCTCTTGCACTGTTGGTGGAAATGTAAATTGATACAGCCACTATGGAGAACAGTGTGGAGGTTCCTGAAAAACTAAACATAGAACTACCATATGACCCAGCAATCCCACTACTGGGCATATACCCTGAGAAAACCATAATTCAAAAAGAGTCATGTACCACAGTGTTCATTGCAGCTCTATTTACAATAGCCAGGACATGGAAGCAACCTAAGTGTCCAGCAACAGATAAATGGGTAAAGATGTAGCACATATATACAAAGGAATATTACTCAGCCATAAAAAGAAACGAAATTGAGTTATTTGTAGTGAGGTGGATGGACCTAGAGTCTGTCATACAGAGTGAAGTCAGAAAGAGAAAAACCAATACTGTATGCTAACACATATATATATGGAATCTATATACATATTTGAATCACTTTGCTATACACCTGAAACTAACATGACATTGTAAATCAACTATATGTCAATTAAAAAACAAAGCAAAACAAAAAAAGCCAGCTAGCTTCCTCTACTTGAAGTAGCAGTAGCAGTAGGGTGCTGATTGTTCAGATTCTACAAAATAACTAGTAACCAGTGTGGAAGCAGCCTGTGCACTCTGCAACCAGGGCCCTATTCTAGTCACTGTATGCAGTAGTTTCCCAGAGCGATTAGAGAATCAGTGATACTGTGAGTCCTCTTCTATCAATTATATCACTTTCTGTTGTATGTCCATATAACCTTTTCAATAAAAAGCTTCAGGTGGATTCCACCCAGGTGGGGTCTGATGTAGCTGCTGGTTGACTACAGACCTTCACACATGGAGAGAACTCTCACTTTTTGAACAGAGATGGAGGTATTTAACTAATCTCTTAACTAGACACATTCTAATTACAAATCAAGACTGTTATTTGTGACTTAAAATGAGTAGCATTGTCCATTAATTAAGGTGTCTTGGGATTTGCCCAAGTTTATTCAACCTTCCTATGCTTAATTTCCCATGTAATAACACCTACCTTGTAGATTAAATTTTATACACACACACGCACTATACATATATTGCTTAGAACAATGCCTAGCACAAGAAAAGCAGCATTAACTATGGTTATTGTTGTTTCTATTTTGGCTCATCATGCTAATAACTTCACTATTCAAAGATAGTAAAGATACTAAATGTCAGTCAATATTTATTAAGCACATTCACAGCCATTTGTTAGATGCTAGATAGGATATAAATGAATCGGAACACACAATTCCTACAGACGTTAAGTATGATATAAATGAAACAGATAATTCCTGCCTTCAAGCCTCTTATTGATGTTAGATGGATGGACTACTTATGATGCCTTATTTTAAAGCTGCTTTGTGTGTATTTTCTCCTTTGCTTGATTTATAAACTCTTTCAAGGTGTGAACCAATGTTTATTTTTCTTTTGAATCTCTCACCTTCTCTCCCTTCCGTTTAGGATATTGTATATAGCTAAGTCTTTTAAAATCTGGTTGAGTGAACATGAAGCAAATGAGAAACAAATTTATAGGATTACACACCGTTGGGACAGTATAAATGGAATGACTTCATGCTTAGTCTCTCTCCCCCATTCACTGATAACCTTACACCTGGCTCACTGAGTCCCTCTCTGTCTCTGCTTATGTCCTCATTCTTGGTGACTTCAACAACCACACAGATAATCCATGTGTTTTTTATTCTTTTTATTATTATTATTGAGGTGAAATTTACATATGATGAAATCAACCATTTTAAAGTGAAAAATTGAGTGACAGTACATTCACGATGTTGTACAACTACCAACTCTACCTAGTTCCAAAACATTTTCATCACCCCTAAAGGAAACCCCGTACTTATTAAGCAATTGTTTCCCATTCTCCCTTTCCCAATCTCCTAGTTTAACCCTCCCACTTAAATGATCTTTTTCTCCAACCCACCTACACCCATAGTTACCTCTCAAGCTGTCTTTAACATCAACTTCCAAAACCTCTGTTTCGAGCATCTTTCTCTCTGGTCACTCCTACAAACATTCTGATTCTGTTTTTTGTAGTGCTTACACTTGTGTTCTTCTCAGCATCAAGCTTCCAATCCACTGAGCCGACCAACTCTTTATATACCCCTCTTAGGTCTTTACATCTCTTTTTACCCACCGTAAATTCTATAGTCTACCATTTAAGTTCTTGCCTGTAAATGTTCTTAACTTTCTCTCCCGTCTATCAGCTCTGCACCTGAGAGACTAATATTGCTGGATAAACCGCACAACCGATCACTAATCTCAAAGCTTAGCCCTCAGCGCTGCTCCACAAACCCACTGCATTGTTCTGGTAAGTTATTCTTCATTCCCCAGAGTGGCTCACTCTACTTTCTACTCAGACCTCCAATACTGCCCGCCGTCTGTCTCCTCCACTCACCTTCAGCTGAGTGAGTAGCTGAGAAAATAGAAACAATCTATCAAACTCCTCATCCTTCCACCGGGAATCTACCAGCTTTAGAATGATATTCTGGGCGTTCCTTCTTGTACAGTGGGAGAAAGTTCCCTGCTCCTATCAAAGACCAGATCACTACCAGTGATCTGAATCTCAGCCTCTCTGCCTTTCTAAGGACTTAAAAATCTGCAGTAATTCCCTTTCTCCTCTGTACCGTCAACTTTTCTCCCTACTGGATGATTGCCACTAGCATTTAAACATACTTAGGTTGGCAATCTTTAAAAAAACGTTTTCCTGACTTCATGCCCCACTACCATCACCCCCACTGTGAACATGTTCTGAAAAGCTGTCTATAGCTACTGTCTTAACTTCCTTACCCCCCATTCTCCCCTCAATCAGCTCCAGTCAGAATTCCATCCCAAATATTCAGCTGAAACTGTTCCAAGCAAGGGCATCAAAGACTTCCTCAGTGTCATATCCAATGGTCCCTTGTCAGTCCTCATCTTATTCTACTTCTCAGCAGCATCCCATGCCCATCAATCCTTCTTTGGAAAACACTTCCATTTCTTGATTTCTGCATTGAATTTCCAGGGCTGCTGTAACATATTACCACCAATCGGTGCCTTAAAACAACAGAAATTTATTTCCTAACAGTTTTGGAGGCTGAGAGTCCAAAATCAAGGTATTGACAGCACCATGCTCCCTCTGAAGTCTCTAGGGAAGACTCACGCCTTGCCTCTTGCTAGCTTCTGGCAGCCCCTAGAAATCCTTGGTATCCCTTGGCTTATAGAGGATGTATCCATCATCACATGGCCTTCGTACAGGATATCTGTCTTTTAGATCTAGGGCACACCATAAACTAGTAAAAAGCTCATCTGAACTTAACTAATTACATGTGCAAAAACTTTATTTCCAAATATGGTCACATTCTGAGATTCCAGATAGACATGAATTCTGCGGGGGGTGGGGGGACGGGGACACACACACACACACACACACACACACACACACACACACACACTATTCAACCCAGTACATGTTCTGTGACTGCGCAGTCTGCTGGCTTTCCTTCTACTTCCTGGCTGGCTCCTTCTTGCTCTTCTTTGGTAGCAACTTTGTTTCCCCTGCCTCAGCTCAAAATGTTGCAACTAGGCAAGGCTTGGCCCAGGGTCCACGTGCCTTCTCTAAATGTACTCTCTCCTGAGGGAATATCATCTAATACCATGATTTTGAAATTCCACTGATGACTCCCAAATTTATGCTCCAGCCCTCACCTATACCCAAATCCCAGCCACATATTGATAATAGTAGTTAACATTTATTGAATACTTACCATGTGCCAGGTCCCATAGTAAGTGCTTTACATGCATTAATTCATTTAATCCTTAAAACAAACTTATGGGTTGAGTACTCTTTTTATCCCTAATTAATAGATGAAGAAACTGAAGCACAAAGGGGTTAAGTAAATTGTTCAAGCCCACATAGCAAGGAGAAGCCAGGATTTGAAACTAGGTAAATTGGGTCCAAAGTCTTCTCTCTTGACTACTATATACTCTGGCTTTCTACTGGGCTCCAGGCTTGCATATTCAACTACACACTTGACATCTGCACCTAGATGTCTAATAGACATCTTAGACTTGAACTAAATAGAATGCCCCTTAATCTTAAACTACCACCTTAATCTTTCCTTCCCTGTTTCCACATCTCAGTATATGGCACCACCAACACCCAGTTGCTCAAATTAAAATGTGTAGAAATCAAATTTGATTCTGCTCTTTCCCCATCCACCCTTTCCTCCATTACCACCCCCAACAAATCCATCAGTGAGCCAATCAATCAATCAATCAATCAATCCCTGATCTGTCCATTTCTCTACATTTTCACTACCATTCCAGTTCACACTGAGTTATCATCATCTCTCGAGTTACTGCAATTACCCTCTACCTGGTCTTTCTGCTTTCACTCTTGTAGTCTATCTGTAATCCAGCAGCTAAATTAGTTTTTTGAAACATAAATCAGAATGACACACCCAAGTTTCAAAGCCTCCAAAGTACCTGCTTACATTTAGAATAAAATGCACACTCTTGTTCTTAGCCTACAAGTCCCTGCTTGATCTGGCCCTGCTCACCTCTCTGCCCTCACTCCTACCACTCTCCTGTTTGCTCATGTAGCTCCAGGCACGCCCTCACGCCTGCTTTTCCAGAACACCCTAACCTTGTGCCTGTACCAGGTCCTTTGTACCTGTTCATCTTCAAGCTGGAAATGCTGTCATAAATGCTCTACCCTAATATCGTCTTCCCACTATGCAGGTCTCAGCTCAGAGTCCTTTTCTGAACCCTTGTTTAATTTTGTTCCCCAATCACTCTCTATCACACCACCCTATGTTTGTGTTTTAATAGCATTTATCACTATTTGAAAATACCTTATTTATATATTTGTTTATTTGAATAGAGACGTTCTCTGTCTTAATTACAGTTATATCCTCAATGCCTAGAACGGTGTCCAATGCATAGCAACTGTTCTGTATATATTTTTTAATGGATGAATGAATGAAAATGAGTGAATATATGAGTGAGGTCAATCACAGAAGGGTGTTTGGAGGTCAGTTTTAAATCATAGTCTGAAAATAGGGAAGATGATGAATTATTAGAGTGGAGAAAGGACATTTTTAGCAAAGAAGATATTCAAAGAAGTGATCTAGTCTTGAATAAGTGACAAACAGAGGCTAGTACCCATACTAATTCAGATGATGTGGAAAGTTGGTCAATACCCAAGTAAAATTAGTTTATCAGAGCAGGGAGTCATCATCATTTGGTTAATCATATTGAACGTCAACTTAAGGAGTTTAAATTCATTTATGCCTTCAACAGATATTTATTGAGTTTCTGCTGGGTGCCAGGTACCACCTAGGTGCTTTTTATACAATAATGAGCAAGAGAGATATAATCTCTGTCCTCATGGTGTTTACAATCTAGTGGAAGATCGACATCAAATAATAATATTCCATAAACATTTGCATTTGCCAAACCACCAAAGTGTATGCTGGGTTAATATTTTGATAACATTAATCAATGTGGTTTCTGTTCCCAGTATTTTCTGTTCCCCTTTGGTCCTTACTCATTCACTCAGCTTAGTATTCTGTATGTAATGACTCAGAAAAGGTATGACACAGCATAACCCAATATATAACTAACAGGAATCTTGTCCCAGCTTTTGTCTTTAAAATCCCAGTCTTCAGGAGGCACAGAATATAACTCTGGCATGAAGAGTGATTTTGGAAAATACTTGATGAGTCAGAGCAAATCTTCCTGGCCCAAAGACTAGCACATTTCCAGGTTGGAGAAGAGGAGAATCAGAAGGGAAGTGATTAGAGCTTAGATTTTGCTGGATCTCTGGGAAAAGGAGCCTCTATCCTATCTCATTGCCAGCCCATGATCTGGTGAATGACAGAAATCCAAGGTAGGTTTGTGGTGCATGAAACCAGAAGAGAATGGTGGTCCCCTTCTCACATGGAGCCCAGCAAGCCAACCAACCTCAGAGTAGAAATGGCTTTGTGATAGGTCTAGGCACTTGACTTTTGAAGCCTCACATAGTCGCCAGTGCTTCTCTTTGGTGCAGAAAATCAAAGTGATCCAAGGGCACAGAGGAATAAAACTCAGAAAAAGCTTAATATTGTTTTGCTGACAGCAAGTCTGTCATTTTCCAACAACAACCAATTCTCTAATTCTCTGATACCAACAGGGTGTCCAACAGTTCAATTCAATTCTGATGCTAACTACGTGGAATTAGTTCCTACACATAAGTTAAGGGAGTTTGTGGCTGAGTCCAACAAAAATGCCCCTACTTTGCATGCCAGCCACAAATGGGATCCCCAAGCTACTCACACCTGCCCAGCTGATTACTCATTTGGGAATTCCCACTATTCCCCTTTCCCCAGGTTCAGTAACTCACTAGAACAACTCATAGAACTCAGGAAAGCTCTGTACCTACCATTACAGTTTTATTATAAAGATACAACTCAGAAACAGCCAAATGGAAGAGATGCATGAGGCAAGGGGTGGGGGTGGGGTGAGGCGTACATAGAGAGCTTCTATGTCCTCCTTGGGTGCGCCATCCTCCCAGCACATGGATGTGTTTGTTCACCAACCTGGAAGATCCCCAAACCTTGTTGTTCCAAAGATTTTATTAAACCTTCATTACACAGTCATGATTGATAAAATCACTAACCACTGGTGACTGAACTCAATCTATAGCCCCTTTCCCATCCCCAAGGTTGGAGGTGTGGCTGAAAAGTTCCAACCTTCTAATCATGTGGTTGGTTCCTCTAGTGACCAGCCCCCAAGACCTCTAGTTGGTTCCTCTAGTGACCAGCCAAGAATCACCTCATGAGCATAATTTCGGGTATGCAGGAAAGGGGCTTGTTATGCATAACAAAAGACATTCCTATCGGAAATTCCCAGGGTTTTAGGAGTTCTCTGCCAGGAACAAAAACCAAATATATATATATTTTTTATTATAATACACACAGAAAATTTTCCATAACTTAGCGTGGTGCAGGAACAGCAGAATGGATTGCTCCACACCTAAGGGATACATGGAAGAAGCCCAGCACAGCCGTACCTGGAGGGTCCTATAGGTGGGAGCCAGAAGGTGACAGAAGAGGCCAGTGTAGGCTGTTACTGAGAAACTGAGGTGACAAGGGACTTCACAGCAGTCATCAGCTTGAATGAATGACAATCAAGGACCATATTCCCCCTCCCTTAATGTCGTGGCGCTAAGTAAGTCCCTGAGACCCCAGGAAGAAAAGGAGGGTGAGTAATGATTCTAATATTGTTTTTAATTTCTGGTTGAATGGAGGCTCAAATTATTAATTAAGGTCAGTTATATTTTTAAAAAGTAAGAGTTTTTGCAGAACTGAGTTTGTAGATTGAGATCCAACTCTGTCATTAAACAGGGCTGTAGAAACTATACGAGATATGTGAAAATCCAATTGGATGCTATTTAAATTTCAATATTTAAATATCAATAAGAGATGAGCTGGACCACCTAGGAAGAATAAGCTAATTTAGAAATAATTTAACTTAGAAGATAATTTAAGAGATTAAATAAATTCAATTATAAAGTGAAACAACCTAGGTGAGGGATTATAGACTCAAATTTGGTTAGAATTAGGGAAGTGGATATGGGACCCTTTCTGGCTATGGAATCCCTGTTATACTGAACACACAGGCCTCAGTGTGCTGGGAGAACACAAAATCCTAAGTCCCAGACAAATCATGGGTCAATTTGTATCCTAATTGCCATCCTGCCTGAAAGATAACCCCAAATTGCTTGGTTTAGTATAACTGTCTGCTTCATCTGTCCATTTTAATTCCAGGAAGATTTCTTTTTAACAAGTAAGATGAGATTTTTTTTTTTTTTTTTTTTTGTGGTATGCGGGCCTCCCCCTCTTGTGGCCTCTCCCGTTGCGGAGCACAGGCTCCGGACGCGCAGGCCC
>NC_041221.1:153203819-153209852 GCF_002837175.3 Physeter macrocephalus
ATGGCACCCGGGCCCAGCTGCTCCGCGGCATGTGGGATCCTCCCAGACCGGGGCGCGAACCCGGTTCCCCTGCATCGGCAGGCGGACGCGCAACCACTGCGCCACCAGGGAAGCCCTAGATGAGATTTTTAATTGCAGAGTAACTATATATAAGGATCTCTTGGATCCCTAACCAGACTATGAAAACACTATGACTGTCTTATATTTATAAAAGTATGGGTGCGTTCTGAACTGTCATATATATTTTTTAAACTTTTTACTTTATACTGGAGTATAGTTGGTTAACATTGTTGTGTTAGTTTCAGGTGTACAACAAAGTGATTCAGTTATACATATATATGTATCTATTCTTTTTCAAATTCTTTTCTCAAAAGAGTTTGTAGGTTGTTACAGAATATTGAGTAGAGTTCCCTGTGCTATACAGTACGTCCTTGTTGGTTATCCATTTTAAATATATCAGTGTGTACATGTCAATCCCAAATTCCCTAACTATCCTTCCCTGCCACACTTTGCTACTGGTAACCATAAGTTCGTTCTCTAAGAAATTCCAGGAAGGTTTAGAATTGCAATTAGAGATAATGGAGTAAATGATCATAACTGATTCATTCAAACTTATTATATTGATATATTGTGGTAAGTAGAGGAATAATAGGGGTATGCTTTCTGTTTAGAATACTTGTAATGTTTTAGAGAATTTTGTATATTAGCAAATCAAACAGAATTGCCTGTGATTTCAAATTGTAGTATAAATTGAACAATCATTTTATTTGTGATTTTAAGTTCAGTTAATAAAAACATTTTACTAAATTTAAAGACAGTATTGAAATACTTAAGAGAATCTAATATTCACCATATTTATGTGTTTAATATATTAGTTACTTAAATTATTTTTGTTAGACAATTGAATGACAAAATAACAATTACACTAAATCTATAAATGTAATTTAAAATGTTTGAGAAACTAAAATTAAGTTTGTAAATAGTCTCACACATTAATGAAGTTCTCCTTAAAAGTGAATTCAAAAAGTCTTGTCTAGTGGCTTCCCTGGTGGCACAGTGGTTAAGAATCCGCCTGCCAATGCAGGGGACACAGGTTTGAGCCCTGGTCCGGGAAGATCCCACATGCCGCGGAGCAGCTAAGCCCGTGCGCCACAACTACTGAGCCTGCACTCTATAGCCCAGGAGCCACAACTACCGAGCCCACGCGCCACATCTACTGAAGCCTGCGTGCCTAGTGTCCGTGCTCTGTAACAAGAGAAGCCACCGCAATGAGAAGCTGGCACCGCAATGAAGAGTAGCCCTTGCTCACCATAATGAGAGAAACCCCGCGCGCAGCAACGGACACCCAACGCAGCCAAAAATAAATAAATTTATTTATGGAAAGAAAAAAGTCTTGTCTGTTTATAAATAGAGCAATGTATTTTTATTTTGAATTCAGAGGCTTGTGGACAAAAAATATTGCCTGCAATTTCAGTAAACAAAGAATGTTGCCTGCCATTCCAGTAAACTACAAATGTTGCCCACAATCAAGCCATCAGCCACTGCAGCTGTCTCCAACGGTACACCCTGAAGGGAATTCATGATGGAGAAAACAGGATGCCGGCCCTAGATAGTTAAGATGCATATCTAAGGAATGATTTCAGTGAGCTCAGACTTTTGCATCTTCCCATACTTAGAGAAGCACTAAAGTCATTAAATTGAAATGTCTGGTTTTTTTAAGATTAGCAACAATCTTTTCATGTTTGACAACTATTTTTTTTTTCAGCCAGAACTCCTATATATCCTGGTTCCTCCCTTACGTCTTATGAGCAGTTCCTCAGAGCTATTTGAGAGGCTGTCTCCCGGGCTATAGTCCTTAGTAAGATCCCTGAATAAAACATAACTCACAAATTTTAGGTTGTTCATTTTTCTTCAGTCAACAGGCTTAAAGATGAATAGATTTTTGATATTATAACCTTAAGTGGAGTATTAAATTTTAAAATGAAACTAATCATTGCTAATCTTTTCTAGACACAAAAACTGCCACCAAAAAGCTCATACTGACAGAACCCACTATAGTGCCTTGAAGGCAAAGAGTATGATGCCATGAAAGAGAGTAATTGAAGGAGTTTAATTTAGATTAGGGGTTCAAGGAAGGCTTCTCTAAGAAAATGTGTTGTGAGCAGAAACCTCAGAAAAAGAGATTACCAGGGGAAGAACAAGGAGAGGGGAGTTCCAGGTGGGATCCTGGAAAGAGTTTGGTGGGGTGGAGGAACTGAACAAGTCCAGTGTACCTGGAACAAAATGAATCAGAGGGAAAGAAACACAGATGGGGCTGGATGGAGAGGGAGTTTGGGCCTGGTCATACAGACCTTCAGAGGTCATGTTAAGTCATCTATTATACAAATACTATACAAATTCCTAAGTGTAACGGAAAACTACTGAGGATTTTAAAGAGAGGCCATAGGTGCTGAGTATGGGCACTGTACCACTCCATGCGACACTGCTGACCAAGTCCCTAGTGTGGCACATTGCCTCCCTGCAGGTGACAAAGTCAAATTAGGGTTTTTCAAAGAACACTCTGGGTACTGTGTGGAAAAGAATTATAGGGCCAGAGTGGAAGCAGGGAGCTCATTTAAATGGCTAATGCAGTCTTCAATCAAGTGGTCTAGCATAATATTTGTGATAGGGAAAATTGGACTGATCATATTTGCTGTTTCCATGGTAGGCAGTAGAAGCTCAGGTAGATTGCTAAATTTGAGAGCAACCTGATTTAAATGTGCTTTAGAAAAATTAATCTTCCAGCCAGTGGCAGGCCAGAGCTGATCTGCAGCAGCACACACTGGCTCATAAAAGCTAATTGTGTGCACTTCTCCTTAATTCCTCATTCAGTGACACCAAGTTAATAGTCTCAAATCTGTCTTGGTAGGGGTATTTAAACCATGGAAATTGGCAAGTGCTACAAAGGGAGCTTCTTTCTCCAGAGAATTGGTTGTGATACATTTACCAGCACACCACTCCTTCCAGCTCTTTTTGATATTTCAACACTAGAATACTATTTATAGAATCAGTGCATAAGATATGGTATGAAGTTATGGAACATTCACAAGGCTGCTATAGTTAAAATGAAAGAGATAATTATGAGAGACCCTGGGAAGAAAAAATGTAAGATTTGATGGTTAATAAATGGCGGCAATGGGAAGAGAGGAACAGATTGTATTTTATCACCTGGAATAAGGAATCATTTCCAGAGCCCATCTCTCTGGTGAAGATAACAGAGAGAACATTACACAATTTGGTTCCCTGTCATATGTATTTTAAATGTTCCTGCTTCAGCTGTCAAGGATTTTAAGTACCTTTTTAAAATTCCACATTATTGTAACTCAGAGTTCTGAATTCTATCACCATTTACTGCTGGAATTAAATGAATGGAATAATAATTGAATCCCAAACTTTGAGTCACTGAGTGTAACTGTCTTGCCAAAACAAAAGCTCTGCAGAGATCTGGAGAAGAACATTCTTTAAAACTCAAAAACATCTTCCACTTTGTGATGTCGCAGAATCAAGGCAGCATGGGTGGAGACAAACCCTGGCTTTAAATAGATGTGTGGAAAGTTCACATAAGGACTTCTAAAGGGCATCAGCCAAGGAAGTAGAAGGAGATACTAAAGGATTGCTCCAAACATTCCTTTACATGAAAATAAGTATTCTGTAGAATTGAAAACTTATGTCCCAAGAATAATACTAAACACCCTTTATCATAAACTCATACATCCAGCGTTTCAGAGGTACTAAATGTGTTAACTCCTAATTAATATTAAAAATATAATTACATAAAAACATATAAATATATAAAATACATTAAAAAACAAATTCAAAATGGATTAAAGACTTTAAATGTAAAACCTGAAGCTATAAAACTAAAAGAAAACATAGGCAGTACATTCTTCAGTATTAGTCTTATCAATACTTTTTTGGGGTATGTCTTCTCAGAAAAGGGCAACAAAAGGAAAAATAAACATATGGGACTACATCAAACTAAAAAGCTTTTACACAGTGAAGGAAGCTATCCACAAAATGAAAAAGCAGCCTACTGAATGGGAGAAGATATTTGCAAATGATATACCTCATAAGGGGGGTAATATCTAAAATATATAAAGAACTCGTACAACACACCAAAAAAACCAAACAACCCAATTAAAAAATGGGCAAAGGACCTGAAGAGACATTTTTCCAAAGAAAACATACAGATGACCAACAGATGCTCAACATCATTCATCATCAAGGAAATGCAAATCAAAACCACAATGAAATATCACCTTATACCTGTCAGAATGGCTATTATCAAAAAGACAACAAATAAGTGTTGGTGAGGATGTGGAGAAAAGGAAATCCTCTTACACTGTTGGTAAGAATGTAAATTGGTGCAGCCAGTATGGAAAACATTTGGAGCTTCCTCAAAAAATTAAAAATAGAACCACTATATAATCTAGCAATTCCAGTCCTGGGTATTTATCCAAAGAAAATAAAAACACTAATTCTAAAAGATATATGCACCCCTGTGTTCATTGCACCATTATTCACAATAGCCAAGATATGGAAGCAAGCTAACTGCCCATCAACAGATTATGGTTAAATAAGATGTGATATTTTATACATATATAATATGTTTATATATATATATATATATATATATACACATATAATATACACACAATGGAATATTACTCAGCTATAAGAAAGAATGAAATCTTGTCATTTGGAACAATATGGATGGATCTAGAGGGTATTATGCTAAGTAAAATAAGTCAGACAGAGAAAGACAAATACCATATTATTTCACTTATATGTGGAGTCTACAAAACAAATAAACAAACATAACAAAACAGAAACAGTCATTGATACAGAGAACAAACAGGTAGTAGACAGAGGAGAGGGGAATGAGGGGAACTAGGGAAATAGGTGAGGGAAATTAAGAGATACAAACTTCCAGTTACAAAAATGAGTCACAGGTATGAAATGTACAGGATGGGAAATATAGTCAATAATAATGTACTATCTTTGTATGGTGACAGATGGTAACAAGACTTAACATGGTGATCATTTTGTAATGTATAGAAATATCAAATCACTATGTTGTACATCAGGAACTAACATAGTGCTGTGGATCAAGTATACTTCAAAAACAAAGAAACAAACTCAGAAAAAGAGATCAAGTTTGTGGTTACCAGAGGTGGGGGTGAGGGGAAATTGGATGAAGGTGGTCAAAAGGTACAAACTTCCAGTTATAAGATAAATAAGTACTAGGGATGTAATGTACAAGGTGATTAATATAATTAACACTGCTGTATGTTATATATGAAAGTTGATAAGAGAGTAAATCCTGAGTTCCCATCACAAGGAAAAATGTTTTTTTCTTTTATTTTGTATCTATTTTAGTTGATGGATGTTCACTAAACCTATAGTGGTCATCTTTTCATGATGTATGTAAGTCAAATCATCATGCTGTACACCTTAAACTTATACAGTACTTACTGTATGTCAATTATACCTCAATAGAACTGGAAAAAAACCAAAATAATGAAATAAAATAAAGTGATAATGATTTTATTATTTCTTAATTCTTTCAGCAAACCTTTGCTGAAGGCTTCCATGTGACAAGTAGTACTCTAGATCCTGGAGATAGGAAAATGAATAATTTGGGCACACTAATTGGGGAAGATAGAGTCATAAACAGACTAGAGTACAATGTGGACAATGCAGGAATTCAGTATTTAGAAGATACTATGGAGACCCAAGCAGTGCACACAACTCAGAGTTGGAGGAACAGAGGTGGCTTCTTGGGGAGATGATGTTAGTCTGAATCTTAAACTTCATCTTAACCAGATGAAGTGTGTGTATGGAGTGAGGAAATTCCAGGCAGAGAGGAGAGCATGCCAAAAGACACAGAAGTGAGAAATGACAGTGATGCAACTTTAGAGCCTTACCTGAAAGGCAGATGGAATAAGTGAGGAGGTTGGAGACTTTCAATTTTTTTTTTTTTTTTTTTTTTTT
>NC_041221.1:153210065-153216081 GCF_002837175.3 Physeter macrocephalus
ACGCGCAGGCTCAGCGGCCATGGCTCACGGGCCCAGCCGCTCCGCGGCATGCGGGATCTTCCCGGACCGGGGCACAAACCCGTGTCCCCTGCATCAGCAGGCGGACTCCCAACCACTGCGCCACCAGGGAAGCCCCCAAATTTTCAATGGTATACCAAGGAGAGGGCAACTAGAGTGTTTCGCCCCAGGTGCAGGCAAAAAGGGGGTGCACTCTCTGTGGGGTATTTGAAAGCAATAATGATTAAATTGCCAACAATTCTAAACAATAATAAAATACTCCTCTCTTTCAAGGTGGCCACCCCACTGAATGCACCACTGCATGTTTTTCCTGAAGATCTGGGGCAAGGAAGTGACATAATCAGCTTCCTGACCCGTGCAGATACAGAGATCCTGGTGGCAGTAACATGTCAGTGAGAGAACCTTTTGTTTTATCCCTACTCGCCATCCCAGACAGATGAAGAGCACCTCCAGTGAACATCCTCAGAACACTAAACACTTTTTCTTAGTAAGTTTAGCAGTTTATAATCGTATCTACCAAGTGAAGGAGAGAGAAAGAAAATGCAGGAGAAAAGTTTCCAGAAGATACATAGAGTTTGGGATTAGTTGAGTTGTTATTGGCTTGTGGGAGATCAAGAGGAGATATATAGCAACTGGACATAGATTTTGCGCTGGAACTGTAGATTGAGGAGTCATTAGCCTAGAGGTGGTGGTTAAATCTTTGGGAATGGAAGAGGTAACCTGGGAAAACTGAGAGAGACAGTGGGCCGAAGAAGGAACACTGGGAAGCTGAATATTTCATGGGCAAAAGATGGAGCAAAAGTCCAAGAAAGAGACAGTGAAGGGATGCTCAGAGATCTAAGAAGAATCTGGATAGCACAAAACTGTGGCAAGACTTCCCAGGACCAAGGGGAGAGATAGAATCTGAGATAATTCCAAAGAGTTAAATATCAGTAAGTGTCCCTGAGGAAAGAGGTCAAACTCGCCGTATCTGTATTGGGAGGTGGCTAGAAGGTTGGAAATACAATGGCAAAAACCCTAGAAGCATTTGAGAATTACAGACTCTCACTGTATGGCTTAAGTGGATCTATTGTTTCCCTACCCAAATCCCATATTGAGCCCGGGAGGTGACAAGATCCCAGAGTTTACCCACAGCCCAGGGTGTAAGGGAAAAAAGTGGACATGGCCCAGTATGGCTCAGGAGCCCAGTGAGTATCTCCCTTGCCTTAAAAACAGCATGTGCCCACCAAAGAGACTCACCAGACCAGAAAAGTCAGGATCCTAGGTGGACGGATGACCAAAGACGAGGTGGGATGAGGCACACCTCAGAAGATGCCATTTTTCTAAGAGCTGAGGCCCAGATGTGCCCCACATGTAACTCAACATTACTTAAGCCTGTGCCCCCCACCCTGCCGCCACTTAAATATTATCTCAGAAAAACTCACATTATCTAAGGATAAGTTTTTGTCCCTGGGTGGAATAATAACAAAAAATAAAATTAAGGTCCAGATATAGAAAAATAAAGTCACATTTCTTACATACTTCAGTTTGTGAACTGGAATCCATATGTTTATTATTATAGAAAAAAACAGCGTAAACTTTGTAAATCCGAGACTCATTGGATCTTTTCACTATATGACATTGCATTCAAAGAAGTACAATCCAAACAGCTAAGAACAATGTAAATGAAATTCTGAGCTTTAGCTTGCACTGCTCAAAAATCTTCTAACCCCCCAGGAACATTCTTCCTCTGCCCTTTTCTGTCTTCCACATTCTCCTCATACCCCTCTACCTCCCCAAAACGTTTTCTCCTACAGTTTGCACTGATATTTTGTTTTCTAAATTCCCTAATCTTTCTTTCTTAATTTTTTAGTAGATCGATTTAACTTCCTTTTCCTTCTTCCCCTCCTCCTCCTCTTTCTCTTTTTCTTCCTTCCTCCCTCCCAAGGTAGAGAAGAATTGTGACTCTACTCAGGCAAAGAGAGCAGCATCTTTATGAGAGGATAGTGGGGAAAGAGAAAACTAGAAAAACTTAAAGGTTAATTTCTTAACCACATCTCTTAAGAAAATATGGATAAGCAAAAGAGGAAACTAAATTACCTGAAATTCCACTACTGTAAACATGTTGATATTCTTTCAGACTTTTTCCTATTTATAACACACAAAATATAAATGACAAAAAATGGCCTCGTAATATATATACTTTTGTAGGCCCATTCAAGCAACTTAACTATATTATGAATTTCTTTCTGTCTTATGCTTTATATACACATCATCAATTTTAACAGCTACATGACATTCCATTGTTTGAATATGCCATAATTTATGAACTTTGTCTCCACTGTTAAGACACTTAGGTTGTTTCCCCTGTTATACAATTATAAACACTGTTGTTGTCCTTTATTCAGTTGTTCAATTATTTTCATATGATTAATTACTAGGTGTGAATACTCTGGTCAAAGAGCACACATACTACATTAATTTTCTAGGGCTGATGAAACAAAGTATCACACCTGGGTGGTTTAAGCAAGAGGAATTTATTGTCTCATAGTTCTGGAGGCCTGAAGTCCAAGATGAACCTGTTGGCACGGTTGATTTCTTCTGGGGACCGTAAGGAGAATCTGCTCCATGTCTCTCTCCTAGCTTCTGGTGGCTTGCTGGCAATCTTTGGCGTTCCTTGCCTTCTGCTGCATCACCCCGATCTTACTCTCCGCATGGCACTCTCCCTGTGTGCCTGTTCAGGTCCAAATTTCCCCTTTTTATAAGGTCACAAGTCATATTGGATTAGGGGGCTACCCTACTCCAGTATGATCTCATCTATAATGACCCTA
Source organism: Physeter macrocephalus (assembly GCF_002837175.3). Classification (NCBI taxonomy): domain Eukaryota; kingdom Metazoa; phylum Chordata; class Mammalia; order Artiodactyla; family Physeteridae; genus Physeter; species Physeter macrocephalus. Next base: position 153,212,894 of record NC_041221.1, read on the forward strand.
TTTCCAAAGAAGGTGACATCGAGGTACTAGATGTGAGGACTCCCACGTACGAATTGAGGGGACACAATTCAACTCATATCATATCTTTAATACTTTTTATATGCGTTTAATGAAATTTTAGAGTGCATCTTTGAGAGATGTAAATGAGGTAGCACTGACAGGACTTGGGGTGACTTATTATAATTGGGAAAGGGATCAGAGGAAAGGAATGTATTGGGTGATTTCCAAATACTGTCCATGACCAACTGAGTAAAATTCAGGAAAGATATACTGGGAGAGTGAATCTGGTTGGTGATGAGTTACGTTTTAGATAAACTAAATCTGAGGCATTACAGAACCAACAAGTGGAAAGGTCTAATGAATAGCTATATGTGTGGGTCTGGAGTTTAGGAAAGACACAAATTTGTGAATCATCACTACTTAAGTGGAAGTTGAAAGTCATGAAATCACCCACTAAAGTCACCCAGTAACATGAGATAGAAAGAGGACCAAGGACAGAATCCTAGAAAGAAAGAATGAGTGAACTTAATAAACAGAAAAAGTTGGAGAAGATGGGAGAATGGGCTGCTGTAAATGGAGAAAGGAACATGGATGGGATCTTGGAACTGGATATAATGAATGTTTCAGACAGTGGAGATTTCATAGAATATTAACAAAATTTTTTTATTGAGGTGAAATTCAAATAACATAAAATTCACCATATTAACCATTTTAAAGTTTACAGTTCAATGTCTTTTACTACATTCACAGCATGGCCCAGCACATCATTCACTTCAACAATAAACATCTCTAGACAAGTGCTGGATTTTGGTTTCTGTCCACACAACTTGAAAACAGAAGTGATGCAGCTTCTAATGAGCCTATTTCTGAAGATCAGAATCATAGGAAAAATGCATCTTTGCTTTCTCCTAAAGTAATTTGGATATTTTCTCTCTTGACTTCATTCCTATTAAGCGATCATTCCAAGCCTCAAATGGAAGATAGAATTATAATTCTTAAGATACTGTCTTACAACTGTAGACTATTTAAATGTGAATCTTAAAAGTGAATTGTTTCCATTTTATTATATTTGTAGGTAGAGTAATTACAGTATTTTTGTTGTTGACACATCCACTAAAATAATCCAGAAACACAGTAAGAATTTTGTCTTCTAAAATAATTTTGATTATTTTCTCTTTTAGTTTCATTGCTATTAGTTCAGTGATATAAAAGTGCTCAAATGGAAGCATGATAGAAATAGTCTCAGTATGTTTTACACATATACATTATATGAATGGGAGTTTTTTTAGTAAATTGCTTCCATTTTATTCAATATCTACATATACTATATTTTGATGCTGCTATTTAACAAGTCTCTTCTATTGATCGAGGAAAACATAATAATTTTTTCTCTTAAAGTATTTTTCTGCATTCTCTTCTTTAGTTATTCTGCTGTAGTTATGTGGTTACACAATTGCTCAAATGGAAGCTCAATGGAACTGTAATTTTAAAAATAGTGTTTATAAATTTATGTAAAAGTGAATGCCATTTTCTTCTATCTGTAGACAGTATGAAGACAGTATTTCAATTCTTGGTGTTTACTTTGAAGTCCTCAATAACATGAACTGTAGTTGTAGTAAGAGTTTTACATGAGCAATTATAACACATAGAGACATTTGAAATTCAAAGTCTAGTTCTTTTTACCAGAGGCTGAATTTACTCTAATTAAAGGCTAATGACTTTATCAAAACAAATTTTAGCTAAAAAAAAAAGCTGTGTTAAAATAATTTCCTCTCCTGGGCTTCTGTGGTGGTGCAGTGGTTGAGAGTCCGCCTGCCGATGCAGGGGACGTGGGTTCGTGCCCCGGTCTGGGAGGATCCCGCATGCCACAGAGCAGCTGGGCCCGTGAGCCATGGCCGCTGAGCCTGCGCGTCCGGAGCCTGTGCTCTGCAGCGGGAGAGGCCACAGCAGTGAGAGGCGCGCATACCGCAAAAAAAATAAAAATAAAAAAATAATAATTTCCTCTTCTGTATGACTTACAAGAGGCAATCTAGAAAAAAGCTACATTCCTAATTTTCTTATGTCAATCATACTATATGGATTCTTGGAGATCTGGGTTTTCTTTTACCATTAAAACCTTATACCAATTAAAGACAAAATATATCTTTAAAATAAAGGAAAAAAGTCTGCCTATAATGTACTTTAGAGACTTACAGAGACAGCAGAAGCAAGAAGAACTTCAATCCTGCATTGTGCGGAACAGAAACCACATTCACAGAAAGATAGACAAGATGAAAAGGCAGAGGGCTGTGTACCAGATGAAGGAACAAGATAAAACCCCAGAAAAACAACTAAATGAAGTGGAGATAGGCAACCTTCCAGAAAAAGAATTCAACAAAGAACTAGAAGAATAAAAGAACAAACAAAACAGAGATGAACAATGCAATAACTAAAATGAAAAATACACTAGAAGGAATCAATAGCAGAATAACTGAGGCAGAAGAACGGATAAGTGACCTGGAAGACAGAATGGTGGAATTCACTGCCGTGGAACAGAATAAAGACAAAAGAATGAAAAGTAATGAAGACAGCCTAAGATACCACTGGGACAACATTAAACACAACAACATTCACATTTTAGGGGTCCCAGAAGGAGAAGACAGAGAGAAATGACCTGAGAAAATATTTGAAGAGATTATAGTCTAAAACTTCCCTAACATGGAAAAGGAAATAGCCATTCAAGTCCAGGAAGCTCAGCGGGTCCCATACAGGATAAACCCAAGGAGACACATGCTGAGACACATAGTAATCAAATTGGCAAAAATTAAAGGCAAAGAAAAATTATTGAAAGCAGCAAGGGAAAAATGACAAATAACATACAAGGGAACTCCCATAAGGCTGATTTCTCAGCAGAAACTCTCCAAGACAGAAGGGAGTGGCATGATATACTTAAAGTGATGAAAGGGAAGAACCTACAACCAAGATTACTCTACCTGGCAAGGATCTCATTCAGATTTGATGGAGAAATCAAAAGCTTTACAGACAAGCAAAAGCTAAGAGAATTCAGCACCACCAAACCAGCTCTACAACAAATGCTAAAGGAACTTCTCTAAGTGGGAAACACAAGAGAAGAAAAGGACCAACAAAAACAAGCCCAAACCAATTAAGATAATGGTAATAGGAACATACATATTGATAATTACCTTAAA
>NC_041221.1:153216226-153218712 GCF_002837175.3 Physeter macrocephalus
GCTTGCTGAATGGATACAAAAACAAGACCCATATATATGTTGTCTACAAGAGACCCACTTCAGACCTAGGGACACATACAGACTGAAAGTGAGGCGATGGAAAAAGATATTCCATGCAAATGGAAATCAAAAGAAAGCTGGAGTAGCAATACTCATATCAGATAAAATAGACTTTAAAATAAAGAATGTTACAAGAGACAAGGAAGGACACTACATAATGATCAAGGGATCAATCCAAGAAGAAAATATTACAGTTATAAATATATATGCACCCAACATAAGAGCACCACAATACATAAGTCAACTGCTAACAGCTATAAAAGAGGAAATCGACAGTAACACAGTAATAGTGGGGGACTTTATACCAAGCATCTTTTCTGACCACAATGCTATGAGATTAGAAATGAATTACACGGAAAAAAACGTAAAAAACACAAACACATGGAGACTAAAAAGTACATTACTAAATAACCAAGAGATCACTGAAGAAATCAAAGAGGAAACCAAAAAATACCTAGAGACAAATGACAATGAAAACACGATGGTTCAAAACATATGGGATGCAGCAAAAGCAGTTCTAAGAGAGAAGTTTATAGCTATAAAAGCCTACTTCAAGAAAGAAGAAAAATCTCAAATAAACAATCTAACCTTACACCTAAAGGAACTAGAGAAAGAAGAACAAACAAAACCCAAAGATAGCAGAAGGAAAGAAACCATAAAGACCAGAGCCCAAATAAAGGAAATAGAAACAAAGAAAACAATAGCAAAGATCAATAAAACTAAAATCTGGTTCTTTGAGAAGATAAACAAAATTGATAAACCATTAGCCAGACTCATCGAGAAAAAGAGGGAGAGGACTCAAATCAATAAAATTAGAAATAAAAAAGGAGAAGTTACAACAGACACCACAGAAATACAAAGCATCCTAAGAGACTACTACAAGCAACTCTATGCCAATAAAATGGACAACCTGGAAGAAATGGACAAATTCTTAGAAAGGGATAACCTTCCAAGACTGAACCAGGAAGAAATAGAAAATAGGAACAGACCAATCACAAGTATGAAACTGAAACTGTGATTAAAAATCTGCCAACAAACAAAAGTCCAGGACCAGATGCCTTCACAGGTGAATTCTAGAAAACATTTAGAGAAGAGCTAACACCCATCCTTCTCAAACTGTTCCAAAAAATTGCAGAGGAAGGAACACTCCCAAACTCATTCTATGAGGCCCCATCAACCTGATAGTAAAACCAGACAAAGATACTACAAAAAAAGAAAATTACAGATCCATATCACTGATGAATATAGATGCAAAAATCTTCAACAAAATACTAGCAAACAGAATCCAACAACACATTAAAAGGATCATACACCATGATCAAGTGGGATTTATCCCAGGGATGCAAGGATTCCTCAGTATATGCAAATCAATCAATTTGATACACCATATTAACATACTGAAGAATAAAAACCATATCATCATCTCAATAGATGCAGAAAAAGCTTTTGACAAAATTCACCGATTTATGATAAAAACTCTCCAGAAAGTGGGCATAGAGGGAACCTACCTCAACATAATAAAGGGCACATACGAGAAACCCACAACAAACATCATTCTCGATGGTGAAAAACTGAAAGCATCCTCTAAGATCAGGAATAAGACAAGGATGTCCACTCTCACCACTATTATTCAACATAGTTTTGGAAGTCCTAGCCACAGCAATCAGAGAAGAAAAAGGAATAAAAGGAATACAAATTGGAAAAGAAGAAGTAAAACTGTCACTGTTTACAAATGACATGATACTGTACATAGAGAATCCTAAAGATGCCACCAGAAAACTACCAGAGCTAATCAATGAATTTGGTAAAGTTGCAGGATACAAAATTAATGCGCAGAAATATCTTGCATTCCTATACACTAATGATGAAATATCTGAAAGAGAAATGAAGGAAACACTCCCATTTACCATTGCAACAAAAAGTATAAAATACCTAGGAATAAACCTACCTAGGGAAACAAAAGACCTGTATGTAGAAAACTATAACTGATGAAAGAAATTAAAGATGATACCAACAGATGAAGAGATATACCATGTTCTTGGATTGGAAGAATCAATATTGTGAAAGTGACTATACTACCCAAAGCAATCTACGGATTCAATGCAATCCCTATCAAATTACCAATGGCAATTTTTACCAAACTAGAACAAAAAATCTTAATATTTGTATGGAGACACAAAAGACTCCGAATAGCCAAAGCAGTCTTGAGGGAAAAAAACCAAGCTGGAGGAATCAGACTCCCTGACTTCAGACTATACTACAAAGCTGCAGTAATCAAGACAATATGGTACTGGCACAAAAACAGAAACATAGATCAATGGAACAAGATAGAAAGCCCAGAGATAAACCCATGCACCTATGGTCAACTAATCTATGACAAAGGAGGCAAGGATATAAAATGGAGAAAAGACAGTCTCTTCAATAAG
>NC_041221.1:153219354-153231193 GCF_002837175.3 Physeter macrocephalus
GCCGATGCAGGGGACACGGGTTCGTGCCCCGGTCCGGGAGGATCCCACATGCCGCGGAGCGGCTAGGCCTGTGAGCCATGGCTGCTGGGCCTGCGCGTCCGGAGCCTGTGCTCCTCAACGGGGGAGGACACAGCAGTGAGAGGCCCGCGTACCGCAAAAACAAACAAACAAACAAACAAAACAAAAAAACTACAATGAGGTATCAGCTCACACCGGTTAGAATGGGCATCATGAGAAAATCTACAAACAACAAATGCTGGAGAGGGTGTGGAGAAAAGGGAACCCTCTTGCTCTGTTGGTGGGAATGTAAATTGATACGGCCACTATGGAGAACAGTATGGAGGTCCCTTATAAAACTAAAAATAGAATTACCATATGATCCAGCAATCCCATTGCTGGGCATATACCCTGAGAAAACCATAATTCAAAAAGACACGTGCACCCTAATGTTCATTACAGCAATATTTACAATAGCCAGGTCATGGAAGCAACCTAAATGCCCATTGACAGACGAATGGATAAAGAAGATGTGGTACATATATAAAATGGAATATTACTCAGCCATAAAAAGGAATGAAATTGGGTCATTTGTTGAGACGTGGGTGGATCTAGAGACTGTCATACAGAGTGAAGTAAGTCAGAAAGAGAAAAACAAATATCGTATATTAACGCATATATGTGGAACCTAGAAAAATGGTACAGATGAACCGGTTCGCAGGGCAGAAATTGAGACACAGATGTAGAGAACAAACATATGGACACCAAGGAGGGAAAGTCACAGGGGGTTGGGGGTGGTGGTGTGATGAATTGGACAATTGGGATTGACATGTATACACTGATGTGTGTAAAATTGGTGACTAATAAGAAACTGCTGTATAAAAAAAATAAAATAAAATTAGAAAATTTAAAAAAAAAGAAAGTATTTACAAAATGCCAAGATTGCCTTGGTACTATAAGTAAATTCAGTATATAACACTATTGTTATATAAGAAAATAGATATAAAACATAAAAAGAAAAAAAAAGACTTACAGTACACACTGATAAGATTGGAATTTCCCTAGGGAGGAGACGGGAAAAGCAGGTAACAGATGTGTTTACACTCAGATCTCATCTCTCCCATATACTTGCCTCCCTTCAGGGCATCTTTTCTTCCTTCTGCCAGCTGGTAGTTTGTGTCACTGCAGGTGCACAACAAATGTTGAGTGAGTTAAATTCCAGTTTGAACCCACAGATACTAATTATAGTTATTTTTTTATGATGTTTTAAAGACTAAGGAATACCAACAACTTCATTTTCCCCCACAAATGAATTACGAATGCAATAATAGCATTCTAAGTATTTGGAAGTGGTGTTTAAAATTTTCCTTTTAAGTGGTGTGATTGTAAAAATTTCCATGCCCAAGTTATGGATTATTTCAATTCCAATACGATAAAATTTGGAGAAAGGCAAAGAAACTTTTACAAAATCATAATGAAGATATAATAGTATAGAGAAGTACTGGGGGAGGCAGAATAAAGGGTTAAAAAGGCATACTCTAAAGCTACGTTACCCAGTACAGTAGCCACCAGCTACGTGTGGTTACTGAGCACTTGAAATATGGCTAGTATGAACTGAGATGTGCTCTGAGTATAAAAGACACAATGGATTTCTTTTTTTTTTTTGCACATCTTTACTGGAGTATAAATGCTTTACAATGTTGTGTTAGTTTCTGCTATACAACAAAGTGAATCAACTATATGTATACATATATCCCCATAACCCCTCCCTCTTGCGTCTCCCTCCCACCCTCCCTAACCCACCCCTATATACATATATCCCCATATCCCCTCCCTCTTGCATCTCCCTTCCACCCTCCCTATCCCATCCCTCTAGGTGGTCACAAAGCACCAAGCTGACCTCCCTGTGCTATGCGGCTGCTTCCCACTAGCTATCTGTTTTACATTTGGTAGTGTATATAGGTCAGTGCTACTCTCTCACTTCGTCCCAGCTTACCCTTCCTCCCTGTGTCCTCAAGTCCATTCTCTACGTCTGTGTCTTTGTTCCTGTCCTGCCCCTAGGTTCAGCAGAACCATTTTTTTTCTTTTTTTATATTCCATATACATGAGTTAGCATACAGTATTTGTTTTTCTCTTTCTGACTTACTTCATTCTGTATGACAGACTCTAGGTCCATCCACCTCACTACAAATAACTCAGTTTCGTTTCTTTTTATGGCTGAGTGATATTCCATTGTATATATGTGCCACATCTTCTTTATCCAATCATTTATTGATGGACGTTTAGTTTGCTTCCATGTCCTGGCTATTGTAAATAATGTTGTGATGAACATTGTGGTACATGTATCTTTTTGAATTATGGTTTTCTCAGGGTATATGCCCAGTAGTGGGATTGCTGGGTCATATCGTAGTTCTATTTTTAGTTTTTTTTTTTTTTTTAGATTTATCAAGTTTCATTTTTTAACTTTTTTTAACATCTTTATTGGAGTATAATTGCTTTACAATGGTGTGTTAGTTTCTGCTTTACAACATCTCCCTGTGCTATGCGGCAGCTTCCCACTAGCTATCTAATTTACATTTGGTAGTGCATATATGTCCCTGCCACTCTCTCACTTCGTCACAGCTTACCCTTCCCCCTCCCCATGTCCTCAAGTCCATGCTCTAGTAGGTCTGTGTTTTATTCCTGTCCTACCACTAATCTCTTCATGACATTTTTTTTTCTTAGATTCCATATATATGTGTTAGCATACGGTATTTGTTTTTCTCCTTCTGACTTACTTCACTCTGTATGACAGACTCCAGGTCTATCCACCTCATTACAAATAACTCAGTTTCATTTCTTTTTATGGCTGAGTAATATTCCATTGTATATATGTGCCACATCTTCTTTATCCATTCATCTGTTGATGGACACTTAGGTTGCGTCCATGTCCTGGCTATTGTAAATAGGGCTGCAATAAACATTTTGGTACATGATTCTTTTTGTATTATGGTTTTCTCAGGGTATATGCCCAGTAGTGGGATTGCGGGGTCTTATGGTAGTTCTATTTTTAGTTTTTTAAGGAACCTCCATACTGTTCTCCATAGTGGCTGTATCAATTTACATTCCTACCAACAGTGCAGGAGGGCTCCCTTTTCTCCATACCCTCTCCAGCATTAATTGTTTGTAGACTTTTTGATGATGGCCATTCTTACCTGTGTGAGGTGATATCTCATTGTGGTTTTGTTGTTGTTGTTGTTGTTGTTGTTTTCTTTGCGGTACGCGGGCCTCTCACTGTTGTGGCCTCTCCCGTTGTGGAGCACAGGCTCCGGACGCGCAGGCTCAGTGGCCATGGCTCACGGGCCCAGCCGCTCTGCGGCATGTGGGATCTTCCCGGACTGGGGCACGAACCTGTGTCCCCTGCATTGGCAGGCGGACTCTCAACCACTGCGTCACCAGGGAAGCCCCCTCATTGTGGTTTTGATTTGCGTTTCTCTAATGATTAGTGATGTTAAGCATCTTTTCATGCATTTGCTGGCCATCTGTATGTCTTCTTTGGAGAAATGAAAAGACACAATGGATTTCAAAGACTTAGTATGAAGAAAAGCAGATGAAATATCTCATTAATTTTTTATATTAATTACATGTTGAAATTATAATATTTTGGATATATTGGGTTGAATAAAAATATTATTAAAATGGATATTTCCTGTCTTGTTTTATGTGACTACTGGAAAATTTAAAATTATACATACATGGTTCAAATTATGTTTCTATTGGATAATTTTGCTCTGCAGTCAAACTACCTGGGTGCAAATCTTCCACTAACTCCTTGGTGTGACTTTAGCACTTCACTATGTCTCGGTTTCCTTATCTGCACAATGGGTGTAATGATAATACTTAACCTGTTAAATGCATTTCTTAGACATGTTGATATGGGCAGGTGTCAGCGGTTAGTAACTTAATAATAAGGGAACCAGCAGAATGATCAAAGAGTGAGCAGTTCAGAAAACAGAATCAGAAGTGGGATATAACTCAGAAATGGAAGGATCACTGGAGCAGCTTATTGAAACAAACAAACAAAAACAGAAAGCAAACAGGCACCTAATTAAGCAATGTTTGAAGTTCCATTTCTCATGATCATAAAAGCACCATGTCCAAATCAGTTGATACAGAAGACATCTGGAGGGAATAGTACCAGATATCAGATGTGCTGACCATTGATTAGAAATAATAATCAATACGACTAAAAAGCAGTGCTAATGATATGTCTGTGACTATTTATTTGAGTCCTAAGGTTGCATTCTCCAGCCTTGTTGAGGTATCAGAAACTGAATTAAACCAAGGTTAAAAGTAGAACATCAAGTAACAAATTGTGCTTTTAAACAGACAGCTGCCCATGATTTTCTCAAACAATGAGTAAAATGCAGAATATACAGTTTGCTCTTTAGTTTGTTATGAGAATTAAATGAAATAATACAACTAAGGTGCGTACATGAATAAACAATACCTGTTATCATTGTCATTGTTAATTAGGAATATTATTATGGGAAAGTAATGAAGAAAGAAGTTATACTTAGATTCACTATACCAAAAAGGGAATAGTAACTGTGACTCATGTCAAAATCAGAGTTATTCAAATGTAATCAAATTCTGAGGGGGCAATTCTAAGAAGAAAATAATGGAGAGATTTGTGTTAATTTTTAAAAAATATTTGAGAACCATGAACTAATTTGGAACTATTTAATATTTCTTCATATGTTAGTAACAATGATAGCATAAAATACATTTGCAGGTGGTAGAATTTAAAATTTGTTTAAATCCAGTTTGGCAGGTCCTCAAAAAGTTAAACAATAGAGTTACCATATGACCCAGAAATTCCACTTCTGGGCATCTACCCAAATGAATTCAAAATGTATGTCCACACAACTTGTACACAAATGTCTATAGCAGCATTATCTATAATGGCCAAAAAGTGGAAACAACAACACAAATGTCCATCAACTGATGAATGAATAAACAAAATGTGGCATAGCCACACAATAGAACCATAAAAAGGAACAAAATACTAATATAGATGAGAATATGGATGAACCTTTAAAACACTGTGATGGGCTTCCCTGGTGGCTAACATGTCGCGGAGCAACTAAGCCCGTGCGCCACAGCTACTGAGCCTGCGCTCTAGAGCCTGTGAGCCACAACTACTGAAGCACGTCTAGATCCCGTGCTCTGCAACAAGGGAAGCCACCGCAATGAGAAGCCCGCGCACGGCAACGAAGAGTAGCCCCCGCTTGCCGCAACTAGAAAAAGTCCATGCGCAGCAACGAAGACCCAACACAGCCAAAAACAAATAAATACATAAAATTAAAAAAAAACCCTACAACACTATGTTAAGTGAAAGAAGCCAGACGCAAATCCACACACTGTATGATTCCATTTATATTAAATGTCCATTGTAGGCAAACCGGTTGAGACAGAAAGCAAAGTTGTTGCCAAGGGCTAGAGGAAGGGGGAAATGGAACACCGAACAAATATTGGATCACTTCGCAGGGTGATGGAAATTTTCGAGGTTAGATAGTGATGACAGTTGTGAATATGCTAAAATCCACTGAATTGTACAGTTTAAAATGGTGAATTTTATGGTGTTAAGAAAACGTAAAATAAATATTCGTTCAAACAAAATAAAATTAGTGTAAATCCAAAGAGCTGAGGTATGGATGGACAGGATGAAAATGAATGATTTGCTTACAGATAAAATGCGACTATTACTAAAGAATAGAGTGGATAAATAAATATTGAATTAACTAGAATGTTAAGAAGAGGAAAAAGAATAATATTGAGACCTGTCAGGAAGAGAATTAACACCCTTAACTATCAGTATAGAAGATACTTCAGGAGTGCCTGTTTGACCTACAGGGAGGCCTTCTTCCCTGAGAACCCTCCCCAGTAGCCAAGGCAGGCTTAGGCAGAACCTGATGCCCTTGAAGGAGTTGACTGGTCCAGAGACAGACATGTCACCTAAGTTACGCCACCACAAGATTTGATCCCAGGATTGGGGGATTTGAAGTTGAGTGATACAGAGACTGCGAGTCAGAGTCATATTAATAGCAGTACTCTAAGGATAAGGTCTTTGGATTTATTGTGAAAGATCTTAAACTTGTCTTGGTACCTGGTTCAGCAACATTTAATTAATACCCTCTGTCAGGTACTGTGCCCTTGTAATACTTCCCTTCTTCCCCACCCCAGTCCCCACTTTTTTAACACAAGCTAGCCTGATTAAGTTTCTGTTAGTTAACACCATAAATAATATTTCAAAACGAATCACTTGAGGTAATACTTATACAGCATCAAGAAAAAAATGTACCACTTTGATGTTATCAATGAAATTTTAAATACTAAATGTAAATTCTTTATGAAGTTTATTTCACTATGAATAATGAAGCTCTGGAAATTCCAGGAAGGATAAACACAGACATGAGAGAAGTAATAAAAGCTATCAATGAAGAAGAACATGATTTTTCCATTTGGCTTTATGAAAATGCACTACATGATCTTTGTATTTCTAATTTTGAAAGTGAAAGATTGATGGAAACCATGACATAAATAGGTCCATAGGCTGTTGTTTGAGAACTATTGAATTAAAACCTAGAGATTTTTTTTAAAAGATCTTTTTTGATGTGGATCAGTTTTTTTTAAAGTCTTTATTGAATTTGTTACAATATTGCTTCTGTTTTTTGGTTTTTTGGCCTCGAGGGATGTGGGATCTTAGCTCCCCGACCAGGGATCAAACACACACCCCCTACATTGGAAGGCAAAGTCTTAACCACCGCACCGCCAGGGAAGTCCCCTAGAGATTTCTTTTTAAAAAAAATATATTTATTTATTTATTTATATTTGGCTGCATTGGGTCTTCGCTGCTGCACGCGGGCTTTCTCTAATTGCAGCGAGCGGGGGCTACTCTTCGTTGTGGTGCATAGGCTTCTCATTGCGGTGGCTTCTCTTGTTGCAGAGCATGGGCTCTAGGCACGCGGGCTTCAGTAGTTGTGGCACGTGGGCTCAGTAGTTGGGGCTTGCGGGCTCTAGAGTGCAGGCTCAGTAGTTGTGGTGCACAGGCTTAGTTGCTCCGTGGCATGGGGGATTTTCCTGGACCAGGGCTTGAACCCATGTCCCCTGCATTGGCAGGCACATTCTTAACCACTGTGCCACCAGGGAAGCCCTAGAGATTTAAAATATAGAATTTAAAAGCATCTTTTGGTTATTCGATTAGCTCATTTTTATAAGCAGGTATTGAGGTCAGGGGAAATTGATTACCTCAGAGTCAGGAGGATAATTTTAGGCAAGGCTGCCTCTAGAACCCCATCTAATGCTTTTTGGACATTAACACATTCCTAAAGAAATGTTTCCTGACAATTAGATGTATAATGAATAAAACAATGGTAAACTATTCATTACAGATAGCTTATTGGTGATCAAAACTTGCTTTGTCACTTTGTAAATGTTTAGATTCTAACAGTCTAGACATTTCATTAATATTTATTGAAGTTGGGAGACATTAATTTATCCACTTATGAGTCACTGTGGATTTAAAAAACAAATAAATGAAATTGCCCTCATAATGTGAAATACTGCAACATAATTAACAATTTGATGTTCTTGTTTAATATTCCAAATTGAATGTTGATTAGGTGGCAGTATATCATACTAAATTTTTCATCTCAGAAATAGTTCATTAGTCTAGAATGTGTGGGTAGGGACACTTGTAATTATTTCTCCCATGATTAAGAAGATGTTGTCTCTTATGCACATGACTTTGGATATAAACCAGAAGCACAGGTTTTGCAGTTAACACTCTGCATGTGTAACTGCCTACAGGGATACTGTACTGTATATCTAGAATTTTTTTTAAGAGGATAGATCCCACGTTGTGTTCTAAATCTAATTTAAAAAATTAAGCCTATTTTTAATATATATGTATATATGTGTATGTTTTGTTTATATATGTATGCATATACATATATATATATACTCTTTTCAAAATGAAAATTTTAAAAATCACTTTTTTCTTAATTTTAAAAGTAATACAGGGCTTCCCTGGTTGCTCAGTGGTTGAGAGTCCGCCTGCCAATGCAGGGGACATGGGTTCGTGCCCCAGTCTGGGAGGATCCCACATGCCGCGGAGCGGCTGGGTCCATGAGCCGTGGCCACTGAGCCTGCGCGTCCATGGCCGCTGAGCCTGCGCGTCCGGAGCCTGTGCTCCGCAGCGGGAGAGGCCACAACAGTGAGAGGCCCGCGTACCGCAAAAAAAAAAAAAAAAAGTAATACAGAGACTTCCTGTTCCGCGATGAGACAGAGTTCTTGCATTTCTCCCCATTCCTTCTGCCAAGTACAGCTAAAAACCCTGGATGCTATAAAACAAATATAAGAAGACTGTAAGGTGTAGAGAATGCAGATTGGCAAGTTACCTGGAAAGACAAGGGAGTGAGTTCTCTAGTTACCTGGAAAGACAAGGCAGTGAGTTCTCTGAGTTTTCTTTTTACTTCATAGTTGGGGTGCTAGAGATACTGGCAACCTGGAAATGTCAGTGGGCTCAGTCAGACAAAAAGCCTGTTCTCTCTAGACAAAGAACCAGGAAAGCCACAGCCTAGCAAGGGAGAAAACATTTAGTTAATAACCACTTGTACAGAAACGAGTCGACGTGGAAGGCCTGAGCCTATTGTCGCCAGAAAGTCCTGTTTGCAAGGTTGGCCCTTGGCTGGCATCTGGGAACTTCACTGATATTTTCCTGCACTGATATTAAACCTTCCCTAAATGAGAAGTGTCTCACTGTGCCTAGATTGTTCATGGAAACCACGTGGTTTATGCTGCTCACCTGCTTTCCTTTTGGGAGTCTGAAATTGATATTAGGAAGTGAGTACCTACATGACCAGACCTCCAAAAACCTTCGGTGCTGAATCTCTAAAGAGCTTCCCAGGAGAAAACACTTCATATGTGTTGTCACAATTCACTGATTGAAAAACTGAGCACACCATGGGCCATTCCACTGAGAGAGAACTCTTAGAATCTTGTGCTTGTTTCCTCTAGACTTCATTCCTTGAAGCTTTTCCCTTTGCTGATTTTGCTTTGTAAACTTCTGCTGTAAATCTCAACTGTGAATACAACAATAAATTGAGTCCTGTGAGTCCTCCTGGTGAATCATTGAACAAAGGAGTGTTCTTGAAGACCACTGACACACTGCCATACTCCAACCAAATATCACAAGAAAAAGTGGTGGTTCCACCACCTCTGTCAGCAGTAGCCCAGTGGGAAGTCTAGCCTTTCACCCTTGCCAGGCTATAATGAGGCACTCCAACTCCCTTCCAGGATGGTGTCAGAGGAGACTGAGTGGGAAGCCAGAACTTTTACTATCTTCCAGTGGAGGCCATGTGGGGTGTAGTGATGAAGCACCCCTCTACCTCCCAACTTGGGTGGTATCACTGGAGGCTGGTGGAGAACCTGAACCCTCACCCCTGTACAAGAGTAATGGGGTGCCCTTTCCTGCCCACATGGGGTGTCAAAGGAGGCCTAATGAGGAGCTTGGACTTCTACCCCAACCAAGAAAAGTATGTGAAGAAATAATGTCTAAAAATTCCCAAACTGGCAAAAGACATAAACATATAGAATAAAAAGGTTGAGTGAATCTCACATAGAATAAACCTAAATAAATCTCCACCAAGACACAGCATAGTCAAACTTCTGAAAACTAAAGACAAAGAAAAAAATTCTTTTTTTTTTTTTGAAAAAAATTCTTGAAAGCAGCAAGAAACAATAGCTTATGAACAGCAGGAAAAACAATTTTATTGACAGATTTCTCTTCTAAAACTATGGAGGCCAGAAGGAAGTCGCACATTTTTCAAGTGCCAAAAGAAAAGAACTGTCAATCCAGATTCTATAAGCAGTGAGAATATGCTTTAGTAATAAAGGAGAAGTCAAGACATTCTCAAATGAAGCAAGCCTGAAAGAATTTGTTGCTAGCAAACCTATCCTAAGAGAATGACTAAAATAAGTTCTCTAAACAAAAAGGAATCTTGGGACATTAGGGAGAAAGAACAATAGAAAGAATAAAAATATGGGTAAATACAACAGACTTTCCTTCTTGAAATTTCTAGGTTGTATCTGTTGATTGAAGCAAAAATCATAACGTTCGATATGGTTCTCAATGTATGTAGAGGAAATATTTAAGACAATTATAAACTAGAGACAGTAAAGGAACTTAATTAGCGGTCAAGGTTTTTATACGTCACTGGAACTAGTAAAATATTACCACCAGTAGACTGCTAAGTTATGTATATATAATACGCAGAGCAATCACTAAAAATTTATACAAAGAGATACACTTTAAAACAATACAGACACGGCTTCCCTGGTGGCGCAGTGGTTGAGAGTCCGCCTGCCGATGCAGGGGACAAGGGTTCATGCCCCGGTCCGGGAAGATCCCACATGCTGCAGAGTGGCTAGGCCCATGAGCCATGGCTGCTGAGCCTGCGCGTCCGGAGCCTGTGCTCCGCAACGGGAGAGGCCACAACAGTGAGAGGCCCGCGTACCGCAAAAAAAAAAAAAAACAGTACAGACAAATCAAAATGGAATTCTTAACTCATGTTTGAGTAACCAACAGAAAGACAGGAAAAAGAAAATTGAAAAACCAAAACCAGAAAACAATAAAGTGGCAGACTGAAGCCTTAAAATATCAATAATTGCATTACATACAAACGGTCTATTTTATTTGTAAAAGCCAAAAAGTGGAAACAACCACAATGTCCAATAGGTGGTTAGACAAACTGTGATAAATCCATACCAGGGAATCCTTCTCAGCCATAAGAGGAAATGGACTACTGATACACACAATAGCTTGAATAAATCTCACAGGCCTTATTTTGAGTGAAAAAGGCCAATCTCAAAAGGCATATACCATATATTTCCCTTTACATAACATCTGGAAATGACAAAATCATAGAGATGGAAACCAGATTAGTGACAAAGGGTTAGGAATGGTGAGAGAAATGGGGGTGGGTGTGAGTATAAAGAGGGAGCACAAGGCGTATCTTTGTGGTGAAGGAAGAGTTCTGTACCTTGATTGCAGTGGTGGCTATATGAATCTACATGTGATAAAATGGCATACAATTATATGCACACACATTGTACCAATGTCAATATCCTGGTTTTGATATTGTACTATAATTACATAAGATGAGATCATTAGAAAAAACTGAGTGAAGTGTACACATAATCTTTTTGCAACCTCCTGTGTATATATAATTATTTTAAAATATGTATAAACTGTATACACGTGTATATATCTAAAGCACAAAAAAGATTTTCAAGGATAAGCCTAAAAATTAATAGTGGTAAGGATATGTTTGTACTATTTTTGTTGTTGTTGTTTTTGGCCATGCCACACAGAATGTGGGATTTTAGTTCCCCAATCAGGGATCGAACCTGTGCCCCATGCAGTGGAAAAGAGGAGTCTTAACCACTGGATCACCAGGGAAGTCTTATACTATTTTTTTTTAATTATTATTATTTTTTTGGCTACGTTGGGTCTTTGTTGCTGTGCACGGGCTTTCTCTAGTTGCGGCGAGCGAGGGCTACTCTTTGTTGTGGTGCGTGGGCTTCTCATTGTGGTGGCTTCTCTTGTTGCGGAGCACGGGCTCTAGGCGCGCAGGCTTCAGTAGTTGTGGCACGTGGGCTCAGTAGTTGTGGCTCACGGGCTCTAGAGTGCAGGCTCAGGGGTTGTGGTGCACAGGCTTAGTTGCTCCGCGGCATGTGGGATCTTCCCGGACCAGGGCTCGAACCCGTGTCCCCTGCATTGGCAGGCGGATTCTTAACC
>NC_041221.1:153231433-153245070 GCF_002837175.3 Physeter macrocephalus
AATGCAGGGGACACGGGTTCGAGCCCTGGTCTGGGAAGATCCCACATGCCACGGAGCAACTAGGCCCGTGAGCCACAACTACTGAGCCTGCGCGTCTGGAGCCTGTGCTCCGCAACAAGAGAGGCCGCAATAGTGAGAGGCCCGCGCACCGCGATGAAGAGTGGTCCCCGCTTGCCACTAGAGAAAGCCCTCGCACAGAAACGAAGAACCAACACAGCAAAAATAAATAAATTAATTAATAAACTCCTACCCCCAACATCTTCTAAAAAATAAAAAATAAAAAAAGAGAAAAAGAATGCGAAATTATTGTAAAAGATTCAAATACAGAAAAATATAAACAAGGTGAAACTCACCTGCTCTATGATGCCATCGAGAGATAATTTCTTTTATTCATTTAACAAATACTTACTGAGTGCATCTTCTGGTGCCATGAACTGTTAAAATTTGGTGTGTATTTCAGGACTTTCCTGTGCATCCAGTCAATTACAAATAATCATAAATCACCGATATATGTTATTATATGTATAATATGTATTATTATATAATCTCTCATTACTTGACATTCTATTCATCCATTATTCATCCATTTGCAAATATGTATTGAGTACCTGCTTTAGCCAACATCATGCTATGCTCTGAGGATACAGTGGTGAATAGAGCAGCCGTGGTCTGTTTCCTCACAAAGCTTTCAGTATAGTAAAAGACTGTCACTAAACAAATTGTCTGAAATAGACAATTACGGATTATGTCAAGTTTAGACAAATGCAAACAATGCTTTGAAATGCCCAACTGTGAAAAGATAGTAGTTATGATGGCAAGATACTGTAGCATGTTTATCATTGATGGAAATGAGCCTGTAGACAGAAAGAGGTTAAAAATACAAGAGCAAGAGAGAGGGATACTGGATTTATATAAAGTTTCCTGAGAGGGAAGGAGCCAGAGCACAAATATAAGGGTTGACTTCAGGTAGAAGGAAACTGCCGCATTGAAACAAGCAAAAGAAGTGAGGACAAGGGCAGATATGACTTAGTTTGTAGATATGGAGGTCTGAAGTTCAGACAATTCCTCTTTGAGACTTTCTATTCTCTTAACAAAATATGAGACAATGTCATCTGCCAAAAGCAAGGATGTAAACTGGAAGATCTGAGGTTGGAAGAGAGTTGACGTTTCTTTGTTTTTTTTCTTTAAAAAAAATTTTGTTTATTTATTTATTTTTGGCTGTGGTGGGTCTTCTTCTGTGCGAGGGCTTTCTCTAGTAGCAGCAAGCGGGGGCCACGCCTCATCGCGGTGCGCGGGCCTCTCACTGTCGCAGCCTCTCTTGTTGCGGAGCACAGAGTCCAAACGCGCAGGCTCAGTATTTGTGGCTCACGGGTCCAGTTGCTCCGCGGCATGTGGGATCCGCCCAGACCAGGGCTCGAATCCGTGTCCCCTGCATTGGCAGACAGATTCTCAACCACTGAGCCACCAGGGAAGCCCTAGAGTTGACGTTTTAAGTAGTCGTTTGGGAAAGCAAGATGAATAGAGAAACGCAGTAGTTCACTTGCCAGGGTGAGTTAAGGGCCTGCAGAGTCTGTTCTATGGGGCAGATTCTAACCATTTTCAGCTCACTAATTGCAGTCAGGGAAAAAACAAGGGTATAAACATTAAAACAGAGAAACAAAGTGCTGTAGTGCAGTAAATTTAAAAAAAAGAAATTAGAAAGAGGATTGTTTTTCAACTGGAAGGAGAGGAAGAAAACGGCCTGAGAAAGGGAATGAAGTAAAGAAGTCAGGGGAAGATGGAGATACATGCAGAGGGGTGGTAGCTTTCTGTCCGGGGTGCAGGAATGTCCTTCTGTCTTCCAATCCAAACATGGGCACAGTGGTATCAGCAGTTTACCATCTGATTTTTTGAAATTGTTCCACATTTCTTTCAATCACTTAGATGTGACAACCTATCAAAACCCTATGCAGGAATTCCCAGGCACCTTTAGTTGCTGCAGAGAAGTATGAGTGAGGCACAAGTATATCACCTCCACACATTAGAAGAAGGCTCTAGTGAGCAACAGAAGGCAGACGTTTAATTTTTCTCTTCTTATTGGAAGTTGTGAGTGGCTGTGAGCCCCTTTTTAGGTCCACTTTATATACATTCCTAGTTACCACGAGTCCAGTTCTTTTATTCAATGTTATCTTTCAATCCATTCCAAGTGTTTTCTTAACATTATTTTTGACTTAATGAATGTTTAGCTAAATATAAATAGACTTGGAGGAACTGAGATATAGGCATAAGATAACTTAAAATCATCTGGTAAATGGACCAAGTCTATAAATGGAGTTGGAGGACCTGAGATTTGGGCATAAGATAACTTAAAACCATCTGGTAAATCTCTGCCACCATTATTCTCTGAGAAATACTACTGTTCAACACTTGGCTAGATAATTTGTAGTTATTAAATTATTTACACTCGAGTAATACCAGACTTATCAGACTCTTTGTACAGTGGCTATTCCATGATTAAAAGGAACCTCCTTATGTATCCTGTTGTTTAGAATTAGTGAAGATTAAAAATGTTTTAGTTCACCGTTATGTTAACAAAAACAAGTTTCTCTAACCACAACAGCAAAAATATAAAGTCGCCAAGAAGCTGTTTGGCACGGGAACAAAGCAAAAAAGAGATTGGGTTGAAAGAAAATTCATTCTGGAGTCCAGTCCCTTGTCTTTTGGCCATCTCTTTGGCTAGACTGTTAATGTGTGACTTTTGTACAAATTCTTTTAACTTTGGGTTTTCCGTTTCCCATTTTTTGAAGGATAGCGGGAATACTTGTTACTGAAAATACGTTTCATTTTTAAAAATGAGCAGATACTCATACATTACTAGCGCAATAAAAATTATCAAAAGAGGGAAGG
This sequence comes from Physeter macrocephalus, assembly GCF_002837175.3. Classification (NCBI taxonomy): domain Eukaryota; kingdom Metazoa; phylum Chordata; class Mammalia; order Artiodactyla; family Physeteridae; genus Physeter; species Physeter macrocephalus. The sequence continues at coordinate 153,234,320 of NC_041221.1, forward strand.
AAAACGTAAAATAGTTTGTGTGTCTTAACTAAAAAACTGTTAAGACACAAAACTTGGCTTTGCTTCCGTTCCATGACAGCCAAAAGGGAAACATGGAACAGTGACACTGCTGTCAAGTAGAAGGAAAAATACAAGTAATTCAAGGACTAGTGCATACGTGGGGCCAATATTATTTTCTCCCTTTCCCTTCCTTTCCAAAACCTAAGTTTTGTTTGCCGCCACATACAACAATCTAGTGGGCAATTATTAACTTCTTTTTCTTGCCTATCATAAAGTGATGCACGTTGGGAGTTCGCTGTACCAGACAGCGGCTGCTCCGAATTTCCATTAAACCCTGGAATTCTTTTGTCAGGGTTTGTAATTGGCTTTCTTAGCATTCTGCAGGAAGACGGAATGGACCTGGAAATGGGCAGGTGGAGATTAATTCGATACAAAACTACAGTAATCTCGATGCAGCTCTCATGAGATTTGCTTCCTTGGTTCTCTGAGACTTGGGCTTGCCCCTTCCCTGACGATCCTCAGTTTCCTCTTCGATGGGGTAAAACGGGTAGAATTCTAAACTCCTGAAATTACTAGTGTCGGTGGCCCCTGGTGCCAGGTCGAGTTCTCAAGTCTTCAGTCCTCAAACATCACCTTTCAGGCCTCATTCGGAACATGACAAAGCCACACAAGTTTTAGGCCCGAGTTCCAGGAAGATCTCAGCAAACCTAGGGAAGCCAGCGAACCGACTCCAGCCCCGACTTTGGCGAAACAATACCAGAGACGTCATACCCCCGCAGGGCCTGCCCACCTCAAAGCCAGCCAGCGGACGCATGCGCAGAACGGGCGAGGGACGGAAGCCATCCAGGACTCGCAGGCATCCGTACAGGGGTCACATTCTCGGAAAGGCCTGGTTCCCTCGTCGCGGTGAGGAAGTCCCTGGCAACGACTACGTAACATCACTGCCCGAAGAGAAACACGGGAAGCGACCTTCCAATCTCCAGCGCGCTTCCGTTTCAAACCCTAACTTCCGGTTCGTTAGCCGGTTCCGGTCGCCGCCTCTCACTTCCGGTCGCCTTGGATTCCGCTGCGGTCGGTTCCTGCGTCCACTGCTGCCGGTTCCGCCGCGCTCCAGGTGAGGGGACCCGGGGCATCCCGGCGCGCCGTGGGGCTGGGGGAGCACAGCTTTGCTGTCCTCGCGACCCGGCCTCCACTGTGGCCGGGCGGGCGGGCTGGTGGCTGCTCGTGGGGGCCCCGCCCGCGGCTGCCCTGGTTCGCGGCCCAGGCCTCCGGTCCCGGCCGGCTCTTCACAGGGGCTGACGCCCTCCCATCCAGCCTCGTCGCCTAGGTGGAGGGCTTCCGGCGCCTCAGTGGATTTCGGGTCCCCAAACCTTTATTCCTCCCTCTTTTGGGGTTTGTCCGTCTCTCCCTCCTCCCTGTTGAACGTATCCCGGCCCTCTCGGGTTTTGGGGTCTCTGCCTGCCTTCTGTGCTGTCTCATACCAGTCATTTCCCGCAGCTCTTTCCTCTGCACTCCCTCGCAGTTGCTGCTGCCCTGCTCTCCCGAGGAGGAGTTGACAGTACTTCAACAGTTACCCTTTACTGGGCGTGTTTAAATTTAACTCCCTCCCCTCAATTCCCAAGGTGTTAACTTTTGCTGCTGTTACTTTCAAATTAACCGCCTTTGCTACTTTTTAGTTGTGTGGTCTCGGGCAATTTGTTTTTCCTCTTTTTCAATTTTCTAGTCTGTATAATGAAGGCAGTAGTTGTCAGTTTAGGATTGTGAAGATTAAATGAGATTATTCAATTAAGTTGTTGAGCATGTTATCATTTTCTTATCTTCACCACCATTCGTATTGCTTTTTATAGTATACAAAGTTTTGTCACGGCTGTTATCGCAGGGATTAACGCTTTTTTTGTCAAGTAAACATTCCTGCCTTGACTAGGCAAGTCACCACTGTATGTTTGGTAGAAGAATTTACCCAAACAGCCGTTCTTGACTGTAGTTTCACCATAAAGGTGTGCTCCTTGCTTACTTGTTTGGGTTTGATTGCCACATTTACCCCTAAAATCATTTTTCAGTTTATAAATCTGATGGGGTCCGCAGTGATACAAAACATTAAAACTGTGTAAGAAAGAAGGCTAAATGTGAAAACATAAAATGACAAATGCATTTGCATTGCATTGCTCCATTGTTGTTAATGATCTGAATATTGAAGGAATGAGGTTCAGTAACTTAGAAAAACAGTTTTAAGGACTTTATGTGGTAAAATTTTTTATGGTGTTTGTTTTGTTGTGCTTGGTCCTTTAGAGCAGTTTTCAACTTGGAGATCCCACTTGTGGCATGGGTGATGACGTTTGTATACTGCTTTACTAAGCACATAGATGGCCCATGCCATCTGGCACATTTTTTTTTTAAGGCAGAAAATTGAAGAGCCTAGAGCACTGGCTCTCAAACTTTAGCATGCCTCAGAGATGGGGGGAGGGGGAGACAGAGATTGTTAAAACCCAAATTGCTAGGATTCTTCCCTCCAGACCCAGTTACATTCCCAACAAGTTACCTAGTGGGGTCAGTGCTGTTGGATGGTCTGGGGACCACACTTTGAGAACACTGGTCTAGAGGTGCAGTGACTTGTCCACGCTTACCTAGAGTTCAGGTGATCTCACTTCACATGTTCTGCTCTGCCCAACACAATATGCTGTATTAGTGCTATTTGCATTCCTAGGTCTTGTAAATTTTCAGTTTTATTTCCACTTCTCACAGAAAAATAATAATTAAATGATACTTCAGTTTGACTCAAAAGGGCCATTTGGCTTTTTATTGAGGATTATAACGTTTGTTAGAGCAAGTTCTCTCCAAATAGAATACATAGCCCTAAAGTAACACACCTTCTTTAAAGTTTTAGTAGAGCAGGTTGTAAACATAGAATAAATGTAAGTGAATTTACGGTGCTCTTTTCTAATGGGCATGTTGAAGACACCTTAAATTTCCAAATTACGTTTGCATGTTAAGATTTATAATTTGCCTTCTTTCTTGCAGTTGGTTGTAATACTTGAAGAGTGAAGTCAAATGTTGTATTAAATATGTGACAGCATTTGGAAATACCACTACTTTGAGATTAGAAAATCTAGTTCTCTGACCTGTTGGGGGAACAAACTTATGAAAACGTAGAAAGCAGAGACCTACATGCTATTGTTGATGAGTGGCAGCTGCTATATAAGCTTTGTGTACTTATATCTGTGCCTGTAGGTTTTGTATTTTCTGATCTTTGGTGCCTTAACTCATGTAGATGCAATTCAAGAGAGACAGTTGTGTAAGGGAAGAAACATGAGATTTAGTCAGAAGACTTGTTCTGTTATCAGCTGTGTGCCCATGAGCAGATTGCATAACCTCTCTGAACTCCTGTTTCCTTAATTGTAAAAGAGGGACAGTTCTTATCAAACAACCTTGTTAAAGGAGATTGAGTAAAAACTGTCCAGTGTATTAAATATGAAACAAATAATGGCCATTTACTATTTATTTAGTGCAGTGCCTGGAACACTTCAGTTCTAGTTTTTTTTAAAACAATTTATGTAACCAGTACTTACTTGTTTAGAGCTTACTATGTGCCAGGTAGTATGTGACTTACAAAAATTAATTTATTCCTCTTAAGAACACTGAGAAGTAGGTAGTATTAGTATCCCTATTTTACAGATGAGGAAACCTAGGCACTAAGAGTCAGTTAGCTTTCCAAGGTTAAATAGCTAATAAGTGGGAGAGCTGAGCTCTGAACCCACGTAATCTGTCTCTAGAGTTTATGCTCTTAACAACTCACTGTCCTACCTTGCAAATGGTAAATGAGTATGGATGGTCCATCATGGAGGAACTTGCCAGTAGCATAAACCTGATCAGAGAGGGAGGAATAGTTAGCTCATTTATTGCAGCTTTCCACTTGAACAGGGAGAATCTGATAGAATATTAGGAAGTTGTAACTTTAAGCCAAAAATTGAGAGGGTGGGAGAATTTTAACTTTGACTCTTGATAATTTTGGCATTCTGATAACATTTCTGTAAGTAGAAAATCCTGTTTCTCTACCATCAAGTTGTAAAATAGGACTCAAATGACAGTTTATAAAACTTAAAGTTACAAGTTTACATACATCTTTATCTATTTTAACTTGTATATGCCTTTCTTTCTAGGTATCTTTTTCTGAACAAAAGCTGCCTCATCGTATGTTTCAAGGATGGCTCTTCCTATCATTGTAAAATGGGGTGGACAGGAATATTCAGTGACCACACTTTCAGAAGATGATACTGTGCTAGATCTCAAACAGTTTCTCAAGACCCTTACGGGAGTGCTACCAGAACGCCAGAAGTTACTTGGACTCAAAGTTAAAGGTAATTTTCTCCCTTCTTCAAATTTATTGCATTGGTATATTTATGAATCTTTATATTAGCTATTATCTGTTCACTTTAATAAGTCTTTCCCCTTAGAGATTTCTTTGATAGGGATATCCCTAAAATTTTTTTGATGGTACAAGTAAGAATATTTAAGGATACCTGAAAATACCACCACTATTAAGATTACTTTTGATTTCCTCTGACAGTTGATGTTTGCTTGTTAAACCTGTGACACGGAAGTCCCAGGTAAACAGTGTAATTTCTTTCTTTCTTTCTTTTTTTAAGACTTATATATTATTTATTTATTTAAATTTTTTTTGGCTGTGTCGGGATCGGGTCTTAGTTGCGGCACTCGGGATCTTCGTTGAGGCATGCGGGATCTTTCTTTGTGGCGTGTGGGCTTCTTTCTAGTTTTGGTGTGCGGGTTTTCTTTAGTTGTGGTGCGCAGGCTCCAGAGTGCATGGGCTCTGTAGTTTGTAGCATGCGGGCTCTAGTTGAGGTGCACGAGCTCAGTCGTTGTGGCGCCCGGGCTTAGTTGCCCCGCGGCATGTGGGATCGTAGTTCCCTGACCAGGGATCGAACCCGCATCCCCTGTATTGTAAGGCGGATTCTTTACCACTGGGCCACCAGGGAAGTCCCCAGTGTAATTTCTAGTATCTGTCTTCTAGCACAGCCTTTTCATTACAGCTTGGGCCTTTTACTCTCCCCAAATTATCTTTTCTGTTTCGAAAGTAATAATGATTTGTAAATTATAGGCAGTGTTCACATTCAGTTAAAAGGCACTTTCAAGATGTTTGTCTTATCATTGAACGGTGAGTTCTGAGTAGCAGTAAATGTACAGTTACCTCAGGCACTTAATTTTTAGGACTTTCTGGAAAACAGTCATCTTCATCTTGAACAACAATAAAACATGGATTTATTTTGTTTAGTTAGTTGAATTAAAGGTGTTCCTCTAAGAGTTGGGGAAAAATTCCAACCTTGTGTTAATTACTACTTCTTAGTGTGTTAGAAATTGCTAATTCAGCAGTAACAGTTTGTTAATTTAAGGAAAAAAAGTTGCTGTGGAATCTGTACCAAACCTTTTAATGTTAGGGTTTTGTGTAATGGGATAGTGAAACCAGCACCTGAACTATAGTGAGAAAACAGTCATTTGCTTGTATTGTAGGCAAACCTGCAGAAAATGATGTTAAGCTTGGAGCTCTCAAACTGAAACCAAATACTAAAATCATGATGATGGGAACTCGTGAGGAGAGCTTGGTAAATGTTTACTTTTGTTACCATTTGTCCCTTTGAAGATATTATGGTTTATATCACACTGTTGTATCATAGTTTTAATTGTGGTAAAATTGTCAGTTTAGCAGTCAATGAAAAGTAAAAGCTGCACAATGAATGCGTTATTAACTCAGCAGAAAGCAAATACTGGGAAATTTGTTAGTGTATAGCTAGCTGTAAGTGTAGTAGTAGTGCTTATGGTCAAATTTAACATGGTAAATCTGCCCAGTGAACATATATAACAAAATATAAAATGTGGAAGTTTTCCCGTAGTGTGTGCTTGCAAGACTCTTGGACTCAAATCGTACCTCTTATTTGTTTTTTTATGCTATGAATGTATTTGTTATGTTAATGATAATATGGTCAAACAAAACTATTTTTCATCTTAATAGGAAGATGTCTTAGGTCCACCTCCTGACAATGATGATGTTATTAACGACTTTGATATTGAAGATGAAGTAGTTGAAGTAGAAAATAGGTGAGTACTTTTCATCATTAAAGGAAATTGGTTGTAATTTGCGAAAAAGTGAATATTTCATCTGATTTTATTTTTCGTTAGGGAGGAAAACCTACTGAAAATTTCCCGCAGAGTAAAAGAGTACAAAGTGGAAATTTTGAATCCTCCCAGGGAAGGGAAAAAACTTTTGGTACTAGATGTTGATTATACGTTATTTGGTAAGTCAGCTAAAACTGTGCTCCATTTTATGTTATCCACAATGGCATTTTCCCCTTTTATTTGTTTGTTTTTCTCTTGCAATATGAAATATATGAAAGCTTTTCTTTTTATTTTAAAAGTAAATCATTTTATTGTAAGGGAAAAAAGAAGTCATCTGTAATCCCAAGATCCAAAGATGACCACTCATATTTTCATGTGCATCTTCCAGGGTGTTTGTATGTATGTCCTTTTTATGTTTACTTAATGATATACTGAACATCACAGTCATTTAACATTCATTGTGAGTTAAATATATGTATTTTTTGCTCAGGCGCTTTTCTAGTTTATGGATGTGTGATAATTTAATCAAGTGATTCCCTATTGATTAACACTTAACATTTTATGATTATTTAAAAATCATTTTTGATATTTTATTCCTGGTTTTCTATTTAAATATGTTCAAGGCAGATTCTTGAATTTAAAATTTCATGTCAACAAAAAAAGAAATTTGTTCTTCATCCTCTAATATTGCCAGAAATGATTAGTTAACTCCTGATATTAGAATGAATTTATTTACCTCTAATCCTTAACTTTAAGTACATGTCATAAGTTAGCGTAAATGTTTTTAAAAATTTGATTATTAAGTTAATCAAACTTGTTATTCTGGTGAAATATGATTATATTTGGTAGGTAAATGGCTAAAAAGTGAGTATTTGTGGCCCTAGTTTGTTTTTCATATCTAAAATAACATCTACGTTTTCGAGATTAGATGAGAAAAAAATTTACTGTTTATTATATAAGCCTGAATTCTGGATATTGGTCTTTGCAAATTGAACAGAATTGATCAATTAAAATTGGATTGCAAGAATATTGAATTGTGTACTTTGAAGACATCCCTTTGTCAGCTGGTGTAAGTTAGTCTGAAGTAGTTTGTATTTGAGTGTTTATATTACATTTCAGAAGTTTAATTGATATTAGGTACTTGTCCAGGATAATAAACTAATCATCATCTCTAACTGATTTTCTTTTAGACCATAGGTCTTGTGCAGAGACTGGGGTAGAATTGATGCGGCCATATCTTCATGAATTCCTAACATCTGCATATGAGGATTATGACATTGTTATTTGGTGTAAGCTATATTTCTTGTTTAGATTCCATGAAAATAATGTTGTTCCTTATATTACTCTGCTTTATAAAATGTGACTTAAATTTTATATTTTGCAAATTTCTGATGAAGCATGTTTGACTTTCTTGCATCACAATATAAACTTGTCTATTTGCCAAATACCACTGAAATAATTAAATATAGGAAGAGAGTAGATTATGGTGTGAAAAAAAAATGGCCTTATTTTCACAAGACCCCACCTTGTTTAGGATCTTTTCTTTCTGATCTTTGCTATGGAATCTTTGATGCTTTAGTATATTGTTGCTTTCTCCTTTCTTCATCATTCTAGTCTCAAAACACTTGGAGAAAGATACGTATTAAAAAAAATTTTTACAGTGATATAGTTCAGAAATAAAGGCAATATGAATTTACTCAAGGAAAATTAATAAATGGGCTAAAGCAGTGTTACTCAACTTGTGGTCTGCCATTCCAGGAACTTACAGGTGTGTGGTAACAGTGAGTTTGCTCCAAAAAGTAAATTTACTACATTACTGAGCACACTGTTTAGTTCAGGTGACAATCTTTTTGTGGTACAACCTTCTGAAAAGGGAAGGGGAGTGTATTGATTTACATCTCACCTTCCCACAGACATTTAAAGTTACCTCTTGGCAATGTCATAAGCAGAAAAGGGCTATCCTAATTGTGAATTAAATAAAATCCCTAAAGATGGTAATCGTACTAGGTTTCTGATGAGAGGCCACATTGTTGTTCTGCAGTTTGTAAATTTCCTTTGTATTTTCTTTTATAATCAGAGTATCTCAATAGTTTAGTGTTACTATGAGTGCATAGCCATTACAATTCAATACGTAGTTAAATACATAATTTTCTGGTTTTTAAGATACAGAGAAGAAAGCTTTCTGGGAAGCAGTTTTTTGTTCAGCAACTCTGACATCTGAGATGACATTTGAGAAAAAAGTTTATCCTCTAAATGTTATTAGAATAGACTTAGGGACTTTGAGAACTTTTTACAATCATATGTTTAAAATAAATTTAAAAAAAAATAAATTTCATGGCAGTATGTTGAAAAGGACACCTCACTTTGGAGCTAAATAGACTAGGGTTTTAATCCTGGCTCTGACCTTACTTTGTGACACTAGGCAGGTCAGTTATTTGCTCTGAGCCTTAGCTTCCTCATCTGAGAAATGAAGATAAATAAATCTATATTACAGGGTAGTTGTAATAATAAAATATTGGTATAGCAACTAGTAACATGTCTGACATGTAATAGTTTCTTAATAATTAGAAAATCTTTTTATTAGCTGTAAATCTTTCTGTTTTTCATCTGGGGATTATAGTCCCAAAATATATACTGAATTTAAAAAAGTGTTTTTCCCTATCGCCTGATTGTTGTCATTGTAGATACATCACTCTCTAAAATTTTAGTTCAACTGACCACTTTTGCATGTAAGGTGATTTTGGTTCTTGTATGTGTGCTAAAGATTTTTATTTTGAGGACTCAGCTACCTCTTTGCCCTTAAAATAATATACACACACTCATATACACACTTTAAATAATTGAACTCCTTTTTCCATTTTTAAACATTTTACTTTGTAATACCTATATAGTTTAGTCCAATAACTTGAGATGAGTAGGGCACATAAAACTGAAGTTTGAATTTTTATCAGTGATCTCAGAAGTGGTTGGTGTCTGACAATGAGCAGGCACGTGACATAGATAGGGTTTGTGAATTTAGTTGCCTCAGACTTCTTGTTAAAAGCTGCTCAACTCAATGAGCACTAAGTTTGCTGAGCCTGGCAAAATGCTAATTTTCGTTAGCATTTTTTGACAGTCTTCAGCCTAGCAGTCTTCAACATAAACTTTTGACACATAACATTAATCTGCGTATATTGACATATATACCTGTGTGTTGCCTGGCAGTAGGAACGCAGAAGAAAATGGAGATCCAGGCACCCTAAATTCAAGTTTAGAACTGATAGAGAACAGTATTAGGGCTGTTTTTAAAAGGGTGGTTAGGTCTTGATTTATGAATTTCCTAGGTTCAGAGTTCTTTTGAGCATTGGTTACCTTATCTTTTAGATAAAAGTTGTTTAAATGTTATTGTCTTGAAGACACACTAAAATAAGTTTATTTTTATAAATAGTTAAAAGGAAATTACCATAAATATGCTAGGGATTATTTGTGATGTATTTGAACTTTTAGTCTTGCTTAGAAAACTTAACTAATTTATACAGAAGAAAGATTTTTTTAAATGAAATTCAAGCTTTTCATACATATTGTGTTATCATTCCTCATGTTTTAGCTGCAACAAATATGAAGTGGATTGAAGCTAAAATGAAAGTAAGTGTTAGAAAACAATCCATTTAAGAACGTTTTGAAACTGCATTTGTCTTTTTAGAAAGTTCCGAATTGAATTAATTTCATTGTCATTGGAGAGCATTTAGTAGCAAAACAAATGCCAGTATCAGGAGTTAGAGGTGTGTTTAAAGTCTGCTTAATGGTGGTTTGCATTGATTACCTATGTCTTTTTCAAGAAAAAGTACAGCAAAGCTTCCTCTCCTCTTTCTCCCATTTTATGCTAATACTTTCTTTTCCTTCTTTTCTCTGGTGTGTGATACTTAAAGGAGTGATGCTCTTCTAAAATATTAAATTGGGAAGTAACCTGTTTCTGGTAGTACATTGAAAAGGGCCCCTCATTTTAGAGCTAAATAGACTAGGGTTCTTTGGACTACCATTTATCGATTTCACTTCGTGAAACTAAAATGCTTGCTAGTTGTTGAGCAAGGTGTGGTAGCCAGGGGGGTAGAAAGTTGGCATTATGGGAAATTATCGCTGGACTTTTCATAAAGCCTGGAATTTTCCACATTATTGTATTTTAACCACATGAATATTTGTATTTATAGGAGCTGGGAGTGAGTACAAATGCAAATTACAAGATTACCTTCATGTTGGACAGTGCTGCTATGATAACAGTGCATACTCCAAGGAGAGGATTAATAGATGTAAGAAGTCATTTTACTTTTTATTTAAAGACTTGCTTGTTTTCTGGTGTACTTTTTTTTTCACAATCAAGAAAGTTTTTATTAATTTGTGGAAGATACGAACATCTTAAAGGCTTATATTTTATTCATCTACTATAACTTTTTTTTTAAACATCTTTATCGGAGTATAATTGCTTTACAATGGTGTGTTAGTTTCTGCTTTATAACAAAGTGAATCAGTTATACATATACACATGTTCCCATATCTCTTCCCTCTTGCGTCTCCCTCCCTCCCACCCTCCCTATCCCACCCCTCTAGGTGGTCACAAAGCACCGAGCTGATCTCCCTGTGCTATGCGG